>NC_048284.1:26869567-27187067 GCF_009762535.1 Notolabrus celidotus | reverse complement strand
CCTGTAGCAGAGATCTAAGTATCTGATAATACCCCAGACTGCTGCAATGTTCCCAAAAAGTGCACAGAAAGTGTCTGAGCTCTTCAATTCAGGCCCAATACTGTCACTGCCTGCACTGCAGAGGCTCTTGCAAAGAGAGTTTAATGTTATTGGGGTCACAGCCAAAACTTCCCAACATCATTCACCAGAAATGTGTTGCCTTCCTGGCATATTTAAGAGACAAAGTAATTTCAAAGAATCTCCTTTTGGAGAAATTATGTTTTACAGTGTCCGAGGAGAAACATCATAAATCTGATGAAGGAAAATAACTTCTGCCTGTGCTCTAACTGCTGAGCCTCTGCTCTGCACCATTCCCTTACAGTTAAACCAAGTCACAGAAGTACAATAAACAGATTAAATATCATTTGACTGGCACAGTGAAATGGCAGCCATGAAATATTTGATAATGCGGTCTTGGAAATGTTCATTGCTACAGCTTATGGGGGTTAGAAAGCTGGCACATCTGCTTAGAAAAGCAACATTTTTTTTGTTCAATCCAGTCACAGTTGTGGTGAACATTTATCAAGCAGTTCCCCCTGGCAGAAGCAAAGCTCATCCCGTTTAAATTATTACAACATTTCCAGTCCACAGGAGCTGTTTCAGATAGACGGACCCTTCGAAAGGTGCTCTGACTTTTTCATTCTCTGAAAATATCATTTATAGCTGGCAGCTCATGTATGGAGATGATGCTTTTAAACAGGCTAACAGCACAAACTGCAGATATTGAAGATGAGGGAACCAATTCTGCAGCTAGTCTTCTGCAGATTAATGCCCTCTCCCATCATGCCTCTGGGGTTAGCTGAGAGGCAGACAGCGATTAGTCACTGGGTGTGCTGAGTTTATGACAGCCCTTCATTTTCATGTCAGCTCAGTAACTCTGCTTTCGCACCCTTTGAATATCTCCTTGTTTAATCAGCCCGATGTGAGCATGTCATAAAATCTGCATTGAGTTTGCAGACCTCGTATGCCAGTCAAAGCCCAGAACACTTACAGGAGTTTTAATGTAAAACAGCATGATTGTTTTGTACATTTTGCACATCTGAAGAGTGATGTACAGAGACTGGCTGTAATGCTGAGCTCTGGAGACAGCTGGGATACAAAAGGCCAATGTTCAGAGTGTGGGTGGATGAAAATGGTGTTGTAGCAGGTACGTAATGAAGTACCATAATGGAATTATGAGAGATTTTGGCACTTGTTAATTCAGGCCATTACTAAATGGCCCCACCTACGTTCTTTTAGCTGATAGGCCCTGGCCCTGATTCAGGCTCCACACACTCATCTGGACTTCACCTCACTGAAATAACCACCCGCCTCATCGCTCATCAGCAGATTTAAGTGATGCCCACAACAGCATTTAATGCGAAGGATCCTAATGATGATTGATGTAAGACAGGAGCTTTGTGCCTGACCAACTAAACCAACACAAAGTGATAGAGAGAATTAAGTAGCTTTGCACCTAAACCAATCCCAAGGTATGGTACATCACTTTAATACCACTTGGAGCAGTAATTGATGTGTATTAAAGAAAATATTAACAATAAAAATAAAAAGATCAAGCTATTAGTCACAAGAAGCCTTAACCTGAAGGTGCTATAAGAGCAGTTCAGGCAGCTGCGTGGAGGTCAAAACTCTTGTAGGAACATTGATGTGCTTTGCAGCCTCTGGTTAAGCAATTTGAAAAAAAATCATAAGTTACGGTCTGCAAGAGTGTCAAAGATGCCCTTATTTCAAATTTTAACATGAACAAAACTATATGGAATAAAACACAGTGCAGAAGGGCCGACTTCTTATCTATCCAAACCAGCACACTGATTTTTATAAGCTCTGATACGTCTCATTTAATTCATACTAATAGACAAAAAGTTCTTTCTCACCAAAATTGAGGGTTTACCGATAACGATGTTGTCTGCTGTACAGATCTAAAACCACCTTTAGCCATTTGGAATTTGTCTGATGCTGCTGACATACATCATCTTTATTATTTAAACAATAGTACAATAATATATTTTTGAAAGAGTTCCAGAGAAGAAGAAAAGTCTTCTGTGGAGGGTCATACTGCTTTGGGAAGGTCAAGAGGAACATGTTGAAATCTTTAGACAGTACTGATCGACACACCCATTGATCATGGGAGCTACAGTGACTAAAGACTGATTTATACTTACACTAAAAACATGCTAATAACACACACACATATATATATATATATATTGGACCTAATGAGGAAACCAGTTTTTACAGCCAGCCCCAAGGGACTGCAGATTTTTGCACTTCTGCATTGACTTTATTTTTCAATGCTGGTGCAAGGGAACAAATGAGGACCAGATTAGGAACTAACTTCTAGTAGAGTGTTTTAGGTGTTAGCCCAAACCAACACCCTAAAACGGATTATTTTAAAATTCAGGATCCCAAAAAACAGGCCCTCATCCTTGGTGTAGTTGACTTTTCAGTGTGCAGAGCTTTAAGTAAAACCTTGGCACAGCTGTCTTATTCACCACCTCATACCCACCACCTCTAACAAGAGTCTCCAGTCCTTGTCAGCTCTGTCATGACTCAGGGAAGACTCTGTGTATTCAACCAACGATGCTGTTTGTCTCGCTCAGACAGGTCCTCTGTCCAGTCAACGGCAATTCAATTAAAGCTTTACAGGAGCAGGAAGAACATTAATGCAAAGTTGTGTCACAACCCTGGACTGTGAAATCCTCTTGTTGTCATTTTTCTCTGCCTGCTACCTTTCATTCTGCTTACACTAAAGAGGGGAAAAATAGAGATTACTGAGCAGCACCTGAGAGAAACAACAAGGGGAGAGATTTCAAGAGTTCACAAATGGGACACTTTTGGGACTATCTTGATGTATGGCGAAACATATCAAATATGATTCAACAGCTTTAAGTTCATGAAACCTTTACTGAACCTGTTTTTGTTGAGGTCTGATACAGGCTCTTTGTCAGAGCTGCCTGCAGTGATACCCCAACAGATTCTAAATAAGGAGTCCCATGCACTTACAATAAAAGTATTTGTTAGTTGTTTGGAAAAATCTGGTGCTCAGGGAGTGTTTAGGTCTGCTCACATAACATTACGGTCCAGTGGTGAAGTCAGCAGTCTGCAGAGACAATAGATATTCCAGAGTATTTTTAGTCACTCAGTCGATCATTTGATCCTGCCACTGTGGCCCAGTGATTACTATTGATCTCAAAAAGGCAGCAAATACATGCAGGCTTACTTTGTGTGTGAGAGAGAGTATACATGCAGCAGAGCGCTGTAATGTGTGTGGAAGGCAGACGATTAAGCTCTGCTTGTTTGCTCAGGAGAGGAGCTGCATGGAGTCTGCAGACAGTTTGACACCAGAGATTCTCCTTTGATAACAACATATAGAAACACCAGCTACTGTACTGAAACATCAATAGTGTAAACATACGTTTGATACAGAAGACACCTATAGGCACCAGTTTCTAGTTGATATTAGTGATGGTAAAAAAAAAACACCTGCTGTGTTTTCCATGCACTAAAGAAACAAGTCATTATTTCCCCATACTCTGCTTGTTAATCTTTGCCCCTTCAAACAACCTTAGCCAAACTCAAAGACATATAACTGCTCCTGCTTGCTGCTGTAATGGCATATTGACTAAAGCCCATTAATTACCCTCTAGCTTTCCAGTAATAAGCTTTCTAAGAATAGGCCTCGTGGTTCTTCCTACACATGCAAATGATGATTCAAAAGGCATAAAGGAAGGAGGAAGTGTTTGTATTCCCCATCTTCAAGGTCTCCTCACGAGCATAATAATGTTACTTGGACTCACATGCTGGGATAATGCCCGACTTCCATCCCACCTAATGAAAATAAACAAATGTGTGCATGCCTAATCCCTTTAATTTTGGTGGTGGGGAGGAAATTAAAAACAGGGGAATGTAAATCACTGCCAGGTTTTATTTCTAGTAGTATTTTACATCTCAGTTCCCTGGTTGACGCTGGAAGATCTTAATTTGCGGTAAGTGAATTATACAGTGATTTTTTTCTGAAGAGGAGGAGGAGTCATTTTGTAAGAACTTAAAAGAAAAAAAAAGAGATAACTTCTGTCTCGACTGCAGCCTTTGAAGTCTCCTCGCGGCTCCTAAAGCTGTGATGTGTCTTTAATGCTCCAATGAAAGGCTGCAGATACAAGTTTAGGGAAAACAGTATCACATCAAACTTAAAAGTGAAAAGAAATGAATCGTCTGCTGCATGAGCTGTTTTTGAAGAGAGATACTTGGAGAACTGGCGTCTAGGATGATGTATCAATCAAAAAACTTTTCAGTCTGTAACCACTCCCTCAGCTCCCCTCAGCCTCTTTAGTCAGTGTAACAAACAGTGTTTGTGTCTTTACTGCCAAAAAGAGCTGAGACAGAACATGGCCCTGGGTCACAGACTGACTTCATGAAATGTCTCATTGTTAAGCCCGGTGTTATTCTAATACTCATCATAATGTTGCCTTCGATGAATGATGGTAATCATAAACAGCAGATTTTTATGTAACAATTGAAAATGTCAAAATGTAAGATATTTAGATCCAAATGCATTCTGGTACTTTTTGTTTCACCATCTTGGTCCTGAATTATCTGTTTAATAGATTGTCATTCAATTTGTTCAGACAGTCAGAACCCTCTGACTTCTTCTCTGGCACTATTTAATGTGAATTAACTAATGTTAGCATGAAGCCCTACACTTAATGCCACTTAACATTGTAATCAATATACCTACCTGCTAATTGGCTTATTAGCATTATCATTGTGAGCACATGCTACAGAGGAATGTTGCTCAAAGCACTGCTGTGCTTTGGAGTCTTAAAGAGAACTAGCGCTGTCTGTGTAGCTCCGCTCAGCTGCACTCCGCTGCAGTTGGCCGGTTCAGTAAACCCATCGACTCCACACTGAGTGTACAATGATGAGCGGGAGGTTTATGCCACCATTGATCTCTGAACAGGAACAGAATAAGCACTGGTCAGTCATACAGCAGCTCACTACATAAGTCCAGCAAGTGGTATTAGTTCCGAAGCTAGCTAGGTTGCTAATGAACGTACAATGCTGTTTTAAGGACATATTAGCATTTATGAATTGCAGTAATCTTATCTCAACAACGTCTCCATAAATGACAGTTCATTCTGAGTTGGTAGTGTGTGAATAAAGACATGACTACACAGTTTTTGTTCACAGTGCTGAAATCTGCAACTCACCTCGGTCCTGTCTTTCATGTTTGGGCAAAGTATCACGGCTGACGTTAGAGTATAAAAATTACAGCTGAGAGAGGGCGCCCTAGAGCTGTAAGTAAAAAAACAAATACACAAACCTCACACTATAGCACCAAGGGGAAAACTTCGGTCTTAAAATACGAAGCCCATCAAGAAGTATTATAAAGTGCAGTTCATCAAGCTTGAGGCTGGCTGCATAAACAGCATAAACCACATACACACCCATTCAAAAAAGACGATCTTTGCAGCAATAATTAACATGTTTACAGCCTGAGACAAAAAACAGTTTATACTGCACACACTTTATGGGGGGAGTTAATTTTTTTCATAACTTGTTATACTTGAAGATATTAAACTTATGAGTCTTGCCCAAATAAGGGCATGCCTGACTTGATCGACAGGCAGGAACACTGTAGCTGTTGGCTAGGAGGCTCAAAGCCCGCCTCTTTACCTCACACTAGCTCAACACAAGTTAGGTAGAGTTCAGCATTTCCAATATGGCTCCCGCCGACGATTGGCTTCAAAACAGCGTTTCAGAAACAGATGGGTGATGTCACAGATACTACGTCCATTAATTATACAGTCTATATATAACACAGACTCTGCTACATCTGACTGTAGATTTAATTTGTTGAATATTCTTGTAGGGTTTTTTTTATTATTATATGAAGAACTGTGCACAGGCAACACACTTCACTGCAATTCAAGTGCACCTGAAATCAGGAGATAAGAAGTCTGTGATAAATAAAGAAGAACAGATCATGAAATAATGTTCCAGCAACTGACACTGACAATGTGATCTCATTAAAATCAGTGATTGGAACATTCACTTGTTGAAGTAATAAAAATGAATATGTTAATGATGCATTGAATGATGCCATTTCTCAAACAAACAAACTTTCACAACAAAAGATGAAGAACAATAAGTTTCAGCTTCAGGGAAAAACATTTATATTCATATGAAGATTAGACACTGCAGTAAGTCAGCAAATAAAACAAGCAAATATGCTTCAGAAACAAATGACAGTCATTATCAATTGCATAAAAATCCAATTCAACTTGCCCAGCCTTCAAAGGCTGTGTCTGATTAAAAGGCAGATTGAATGTGTAGCTTCTGCATCCAATTATATTTGAGAAGCCAAACCATGGTGTTATTTCTTTTTGAGTCGTGCCTCCCTGCCTGCCAGCTGAGGCACCTTTCTCATTGTAAAAAAACTGCCACCGCCAAAACACTCTGCCATTTGGATTTAGAGATGTGATGAGGACATGAGAAACTGTTTCAAATCCCTAAGTGTTCTCCCTTTGAGAACAACACCGATCAAATGTCTTTTATACTGAGAAGAATCCAGCGGACACAAAAGGAATCATGAGAGCTGCATTCAAAGGAAATATCCTCACTAAGCTTCATACGATGAATCATTTCTACTTTGTCATTCTGCTTCTATACAAGGACAACTTAAAAAAACTATCAGATCACGAAACAGTCAAAAGGGCAGGTTACACACCCTAAATGCTTTGTTCATTTCAGTAGTGTTTGAATAATGCTCCATTGAACGAGGCACAGTGAAAGTAAAGGCTGGAAATATTGTTCTGCTGCTTGTAAAGCTGCTGCAGTAAGATTGCCAATGTTCCCTCAGCTCTGCCTGTGGATAAGTCTCCAACATGCACTCCATTTAAAAAAAAAAAGCCTAAGCTAGGAATAAAACATTAAATCCTTTCACTTCATGTTTAGGGCGCTGTGGATGGCAGGTAAACAAACCCAAACAGCACATTTTGTTACTATCATTATAGGTCTAGCTGAGGTGTCACTTCCACAGCCCACAGACACTGTGGCATGTACTGTGTTGTAATCAACTCAGCTTGTGTGGACTTGTGTATCTAACAGTTTTATTTTCGTTTTATACACCAGCAGGTTTTGATAAATGATGTAAACATTACTTGTAATCATACAAGAGTTTGAAGATATGTAGGAATGTATTTTTAATTGATTTATTGTGTGTGCTACTTCATTGAAATTGGGTTTGTCCTGATAATAAAGATTATATTTAACTTACCATTAAGTCTTTAAAGAGTTTAGTTTATTTGGATTTCGCTGTCGCATTGCAGCAGCTATTCCTCTCTTTGGAGCAGATGTATTTATTAGAAATGTCACCTTTATACACATAACAGAGAAAATCAGCAAACAGCTTATGAAAGAATAAAACAAATCATTGTCTGTCCTGAGTGATGGGACGAATATAGAAGGGGAATAAATGCTCCTTGTTTGTCACAGTAATGAGCATGGATTTCTATTTTGCCCAGAGGAAGAGTCATGACTAGCATAAAGCATGAAACCACATTTAATATTGAACAAGATTATTTAATTCTTTTTTTGTGAACAGACCGTTTATAAAACAATTCCAGCAAACCTCCTACAGAACTGCTCAGGGATATGTTGCATCCAGCACATGTGAATGTGTTAAACAGTAAAAACAGAACATACCGGCTCATTAACTCTGACTGAATACACCCACACAGAACTGTACCATACTGTATCAATACACCTACAGTCAAACACATAAGGAACAATTATGAAGAGGGAACACAAAACTAATGTTTTAACCAACACAGCACTGTGGTTCATCTGTTATGTTACTCAACAGTTAGATCACCTGAATGTTAATCTATTAGGAGTATGCATTTTTTAAACAATAAACAGGGTTGGAAACAGGCAAATGTAATAAACAGACAAATCCGTAAATAAATATGCAATAAATAATGAATAAATAAATAAATATTTGTGAAATATGTTTCTTTTTGTAAGCTAATACAGCCAGACTGTCTCCAGGCAAGACACTCACTCCCAAGCCGAGCTGCTCAGTAAGCAAACAGCAGCAGACTGTGATCATGTAGGGACCTCCGGTGAGAAGATGCATATAACTGTGTCATTTCCAACAATCATCTTTGCCCGGCTAAAAGAGCAGCTCAGATTTAGACGAATGACTCACAAACAGCAGTAAAGATGGAAGAGAACAATGAACAGTGTAAATAAACAAACACCATGGCCTCATTACATTGTGAACATCATCTTGATAACATTCATTTGTAAGGGTGCGGGCGGTGAAGGTGTTTGGTCTTGGCCTTCTTTGAAAGTCCGACCCGCAGCGGCCTTGAGCAGGTTCTCAGAGGCTCCAGTCTCCAGTTTGGTTCTGGCGGTCCTGCAGACAGAAACACAATAATATAATAATAACTAAGAATTCTTAGTTATGCACCAGCCCTGCATGCCTGCGAGACTTCAAACTCCACATTATGCATTTATTCAGGCTCAAAGCCCGACTGAATCGCCTGGCTTTGTTTTCTGTTCAGGGTCGCAGAATATTCACTCCGACCAGAAAATGGACTTGGAAGCTTTTCATAATGCACCAAGCTTTTCATAATTATGTTCAATGTGCTGACAGAAAAGCTCTGCTGTTAGACTGATCCCTTCTCTCAACTAGGTGAGGTGACCGCACTGCATCTAAAGGTAGGCTGGTTGTTAGAATGATACTCTTAAATATTCAGAGGTCGGCTCACTTCTGTCCCAGCAGACACTCTCTGGTTCACACTTTGGTTCATGGTGCGGTGGAGGCCAGAGGAGGAAACAGCTTTACACATTTCATTACAACATATAGACATAAAAAATATTTCATATATTATTTCAGTGGACTAGAAAGGATCACACACTCTGTGCAGATCCACAAACCATATTTTTTAATTTGGTGGCCTTTCTTTTAACTTATAAAACCCAGCCGGTTCAAAGATCCACCTCAATAAAGCTAATGGCAGCTTTTGAGTTTTTTCTTTATTTTTTCTTTCACCATCAACTATTTTTTCTTTATTTTGATACTTTTGAGGCTTTAAATCCCTTCTTTAGTACAACACCAATATTCAAAGAAGTACAAGTTCTGTTGTTCTGGAGATTATCTGTAGATTATCACATGTGGTGTTTACTCTTTTTATTTCTCAGTTTGTTTGGGGTATTTTTATTATCATTGTTTATTTTTATTGTTATTATTTTTTCATTACTTTTTGCAGTTATTTATTTTTTAAATATTTATATATTTATTTATTTATTTCTTCACAATTATTTATTTTCTTATTTCTGTATACATCTTTTATTTTAAATTATTATCATTTATCATTATTATTGGTTTTTTCCCCATTCATTCACTTATTTTGTTTTCTTATATAAAAAAACATCTTCTGTATATAATGTGTGAAAATTCAAATAAACAGATCTTTGATAAATATTTCATATGTGTTCTTTTAGGTTTGATTTTAGAACAGAGGGAGCTTTTTCTGTCTTTTGTCTGTGATAACAATATGCCACTCACTGTAGCTCAGTTGTTCCAAGAAGGGTTGACACATGAAGGATGGAGACCAGGTTTTCCTTTTAGGCTCCGTCTCCTGGGGCTCTGAAAGAAACATACAATGACAGTCAGACACACAAAGGAGGGGCCGGCTAATTCTACCTCCTTTGCTTCTCTGTTTTACCCTCAAACAACATTATTCTTTGCTTTCATGGTGGTGTTATCGTCCCCCTGCAGCTTTTTGAAGAAGGGGACTGAATATTTGAACATTCATGAGAGGAAGCTCTGTCAACTTGAAAAGACAAATCAATAAAAGTAATTGTATTTCTTCACTGAATTAACCTGGCTGACCTCCCAAAGTCTATCACCAACACTCTGGAAAAACTGTGTTAACCAGACAATACTGACAAAACAATGGAAGAAAAGTTACCTCTAATTAAACCACTTCTGTGTTATTTTCCTCATTTAACTGTTGATGTTTGCTTTGAAGAAGTTGAGAAGATAATTACAGACTTTGTAGTTTCAACCTTGTTATCTGGAATGATTGTGGAGCTACCAGTCCCTCCAGGAAGTTGCGATTTCGCGATCGCAACTATCAACGCAAATTCAACCAATCAGCGCGATTTTTTCGCGGCCTTGCAATTTTTTACAATCACCGCAACTTTCCCGCAAATTTGACCAATTACCTTAATCTCAGCCCCTGTACGTCATCGGTTTTGTCATCAATTTGACTTCCTTGGAACATAAACATAAGTCCTCACTTGATCGGCACTTTTCAGCAACAAAACATGCACAGAGAACGGGTAAAAAGAGGGGACAGCAGGCAGGACAAGTGACGATGACAACGTTGTTATTTATAGATTGAGGGGCTCAGTGTTAGCTTGGTCTCTACCTGCAGCAGGTGTACTTTATGAACCAGCTCTCCTCACCTCCATGCATCTGTCTCATCTTCATTGATGATTTTTACCCCCCGGTGTGCGTTAGTGACAAACACACAACCGGGGGACGTCTGTTTACTATTTGATGTTTGACGTTGTTGCCGTGGTTACCGTAAAAAGCTCTGCATCTACAGCTTAATTTAATCCAGTTTGGTGAAACATCAGACACATTCAGTAAGTTTTGATCAACTCCTTGTCATCAAAGATGCAGATTAATTTCAGAGTGCCATGAACTGACTGAGCATCAGTCGCTGCGAGGTGCATTCAGGGACCGTCGTAAATGTGCAACACAGTCCTTTCATGGCATTTTTCTGTGAATCAAGAGAATCAAAATACAGTCAGTGGCCACATCAAGAATGTTTTCTAAAAACAACTGTAATTTAGCATATTTACTTGCCCCTGAGATGTTATTGGGGGAAAAAAGCAAAAAAAAATAATCGCAACTTTCACCGCAATTTAAAAAAAAAGCCGTCGCAAATTCAGCCTTTTTGGGCCGCAACAATCACAAAAACATCCCGCGAAATCCTGGAGGGACTGAGCTACGTTTCGGTTTGTGGATGAATGAAGCTTATAAGGTCGTCTTTTCTTCCCTAAAGTAAACTACAAACCTTTGTGTTTCTCTGCAGTGAACATGGACTTGTCCTGGCAGCTGCCAAGGGGCACCTCCTGCTCACCATCACCGCTGCTGGGTGCACAAGACACCACTGGATCGCCTCCACACACATCCAGGCTGCGGACATCCTCAGCATCATCTAATAAAGAGAGGAGCACACACTGGAGGTAGAATATATCAAGCAGTGTCTTGTTTCAAATGTTGCAGATATCAGAGTTTTGATTTAGTGGTGGTGTAAATAAGATCAAATACCTGACACCTTGTGCTCACACCTCACTGAATCATTTTTAAAATGATGCAATTTAAGCGATCCCACTTTAAATCTTATCTTACCTTAGCTGAGACATTTTTATTCATTTGTTAAAATGTGTACTGAGGTAGTGGTTAAAATTTAAAAGGACACATAAATAACTTTTCATGGCAGTATGTTTTTCACTGTTTTAAAATGTGAAGAAAGACGCTGCATTGATTTCTTTTCAAAGCAGCATGGTGTGAGGATTCAGCGGTTTACATTCGCTTGCTGGGTTGAAAGAAGAGTTTTGAAAAAGTACCCCTCTTCACATTCTTGTCTTGAGTGAAGGGAGTGGATCAATACTTCTCTCCAATCTGTTTGCTAAATTTAAGGCCACAGACATCAGCAGATAAACTGGTTTTAGCACTGACACGGGAACCTTGGGCAAATAGCCAATCTGTTTCTTTTCAATCCTTAAAAACACCACGTTAGACAAAAATACCACTACATACAAATCAAAGAGTAAAAAGTATTTTTTGGATGTTGTATGCTTGAATATATTTGTTTGAAACAAGTGTTCACATGAGACTCTCTGCAAGTGTATGTCCCAAAGACTGTATAAATAATGGACGTAGTATCAGTGACGTCACCCATCTGTTTCTGAACACTGTTTTGAAGCCAATCCTCGGCGGGAGCCATATTGGAAATGTAAAACTCAACCTAACTTCTGTCGAGCTAATGTGACGTAAAGAGACGGGCTTTGAGCCTCCTCGCCAACAGCTACAGTGTTCCCGCCTGTCAATCAAGTCAGCTGTGCCTCTCATAATGAAAAACTTGTAATCTTAATATCTTTGAAATTGCTGCGTTATGAAAAAATTCAACCCCCGTACAGTGTGTGCCGAGAAATGAACTATCCAGACTACACTCGTCTTTTGTACCAGGCTGTAAACATGTTCATTTCTGCTTTTTGAATTGGTGTGTATGTGGTTTCGGGTACTTCCGAAGGCAGCCTCAAGTGGACACTCGAGTAACTGCAGTTTTTAACACTTTTACAATGGCTTCAATTCTCGCGGCCGGAGGTTTCCGCTTGGTATGTCCTGAGGAATTTGCCCTGTGTGTTTAGTTTCTAATGTACTGCACTCGACCTAAATCATAATCAAGTTGTACAAAAAAATTATACTTAATCCCTCAATATTAATTGTTCTACTGCTGTGACGGTTTAGCAGTAGCATCTTTATTTCAGATTACATTCACTAAAGCGAATGAACACCTCTAAGTGGGTGTCCTGCTGTATCTGTACCTTGTGGGTGCTGTTAATCCACTGGAACTAGTCTTTAAATGTTGCTGCAAAGTTACTAAAGTTATACATGTGTGTTGTCTAGTAAAATAAGTCCTTATTGTTCGTTGTTACCTGACGATGTGTCTTTTTCACATCCTGCGAGAGGACCCTTGAAGTCTGGAGTGTCGCTCTCCCAGGTTTTGGTTACATAACCACACTGCTCAGGTGAGGCCTCTCTACTGTAGCATGCAAACTCACTTCTACTGACATCAAAAAACAAGCTCAGCTCTTTCAGGACTTTGTCAAATTCTTTCTTCATCTCAAACTTGGGTTTGTTGTTCACATCAGAGGCTGCACTGTCGATATTAGAGGAGACATGGCAGGACACTGGTGGTGGCTTTAACTCCTCCTCAAAGCCCTCAGAGGATTTAAAAACTGATTCGCAGTGAGGCTTTTGCTCTGGCCAGCCTGGAGCAGGAACATCTGCTGCTGAGATAAAGTTTGAAAGTTCATCACAACTGTAATCACAGCTTGATAATCCATTTGCCATGTTGTCAGTGTGACACTCAAATCTTTCCTCATCCTCCTCTTTGCCCTCCTCATCCTCTTCTTGTGGCACCTCCTCGTGCTCATTGCTCTCTGCCTCTGGCATGGGATGGTGAAGCTGTCGTTGGGGTGTGTTCAGCAGCTGCTCGGGCAGGCTGGTGAGCAGAGGGCTGTTCCTCAGACCAGCATCATTATCACCATCATCGTTTGGTGAGAGCTCGATCTTTTCAAAAGTGTCAAAAGCCCCCGTCATGCGGGCACAGAAAGGCAAGGCAGATGGCAACACAGAAAATCCGTCACCACTCATGAAGGCTGGGGGGTTTGGGTCAACAATTTGTGAAAGTCTAAATTCATGTGGACCTGGAACAACTGCATCACTGGAGGGAGGAGTAGTGAAAGCCAGAAGGTCATCTGTCTCCGGTCTGTTTTGGTAAACAGACGAGAGACAGGGCTCGATTGATTGCTCTTGTTGACTATTGAGGATTAATTTGTCTCCACTTGGGCTCATGATAGCCTCCGTCTGTTCACTGATGTATTCATCAGATGACGCCTTGGTGTTGTCTCCTCTCAGTTCACCATCCATTAGTTTCACTAACATCTCTGAACTCCCGTTAACATCGATGTCTTCTGCTTCCTCTCCTTCACGTTCCTCGGTTGTCTCCTCCATCATTGGAATAACAGCACTGTACGGGTGATCACTCAAGCATTCAAGGTTATTTCCTGGTTCCTCCTCGATGTATGTTAACATGTTGCCACCGTTGATTATTATTTTTCCCTCTGCCCACTCGATGAAATCAACAATGGACATTTCAGATGTGTCTTCTTTGTATTTTTCACTTCCTCGAAGTTTTTCCTCGAAGTCTATTAAGCACTCTAATTTTTCATGTTCATCACTTCTCATGTCAAGGGCTGTTTCTTTCTTCTCTTCTATTTTGGTTGCTACATCTCTTCTTGCAATTTCATCCAATAAATATTCCACTTCCTGTGTCAGCAGGTTGTCTAAACTGGCAGGGAAACAATCAGACTGATCCTGCTCTGTGGATTGATGTCCCACGGTGTCAGAGCTCTCTGGTGTTTTATCAGGAAGAGCCTTTACCGGACTGCACGGGCTGCTGCTGGGACTAGACTTCCCCTGACAGCTGTCTTCATTCTTGTCATTGTTTTTTGTTTCTTTTATGGTGGAGTTGAGACGTGCTTGTGGTTCTGTGTATGACTGACACAAGTCCTCTTCTTCATCTTTGCACAGGTGTGTTCTGCTTTGATCAGAAGCTGAGTCCTCCTGTGGTTGCTGGACATTCGGGCACAGAGGTATGTCTCCCTCACAGATTCTTACAAAGGGAGATAATTCTGCTCCTACAGCGCTACCTGAGCTCCAGCGTTTCTCCTCAGCCTCCCCGTCACTTTCACTCAAGATTGCAGGGTCAATTACTCCAAAAGGGCCTGCATCATTATCTCCTTCAGCAGGCTCTTGACTGATTCTTGCAGGCATTGGAGTCTCTGTTGTGTGATCAGCCATTTCACTCCCAGTTTTGGCGATCATTGTACAAGCAGCGTGGGCTCCTTTTGCCCCACAGAAGTCATCAGCTTCAAGACTTGCAGTCTCAGTTCCAACATTTCTGACTAATACCATATCATGAGAAACAAATGATCCCTCAGCCCACTCAGCAGCAGAAGGGATGGAGTTCTTGCTCATGCCATTCTCATTTACTTGGTCTTTTGTTTCCTCATCACAGACAGCAAAATGTTCATTTTCACAATGCTGCATTTTGATTATTTCTGCCTCATTTTTTGCACCTTCTGCCGTGTTCTCGAAGGGGTCCTCTTCAGGGAGTGAGTAGAATAATTCAGTGTCTGCGTAATCATCGTAAGATAAGGGGCCGTTAGCCCCGTTCTCATTTAAGAGTATGTCCTCACTAAATCCATCCTCACCACTTTGATTATATTCTTCAACTTCGGTACACTGGCTATATGCGTTACAGAAACCTGTGTCACGAATAGTACCTTCACAAGTGCAATCAGACAGACATCTGACCTGCTCATCACTTGAGCTGAGGTTGGATGCTTTGATTTGACTGACACTATTTTGCACCTGTCTCCCATCTCTGCCATTTCCAGCGGGAAGATTGCAACCACCAGGGGGCTTGTCTTCAAGTGATTTCCCCAGACAGACGCAATCAGGCTGACTGGACGAGTCAGCACTGGCATCTTTTGAAGTGTGAGACTCCACTAATGCCCCACCTGCATCATCTGGCGGGTATGAGCTGAGCTTGTCAGTTTCATTAGCTGGGGGCAGCTCATCTTTCACCAGAAGGACACTCCTTTCAGGAGGAATAAAACAGGCGTTTGATGATCCCGTGTTTGCATCGTCACTGTGTGGAGAACTCAACTTGTTCCATGGAATGACAACTGGTTGAGTGTCTTGTAGTTGCTTTTCAGTTTTCATGTCTTCAACATCCTCACATTCTGCTGTGCATTCAAGGCTGTCATTCTTCTGTAACTTGTTTGTTAAAGATTTGGTGACGAAGGCTTTCTGAAATGTCAGAAGCTCTGAAAAATCAAACCTGCTTTTCCCACTGTGGTTGTTTGACATTGTACAATCTGTTCTGGGCCGTTTGGGCGATGGTGGCAGTTTAGGTTTGTTCTCAGTTTGTGAATTGATATCATCTTGTGTGATTTCTTCCATTTTCTCCTCTTCTCTGAACCTGAAATAGAAACAGCCTCGGTGTAAATGCAGCATCTGAAAGCCAAACTGCTCCGATCGATGAGTGTCACTCTAACCAGAGAGTGCAATCATGTCAATAATGATTTCAACACTTTGGATACTTTTGGTGGGTAACATTTTTAGAGAAACATATTCCACAGAAAATAAATCTCAGCATTTACCTCAGTCTATAATTTATGAGCAGCAACTGGAAGCTTCAATAACTCACCTTATATCCAACGTGCTGATCAATACATATAGATGTTATCCCCCTGTAGACCTTTAGAGAAAACATAGGAGACAGAGACATTATATTCAGATAGTGACAGCACATCATGCTGCTGATTCACTGTACAGAATAAATAAATAAGTCTTCAGTGCTGCTTCTGCTCTGTTGCATCCATTTTTGTGCTGCCCAAATCAGGAGCTGTGGTCCATTGGTCTCTAACAATGCTAGCTTTGTCACGATGTGCACAATAGGTCTTTTTCACATCCGAGAGACTGCCTTGTCACATTTGAAAAAAGCACAGGTGTTGCTAATAGCATCAACAATGGCTCTTTTCTATTCAAATGCCTCTGTAACCATGAAAGAATAACAGAGAGCAGACATGCACAACACCTGGATCCAAAGCAGTTCAATGGAATGCAGCCATCATTAAATTCATTATTAACACCTCTGCTGCTCAAATATGAATCGTTGATGTTTGTTTTTTTAAAGACACTGTCTCATAATTACACTTCATATACACACTATTTTCATCAGGTGTAGGCCTAAACCATGTGATGTGCCGGCCTTCCTGTAGACCACTCCGTCAAGCAAAACCCTTTATGTAAATACTTGTTAGTTCATAGGATGAGATCTCTAAGCCGACACACATCTATACATTTTATTTTCTCAGTTTTCCTTTAATCACAAGCTATTTCTGGATGTTTTCTAGAGATTGAAATGACATAAAGCTTGTTTTCTTGCTAAAACAGGATATTTTTCTGGCTCTCTAGAAAACAAACTAATAGTCTGGTCACTGTAATAAGCCAGACCATGACATGCCTTGCTGACACTGCCCACACTAATGAGGTAAGTCATTGTGGGGGTTTTGTGCTTTTGCAACTCTGGGGATAAAATCCAACAACATCCACACAACAGCTTAAATTACCTTGTCATTACAGGAATATTGAGTTAATAAAACATATGAATGTACGTCCACTGAGGGCTTCTGTTCTTAGAAATATCATCAAAATATATATATTTCTTTATGTATATTTTGTGGCAGACCTGACTTACATTGCCAGGTGTGTAGGATATTAGTGCCTCAAAAAATACACTATATCAACATCTCTTATTTTCTTTTTTAGTGTAGCATTACAAAAGTCATCCAGTACTATGGGCACCTCTCACCACAGAATTAAAATGATAACGTTACAATCATTCCCCTTTTGCAAAATTAGATTAAATTAAATTAGATTACATGTATTTTATTGATCCCCCATTGGGGCACGAGAGTACAACACTGTAGTTACATAGTAAAAAAATAATGATAATAATAATCAATAATAATAATAATGATAATAATAATAATAATAATAATAATAATGATACAATAAAATAATAATAATAATAATAATGATAAAAGTGAATATATAATAATAATAATGATAATAATAATGATACAAGTGAATATATAATAATAATAATGATAATAATAATGATACAAGTGAATATATAATAATAATAATAATAATAATAATGATACAATAAAATAATAATAATGATAAAAGTGAATACATAATAATAATAATAATAATTATAATGATAATAATAATGATAAAATAAAAATAATAATAATAATAATAATAATAATAATGATACAAGTGAATATATAATAATAATAATAATAATAATAATAATAATAATAATGATACAATAAAATAATGATAATAATAATGATACAATAAAATAATGATAATGATGATAAAAGTTAATATAAAATAAAATATAGCAAACATAACCGATATATACACTATGTACACTTCTATCTTATGATAGTAAGGTAAGATATTGCATGATATAATTGCACCTGGTTTTTATGAGCACACAGTATGAAAAGCACACACAGAGCAAAATAAATATGAGAAGTTTAGAGTCCGTTTGTCAGTTAGGTGTGAATCATGGATAATAACCCGGGAAGACGGAACAGTGCAAAGTCACAAAGTAGTGGCCATGTAATGAAATGAAAGATGATTAATCAGATTGCAGTGCTGCTGTTCAACAGTCTGATTGCAGACTTTAAAATGAGCAATGAATTTAGCTTAATTACATAATATGAATGCTTATACCAGGGAGCGGCCCACAGCTACACAAGCTAGTCTCCAGAAACTTCTACATTCACAGTTTTATATAATCTTTCTTTCACAGTCCAAACTTCTGTGAACAGTAACATTATGTGACAAAATTGTGTATTTATACAATTATGACACACTTTTTTTATGTGAATGATTAGCATGTAGCATTTTAACATTACAATGGAAAGGTTAGCTAACCTGTCACTCTATACAATATAACTTACACACTTTGGGATCACTTTTTGATGATTGCTGACAATTTTAGCATACATATTTATTATTCTCTATCGAGTTAATGTTGGTTTCTCTTGAGTTACTCACCGTCTTAATGCTTTAGTATCGTAGTTTGTCTTGATTTAATGAGGCACATCGAGCAGCGTTATTTGGGTTAGCTCCGTGACGTCATCCTGTTGTTCTGTACGTGGCGCGAAATTAAGGAGAGGCACCCTACTGCAGGCAAGATGGCGCCGCCACAACATCCACACCGGAAGTCCGTACCGGAAGTCCATACCGGAAGTGATTCTTTAACCCCCTCTCTACCCAATGCCGGATGCTTCGAACTGGAAGTTTCTTCTTCGTGTAGCGTATTGATTGCATTAGTCTGTCGCTGCTAAATCAATTAGCAGAAAGCTAATTGTGATAGAGAGAGTGAGTGAGAGAGATCCCGCTGTGTATGAAGAACAGAATAATGTAGAGTGTTAGTGTGTGTGGGGGGAGGGGATGAGAAGGAAAAGACTGTAAGTAAGAGGGAAAATACACTCAAGCTGTACACAGAGATCTATATTCACCACAAAAACAACAGAGGCTCCCCAGAAATGTGTACTGTACATCTATCATCAGTGGCTGACAGTGGTGCCTCAAGTTGAAATATTTTAGTCCTAATATTTTATGTTGATTTGGAGTTTGTAATAGCAAAAGTGCATTGTTCATTTTCAAGTACAACATTATCAATACAAAAGGGTTAAGACATCATACATATAACATTAAAAGAACATAAAATAAAGTATAATTCTACATTTCAAGTAGGGGTTGGATGGAAAGAAACAGTAGCTATATATACATTTGCAGTTTTTCTAGTCATTCTAATTGAAGGTTCCAACTTCAATGTTTTCATGGACGCCAAATAAAGTGATCTTGTTAAGACATTGGTGTACATGCATCAAGCATTCAATCTGAATAAAACTGTTTGACAAGCTCAGAGTGTTTACGCCCATCTAATGTCTCAAAATAGAAGGAGAAACCATTCCCTCCGTTTGTTCTTGTGGTTAATGAACACCCCTGTCACTGTGTCATTGTAACGTGTTACAAATTATGTTAAAAAAGAAACAGTCACCACACACCTCTACATTTTCCTCCTCCACTCGCCCCTGCACCATAGATAACATTCTGCTCTTCTCTCGTGACTGTGGATCTACTCTGGATCTGTATTTCATTCATTCATTAATCTATACATGTGATCACATAGGCAGACAGCATGCAAGGTAATTTGGAACAAACACTACAGCAAACTGTACTGAGGTACAGTCAGGCTAACACAACATAAAATAGCATATGACCCAGACAAAACAAGAGAGGCATATGCAGATGTCATCACGGCAGCATCATAATCAGCTTTAAGTATTTCAACACACACTCGGAACAAAAGGCTGTGCATGGCTGAGACGTTAACACTATAACTTAGTGATTCGTGCAGGCTTCTAAGTAACTTCTCAAAACAGTAAATTCTCAACAGCCTATACACTTTTGGAGTCAATCAACTAGTCAATAATACTGATACGATTAAAATGTAAGTGCAAAAAAGTTCATAGAATTACGCGTAAACCTACGTGTTTTTGAAGGCTTTTATTTTGCGTTCACGTTCCTGTTTTTCAAGGCTTTTATTTTTGTAACTTTCGGTATGGACTTCCGGTGTGGGTGTTATTGCAACGTTTTTAGCTTTGTAACTTCCGGTATGGACTTCCGGTATGGACTTCCGGTGTGGATGTTGTGGCGGCGCCATCTTGCCTGCAGTAGGGTACTCTTGAAATTAAGGCTGCTGACGTAAGAGGAGAGATTCCCTTTACACGACATCGTGTCATATAATAAAACATAATAAAACATAATTAACTGTGTTAAAAAGGGGGGAAAGAATACATTATATTTGCATTTACACATAAAATATGAAAAACATTTCTCTATTCATCATCCTCAATTCAAACCAGCCACACGGGAGACTCTCTCTCTCTCTCTCTCTCTCTCTCTCTCTCTCTCTCTCACTCTATCTCTCTCTCTCTCTCTCTCACTCTCTCTCTCAGTATCTGTCTCCTCCTCTCAGTGTATCAGCAGCAGTGTGTGTTCAGCAGCATCATCCTACGGACCCCCCCCGCCGCTTTACTATTAGTCGAGTCTGACTTTTCTTTCGCAAAAACAAAATAATAAACCCACTTTTTAAAGAATAAAACGAAACGCACGGCCGAAATATTAAAGCTGATAGTGGAAGAAGAGCAAATTCAGACGGTAGAATCGCTTCTTTTTCAGTCCTCCCAGTCCCAGGGTTTTTCTGACCACTTCAGACAGCAGACCGGACTTCTCCCGTGGACTCACTCTCGTAAGGTAAGACTAAAGAAAGCTCTGTGTGTATGTTGAAGGGTTTGTTTTGTGCATGGGGGGAAATACATGTTGTGCACATTGACCTGCATGATGCACACAGGTGCGTCATGTGTTTGCTTTACACGAATGATTGATGGATTTATTGGCGTCCATAGTAATGAGAGACAAATGACAAAAACTACACATCATTTTTGTATTAATGCATGTAGTCTACACCTGTTCGTGCCTTTGCACGTTTTGCATGTAGACATGCCACTTGTCATTATTGCATTAACATGGTTGTATCTTGCCACTGTATCCACACACGAACACACACATGCACACTCAAACAACAGGCTTTTTGAGTCAACAACTAAAGTGAGAAGAACCAGCGCGTTGATTCATGCTGGGTCATGCTGGTTAAGGCAGGTCTGTGCGAGTTTTATCGAAGAACATTGTGACTTTGCGTGGGATGTCTGTGCACGACATGGCTAGATGTGGTGTGATGTATTTCTGGTGAAGTTTGGTATAGGTGCTGATGTTGCAAGGGTGTGAGTGTGTGTGCAGTAAGGAGACGGGGGTGTGGTGGTGTGTCTCCTTAAGCCACATCATCTTCACCATGAGGCTCTGCAAATCTGGAGGCAATAACATCACTTGCATCTGCACCACTCAGCCTGTTATACCAACACCTCTCCAGCACACACAGGTCCATTCAAAAACAGGGATCCGCTGGATTTGTCAAAATCAAACCTTTAACCATTGTCCCTGTGTAGTGCTGCTGGGGCTCTGCCTGCCTCTCAAGGTCATCCCCTGTTGGCAAATGATGGTGGAGGGGCAGTGTTATGTAAGAGCGCACCGCCTGGCTCAGGGGCAGGTCTGCTGGTTGTCACAGGTCTGTAAAATCACTCATTTGAAGATTTATCTTTCTGGCATTCTGCACCTGTGTGCTGGTTTGTAACTAAAGCTGGGATATATTTTTCATTTTGGCTCTATCAAGGCCCTATTGGACCTGGAGACAAAGGGCTATGACTCAGGTTTGGAGTCAGCACTGTGCTCTGATCTGCATACACTGCAGACCAACCCAGAGGGTCTTGTCCCTCTCTGCCCCTTGCGTAACCCAGAGTAAAAAGGTGTGACATTTGGTAATGATGCAACATGATGTGTGTTTTCTCTTTTGTAGATGTGAGTAACTGGTGAAAAATCCTACAATACATTAAATAAAGAGCTACCAGGGGTCATGGTGTATTCACTGTTTTGTGCTAACAAGTGTTATACGTCTTCACCAGTTTCAGTTCACACCTTGATTATTTTTTCATCAGTTTCCCTGAATGTATCCTTTTTGTCTTGTCACACTTGCGTCATATCCGTGTGCATGTTATATCCCTGATGCTTTTTCCCTCCTGTTGCAGTGACAGTGAAAATGAAACTAAATGTGCAAGAATGTAGAAGGATTTCATTATCGCCACCATCAAAAGATAACTATGTGGAGAGACTTTACACGCTGTAGAACATTTAAAGATGGTCATTCTTTAGTCTCATTGATTGCCGCACAAGGTTGATGTTGAACAGGACAGATGAGAGAAGCTCCTCTAACACAGCTCTGAAAAGTGATGGTTAGTTCAGGGCATAGACATGAAAACAAAAACGTATAATGGAATAATTCCTTTCATTTGGCCACTGTAACAACTATTAAAAAGGGCACAAGGTAAAGGTCTTTGATAAGTTTTTTGTTAATGTGTAGGAAGATGATGTTGAAATTGCTCCACTGCACCATGTTGCAACTTGCGTCACTTTAAAGGGTGTGCAGTTACAGGTTTTATATAAAGTAGGCTGCGGGGGCAGTATTAAAAAATGTGTGACTTATTTAGGTGTTGTTTTTACACTCAGGATAAATTATTTCACAACAAGTTTAAAGTAATCGCATTGTGTTATCTTACCTTTTTTATTTTGCAGTTATTAACAATGACCAGTTCTGTTGCTATATGAATTATTTCCAGTGCAGATGGAAAAGGTGCTTTGTTTGTAGAGATGCAACTCTGTGTTTTGTTGCATGAATTAAGTACGCCTGAGTGATGGGTAACACTTGGTTGTTGATGCAGTGTGTGCACATTGAGCATACAAAAGTGCATGGACATAGAGGCTGTCTTAAAAATGCATGATCCCTCACAGGTTTCTATGTTGTTTCAAACTTTGCATCTTATATGCAGACAGTATGCTCATATAATTTGGCTTTAATGTCATGAAATGCAGCTAAATTCTTTATGATTCTGTAGTCCTGGGATACTGACTGCACACAGATTCACAAACTTTACAGGCACTCACAGTTTAAGGGCACGCTCTTGCATATTCGGAGGAGATATGTAACTGTAAAACCATTGCATTATATATTGAATATCACGGTGAGATACAAATTAATTAAGCTTCTGCAAATGCACACACACACACACACACACACACACACACACACACACACACACACACACACACACACACACACACACACACACAAACACACACACACACACAAACATACACATTCTATCCAGAATGTGATAAAATGCAGAGTCTGTCATGTGCCTCATGCTCACATCTCTCCTGGGACACATCAGTCTCTTGCTGCAGCTTCGGTCCCCAGCCGCAGCCCATCTTGTCTGACTGCACGATTTGAAACAGGAAAATGTGCTGCCAGCTTGCTGTTGAAGTTGCTGCCTCCCCACTTCCACTGCAGCACTGAAGGACTTGATGTATGTAACAGGATGTTTTACCGCTCACCATAGAGGAATATGGCAGATCTAAGAAGGGATATTTTCAGTGTTTTTAAACCTCTAACAGTGTTTCCAAAGGATGTGAAGATGTCCTCATGAAGTGCACCAATGCAGTTTGTGCTGATCCTTACAGAATAAATAAGTAATAAGAAGAATAAAAAATTGACTTAAAAGGAACTTAAAAGCAGGTCCAGAATTCCTGTGCCTTCTGGAATCCACAAGTGTCAGAAATTTGGAGCCTGTTCCAAGTTCTAACCAGTTCTTGATACCCAAGCCTACAGGTCACGACTTTATTTATTAGCTGGTTAATTAAATAATTAACCACGTGTTTCCAAAAGAGTGATATTCTGTTTATGATGGTATATCAACCAATCTTAATCAATCAATCTTTATTGATATCGCCCCAGTTCGCAACAATTGTTATCTCAAGACGCTTTACAAAATTGCAGATCTACACCATACTTTGTTTATATTATTTACAAAGACCCAGCATCAAGATAAGACTCAAACCCATCTCATTTGAAGATTTAATCCTAGCATATCTTAATCCACCATGAGCAGAGCACTTTGCAGCTTTAAGCAAGTTACAATGGCAAGGGCGAACTTCCTTTAACAGGCAGAAACCTCCAGCAGGACCAGACTTATGTCAGACACACATCTGCTGTGATTGGAAAGAGGAATAGAGGTAGATGCAGAAAGAGAGAGATGGATAGAAACAGACAGCAACAACAACATAGATCATACAGACTTATGATTACAGTGCCAATAATAATGGAAAAAGTACAGTATGCACACTACTTTAGGGGCTGCAAATGATATGATAATGGCTAATCTTGATATTTATGGCGGTTAAAGTCAACAGTTAGCATTTGTAACAATAGGGGCAGGGATGATAATATCAATGAAAGCTGTTGGAGTCAAACTGTTCTTAAATTTACATTAGCGTTATAACAGTGATAGTAATGCTGAGACTTATTAATAGTTGTAGAAGCCGGAGTCTGGCAGGTCCACAGCAGCAGGTCGTCTGCAACTATGATACACAGGAACCTACGAGACAAGGGAGCTCAGGGACTCCCAGAAAGATCAGTGCTTAGTAACTTTAATGGGTCAAGAAGATTTAAAGTTGGTGAGTGGATTTAAAGTTGGAGATGGAACCAGAATTGTTTCTTTATAAGCAAGAGAAAGAAGAGCTTGTCTGTGCAGCAGACTTGCTATGCAGTAGTTGGTTGGAAGAGGGAGAAGGAGTACATAAAACACACTGGGTAATTTAAATCACCACAAGCTGCGATCTCTGCTGCCAATGCCAACTATATAATCCTGACTTCCATGCACTGGCTGCCTCACATAAATCATTGTATTAGAAACAATAGACACACTTACAATACAGGTATAGTAAGAATACACACCAACACCTGTTAAATAGTGCTAACACATTTCAAAACATTACCAGAATTTCCCTCACTGGGACAGATGGAGTACAAGCTCCTGGGATGGTCTTTTAAAGTACACTTAACCACACAGCAGTTGCTATTGTTGGTCCAATTATCAACGAATGGGAAAAACTATCTGTAAAGACCAAAATGTTTCTGTTCCAGGTTCTAAGCTGAGTAATTTGTGCTGTAGAGTTAAGTATTTCTCCATGAGGGATTGACTTTCCTGAGCAGGACCTGGAGTTCTGGCATTTGTGCATTAGCTAAATCAGTCAGCCCTGCAGGTTTCCCATTGATCGAGACCTATAATAGAGACCCAAAGTCACAATCTCATAAGTCCTCCAAATTAATGGAAAATACAGTACTAAAAAAAATGTAGCACCTCTTTAATAAATCCAGGCTGAATATCAGTATGTGACCCTACTAAAAACAGAAATCATGAACCAAAAATAAAACTGTCATCCATAAATGTTGGCAAAAGAGGAATCTTTAATCAAAAACAATTGCTCCAGGGTGTGTCAGTGTTCCAGTCTCTTTACTGAATGTTGTAGCATCATTTTCACAAAATCAAAGAGACATGTTTGATCGATAGATGAGTCGGACGTTTTTGTATCTGACATTAAAATAATGTGATGTTTCAAAGAGGACACTTTCTCAGCCAAGAGTTCTTCTGCTTTGTTGATCTGCTGCAACTTTATGATTACAGACACTGTTTTTTATTTTTAACTTCCACTCTTGCAGCAGTTGAAGGATCACAGGGTTGGTTATGAATGAGAAAATTGTATTCATGAACAACCAAATGCAGTTAAAACCCCTGACGGGTCACATTAACACCAGGCTGCTTTTCTTCTCTGCTCTTGAAAAGCCCCTCTTTGAGATACTCTGGGTTTTTATCTGAACTCTTGTGTGCTCATATTGCCTGGTTCGCATCATAACTACCACAGTGAGTGGTAGCTTAATGTTGTAATGCTCCATGGGTACCAATAAAGGGAAGAAGTTTGTGGAAGAATGGGAGGGGTTATGTTGCTTTGGCTTCATGTACCAAGTGTCTCAAATCAATTAAAGACCATTAACCCCGAGCTTATTCACCATTATATGAGCAGTGTTTGAAGCCAGTCTTGTAAAAATGGATCCCTGTGTTTGCATACTGATACTTGACTCCATTTGGAAGTCACGAAGCTAAAAAATAAATGCAGGTAATCACACAGCCTTGAAGACTAATGATGAGAAGCTTAGATAACATTCTGTTAAAGGCAGAACTTGAATCCGTCTTATCCCTAATGACTACTTCAAAGATCTGCACCAAGCCTGGCTTTTGATCCAGAGGGATGAGACACAGTGTTTTGTTGTGTCTCTTTAAACCCTGGCTCCTTTATGGATAATAAAGCCCTTGTCATACCTACAGTGATTAAATTTGTAATGCATCCATTGTTGAGTTAATTTACAGGCAGCCTCTAAGCCTGATTAGTCCTAACTTAATTTGTACATCATGAATCCTGAACTCCTTCATGAACTTTGGTTGTTCCGAGCCAAAAATAGGGTTTCAGGGGCAAAATAAATCCATCTGTCTCGGACCAATAGTTTCTGAATTGTGGTGCAGGGACTGTGCCGGCTGCTGGGGAAGGCTCTGAGAGCTCCTCTGAGATGAGGAATTGTTTATTTTCAGTTTTACTCAATTTAAGTCTCCATAACTTTTTCTGATGGATGTGTCACTCTGTCCTCTAGACGGTCAAATTAGATCAACTCCATAGACACACACACACACGCACAGATGCACAGACCTTCCTCAATCCCCACAACATTTTATAATGATTCAACCTGTGTGCAGCATGACACACACAAACACATTTATCTGTTGTAAAAAACAATACAATCCCTATTCCCGTTTCTATCAAGACAGAGGATCAAAGAAACGATTGTGTGTTTAGTGAAATCTACTTATTTGCATTCTTGCACAGAGTTACAGTAGATTAAGAAAATGGTGTCTGAACATTATATAACTAATGCAGGCAGCCAGCTTGGCTTAGCCCCATTGACTCTATATTTAAATGGACCCTGTGCCTCCATGCTCCTTCCATTGTGAGACGTGAAGCCAAAAGGCTGCTGACATATTGTGCTGGTGGAGCCAAGGCATGCGCAGAAGCAGTCTAGCTCAGGCTGCCCTCCCTTAACCAAAACAAGTATTAGACTTACTGTTAAAATGTCAAAGACCCCTCAGGTGGGTACAGTCCACAGCAGAACAGATTCTTTGTTGGTTTGTGGCAGAGAAGTGACAAGTTTGATGCCTCGTGTGATTGCAGTTGGTTACATTTTTTGTGGCTGTTCCTCCTCCACTCTGCTGTTTCGGTAGAGAGCGCTGCATTTGTCAACAGAGCTGTCAATTAATCATCTTTCTGCAATCAAATAACGTATTAATACCAAACTTCTCAGAATAAACGAACACCTTAACACAAATCAGCATGATAAGAAAGCAAATTTATCAACATATGTTCTAATTTAATCCTATATAATAATTTGGTGGTTTCACCCATGGTCCATCTGTTAACATGGAGGAGGTAAGATTTATAACCTGTACTGCATGTGCAATGACTTGGCCTCACAGTCTGTGAACACTTGTGGCATCCATTTAAATATACAGACAATGCTTTTCCCACTTTAAAGGGTTAGTTTGTTTTTTTAAGTGGGTTGCATGAGGCACTCCTCAATAGTAAGGGTACTAGCCACATTCTCGTTCCCCGTTCCCGGAGAATCCAACTAGAGAAACGGCACAGAAGCAAGGCTATATCTGCTGCTGCAGACAGGGTCAGCTCTGCCACATGTTATATGTAGTTTTAACAAACTCCAGTCAGAGCTCTATTCTCGGTGTAAGCAAATGTTCTGTTTGGACATTTTTCAGCACATGTGAACTTCCGCCTGCAGCCCACGGCTCAGCTGTTCGAGTCTATAATGTACGAGACATTTTTGCATATTTTAAGCAATAGATGCTGAACATTATCCTCCTGACACATTAATGACTGTAGAATCTGTTGAAACACAACCGCTCCTTGTAGCTCGCTGGTAGAGTCGGTATCTCAATCTCAACTCAACTCAACTCAACTAAGCTTTATTTGTTTAGCACCTTTCATACATACAAGCATGAACCCAGTGCTTTACAAAAGAACAGAGAGACAGAAAATGACAGAAATGGGTAAAAGAATAAAAGGCATAATCTTAGAAATAAAATAAAATCAATCCAATGAAACTAATACAATAAATAAGGGTAGAAAGCAAAATCAAAATTCAGTTAAAGTTAAAACGATCAGGAAAATACAAGAAATGAATGGATAATTAAATAAATAGTATTCATAAATGTTGTTAAAACAATTATTATAATAATGCAGTTCAGGGCTATAAATAAATTACTCCTAATTAAAACCCAGATTAAAAAGGTAAGTCTTTAGTTCACTTTTAAAAACAGTCAGAACAATCTGAAGTGCAGGGTTTGATCCCAGGTCCTGCTGTTCACTACCGAAGTGTCCCAACTCTGAAACTACACCTGGTGCTGTGCTATTCATGTGTGAATAAGTTGATACTGATGCCTTAATATTGATGGTTGCTGTACGCCGTAGCCTCAGCGTGTAATTGGGTGGTGATTTAAATGAGTGAATTACCTTTGAATTACCTCAGTGTATGAAATCAGCTAAACAAAGATGCATCGCCTCTCTTTTATAATGTAGTGTAGTTTCTGTATTAATGCAGTTTGGAAACATGCCCTCGTGCATTCAGGACACTCTGACAGTTGGTGGCTGCAAAGTGGTGAATTCTTGAGCAATGTTGCGATGTATTCAAGTCTCACTAATGAAAACTCTGCAGACCTGAATGCTCTAGGAAAAAATTACTGAAGTCATTTCTTGCAGTGAAAAGGTTTGCTGTTTGGCAGCTAACTTTGAATTAGCTGTTGAATCTTCTTTGACAGCACCTCGGGGAGAGTTCTGAAAAAAGGTCCCGCTCAGTGAGGGGTGACAAAGTGATGCATTATAAGTCCCAGGTGAGCGTCAGGTCTCTGTATTGTTGATTTTCATAGCATAGTGAAATAAATGAAAGCTAGCCGAGACCTTGAAGGCACAAAATCAATCTCACGGCTTGTGGTGCTCTTTCAAAAAACAGTCACCTGAAAGATGCGCCCTTACACGGACCTTTCTGAAAACCCAATGCAGCATGTCGGGCCTCAGTATATGACTGCAGCACCTCTTGGCTGGCTGCCTGAGTCTGCTCTCCTCACACTGTGCACTCAGAGACAGATTGGCATTGCACATGCTGTTGCTCCCTTTCGTCTCCCTCGGTCTTTTCAAGCTAAAGAGGTCTAATAAAACATCCTAGCAGAGAGTAAAAGCAGGAAGGTTCTAAAACTCCAACCATCTTTTGCAAATTCTGATAATTACGGGTTGTTTAATGAACTAATCAAGGCTGTAAAGTGGCAGCATCAGCACTGTGCAGACACATCAGCTATCTGCAGAGGCAGCTGGATGCAAACCGTTCCAATGAAGAAATTAAGGGTCATTAAACACCAAAACACACTTGAGTTTTCCTGAAAAGTCACAGCAGGCCAAGTACTTTAAAATGTCACTATTACCATTTTTAAAATCAGCTGAGTTTCATTGGACGGTGTGATACACACCATTTTGAAAGAAGGCTTGAAAAAGGAAAGCCTAAACCCATATGGAAAAAAGAAACATTGAGAGGCTGCAGGCAAAAAAAGGAGGTTTCCTTGCTTGGGGAAAGAAGCTTTTTAATATTAATATAGAAAGAAGTGCAGTTGTAGACATGTTTCATTTATTCTTCACTGTAACAAAATATAGTGGAATGCAAATCCTCAGGAAAGATTTAAGAGTTCAGAGTTTCTCTATAAATGAATGGACAGAGAATAAACAAACAAATGTAGGACACACATCTACTCAGAGGAAGACACAAATAGAAAAAGTTGCATGTCTTACAAACTGACCCAAATACTCAAGAAGACCTAATGGTTCATGACTGATTTCAAGCATGTGGATTTTTATCAGGGCCTCTTATCACAGTTTTTAAAGCTTAATTGTTTTGCAAAACAAGTTCTCTGAAACAGACTTTGACTTCAGTCACAGCGGGGTTACACAACAAAAAGGCCTGTTTTTGTGTTCCGTGTTTATTTAAAGAGGCTAACCAGACACCTGTTTGTGTGTGTGTGTGTGTGTGTGTGTGTGTGTGTGTGTGTGTGTGTGTGTGTGTGTGTGTGTGTGTGTGTGTGTGTGTGTGTGTGTGTGTGTGTGTGTGTGTGTGTGTGTGTGTGTTTGTGTGGGGCCCTTCCCTTTTTCACAGGCAAAATGGGGAAACAGAACAGCAAGCTGACCCCTGAAGTGATGGAGGATCTGGTGAAGAACACAGAGTTTAACGAACACGAGCTCAAGCAGTGGTACAAGGGTTTCCTGAAGGACTGCCCCACCGGCCGCCTCAACCTGGATGAGTTCCAGCAGCTCTATGTCAAGGTGAGACTCCACTGACTCACTTTAAGAATATAGAAATGTAAAATTATGGAATAAAATTATAAAATCCTGCCAGTGATACTGCCTGAAAAAGAATGTAAAACCCCTTGATTAAAACACACTCAGGTGACATCTCCTGTAAAATCAAACCGATAAAAAGGTGGTTTTAAAAGAGGTTTAAAAGAGGATAAAGAAGTTGGCAATCTGATCTGCTCGGGGAGGTTGTTCCAGAGGGTGGAGGCTCTGACAGAAAAGGCCCGGTCACCTTTGGTCCTCTGCCTCGACTGTAGGACGTCGAGCAGAGTCATGGCTAAAGACCTCAGGTTACGACCGGGCACGTATGGGGTGAGGAGATCAGAACTGTACAGAGGTGCAAGTCCAGAGTGTGCTTTAAAAGTCAAGAATAAAGTCTTCAAATCAATTCTGAAATGTATCAGGCAGCAATGGACGGATGCTAAAAAAGGAGTGATGTGGTCTATCTTTTAAATGTGGGTTAATGTCAGCTTTTAAGTCTATGGGAGGAAGGATGATAATGCTCAAGTCATGTAAAAATATCTTACTCTGTCTTGTTTTGTATACAACTCAAAAACTATTACACAAACAAATACACTTCACTGTTGAGAAAGAAGGGCATTAGTTACACTGGTAATGTAAGTCATAGATGATGCCACAACAGTACTGTTATTTATAGTACAGTAGCATCATTAGCAGAGTAATCATTGTAAACTGTAATCTGTTTGTTCATTATTAAATACAACAACAACATAATGGGCCTCTCTGGGTTTTCCTTCAGATGAGAGAAACAGGGTTGGTTGGGGTGACATGAATACGTTCTGAATGACCACAAAAGCCACTGAGGGAAATTATAAACCCTGCTTGATTTTAGAAGGCATCCTGCCATGTTGCCTCTCCTGTATCTGGGCAGAAAACCAACAGAGAGGCAGATATCAGAGGCGCTCAGATGATTATCTTCTAATGCTAATATGTAGCCTACCATATCTCATTACCTCTGACAGAGCCGTGTGAATTTAATCCATGATTTATTCATTGAGTTTTATAAAACAGGAAGGAACACTTTTATAGGAGCAATGATGATCTTATAATGAAGGTGGAATTGTGATTAGCAGGATTAATGGACATAAATATGAACTTTTAAGTGTTCTCTCGTACTACAATGGGGAGTTTTACTATGACAAATATCGCCGTCAGATGATAACGTATAATAAAGGCAGTAAGCTTGACCTATCATAAACAAACTGACCTACTGAACTCTCTTTATTAATGTTTAAAGTAAAAAGGAATCCACACATATGACAGGTCATGAGAACATTTCCCTACAAACTGCCCTTTAATTGACTAATATGTTTGTATACAGCCGGGCTGGTTGGGTTAAAGCAAAAGTGAGACATAATTTTAATATGACACCTTTTAATTTTGAAGAAAAGCAAATACTATCTGTGCTGTTATTATGATGCTTTAGTCAGTTAATTATGACTCATGATTCATTGTGGAACTGCTTGTCCCTGTTTTCCAGGCTAATCTCAGCACCTTGTGTCCTCTTGTACTGTATTCTTTTACAGCCGACGAGTTCTCATGGAGGAAAGCGCTCTGACTAGTGTAAGAATAGGCTTCGTCTTTTATCACTGGTGCCAGGAAATGCCTCATAACCAGGGGGCTGCGGTTACATAAGACGTGCCTGGGCTCTAAGGTCATGGGTGCACTTCCTCTAAATGCCATAGGAGCTTAGGCATCAGCTGAGACCAGAAGAGAAAGTGAAAAAAAGTCTTGAAAATATCAGAAATAAGTCAAGGTATGACTGCCATGGTTTGAAGATAAATCAGAAGAAAGGGCACCTGTCACCACCGGGAATGACATTTTCTATTTGGAGCAATTTGTTCCATTAAAACCTCCTGAAAATCATTTAAAATTGAATTGCAAAGATAACCTGGACTCCTGGGAAATAAGAGAAAGTTGGCAGCTCTGATAGTGGAATACAAACACAAAGAGATATCCCCTCAAATCTCTTTACAGCACATCACTCGTGGCAGGAAAATCTGCTGCCACACAAAGGGGGCAACACAACTAAGATCTAAAGGGGTCTTGTAGGCTTCTGGATAAATCCTATTATTGATGCATCCTATTGTGTTTCTAGGCAACAGTGTATCAGTGATAGGGCTTTATTTAAATCCAGAGAGCTGATAAGTGGAAAAATGTTGTGCTGCAATCTCACATTAATGGGACAGATTGTTCCTGTGAAGAGTGAGTGTGTGTGCGTAAAAGTGTGTGTGTTTGTGCTGCGGTGGGAGGGGTGGGGGTCATATGTTTAGTGGGAGGGAGAGGGAGACAGAACAGTTTGTTTGCGTCGACTGAGAGCGAGAAACAGAGATGGGCAGGGATGAGAAGAGTGAGCAAGTGAAAGAAAGTGCGCATACATTATTTATTAGTCATTAGCTGCAATTGAGTCATGCAACAGGGACACAAGACATGACCGGGAAAGAGTTGTGTGAATGTGTGTGTGTGGGACCCTGTGACCCTACTGTGCATGCATGCATGAGATAGGCAAGGATGGTCTTACACCTGTGCACTGAGATCTTAAAATTTCTTCACTTCCTCTGACTACTCGACCTGCTCAGATCTCCAGGATTTGCACAAATCTGCAGCAGAAACTTGTCCGGAACCCCCCACCTGCCACGATGCTAAACGCAGTGTTACCTTTGCCCGGCTGCCTCCCTGGACTTTATGTACTTCTTTGGTTTCAAAGAAGACATGCTGTTCTCTTGCTGCTTTTACTTTTGTATCCTTCTGTGCTCCCTCCCCCTTCTCTCTCTCTCTCTCATTTAATTCTATCTGCCTTTGTGGAGGTAATCATCTTTTAGGTTGTCAAAAGGAGTGGGAAGAAAAGAACGTGATAAAGAGGGAGAGTTGTGAGACAGAGGCATGAAAAACGAGAGAGGAGAGAAAGGACCAGGCAAAGGGAGAGAAGGCAGGTGAAGCATGTCGGCTGGAAATAATAGGTGTGCGTATCTCAGGGCGGTCTGTAATATTCACAGTTAATGTAGTGATGCAGCATATAACCTGCAGTTCTCTCTGTATAATTATCAGCTCAGTTCCTCTTGAAGTTTCATTGATCTGGACTGGGCCGTCGTGACTTTCTTTGTTTGACATTATAAAGAAAACTTGGGATGAATCCCAATCTCAGATAGCTTTCATAGTTCAAAATGTATTTCTGATCATTTTCTTTCAAACAAATGAAAGACGAGACACAGAATTAAGATTCTCAAATAAGAGGTTGAAATGGTTCCCAAAAGATAATAGTGTAATTTAAATGCCCATTAGTAATGTCAGTTTTGATATTATAGCGTATTTAAATGCATATTTTTCATTTAAATACTCTCTCTCTCTGATGAAGAGACTGAATAAGATGATGGATTTTGTCAGAGAAAGAGAAACTCAAGGCTTTTGTTTCATTTCAAAACATATTCCCACACATCTCTGCGTCAAATGTGACTTTAGAGTGAACAAGCATGGCACATGACGGGATGGCCAAACGTTGCTAGCTGCTTAGCTAATTGGTAGATCCACTGTGGTATCAAATTTCTGTTTAAAGCCGGGATTGGTAGTCAGATTTAGATACACTTTTTGTTATACTGGTTAAAATGATCTTTATGTCCTGATGGCAATCAATACATAATGTGTTCTTAAAAAAGAGTAAAAAAAAAGCCTCTATCTACAGCCGGAGTAAACCCGGGAAAACACCAACCAATCCCTGCCATCAGGAGCCAAAATATGAAACCAATCAAATCCCGTCCTGCCATTCTGCCCGCCTCCTGCACGTACATTTCATGTTTGTTTGTGTTTATAACTTTCACTATGATAATGTTATGGTGTTCTCTTACCGCTGAGCGAGACATGAGTTGACGTAGTGCAAAACACAAACAATATGCTGAGGACCGGTTTTGAATCAGTCATGATCATATGGTCGCAAATCAGCGGTGCTCTTGCATGTGAGCGGGGCGTCATTTTGGAGGAGTTCCGGGGGTTAGACGGAGTCCTGAGGAAATGCTACATTCAAAGTCATGCTAGTTTTCCGTGACTATCAACCCCAGCTTTAACTCATTTTGTCAATTTCACTGTGGTATGTTTTTCTGGACAAAACTCTTTGTAAACTCCTGTGTTGTGATAAAGAGGTTCTCTATTTCTGATGGTTCTCTTTTGACAAATATGTAGAAGATATGGAGGAGAACCTGGGGAGTCCTCACTAGCAAGATACACAAGCCTATACTTCATGAAGAGTTCCCCTGTCTGAGAGCAGATACTTGATTTTTATGACCATATACGTAGATCTGCTCTGTTTGTAAAGCGTTTTGAGATAACACTTATGATTTTGCATTATATGAATAAAAATTGATTGATTGATTGATTGATTGATTAATTGATTGATTGATTGATTGATTGATTGATTGATTGATTGATTGATTGATTGATTGATTGATTGATTGATTGATTGGTGTAAAGAAGCATAGATGGCAGATGGCATCTTGTAGCACTGCACTGTTTGGTAGTCTTTTGATTTTGAATATGGAAATCCAGCTTTATTTTGGCTTTACCTGGTTTACTCAGCCAGAGCAAAGCATAACCAGCACAAGCATCTGGACGTTAACCTGCTAGAGGGACAGAAGGCGGGTGGTGCTAGCTCTGCTTACTGTAGCCACACTCTGCCAATGTTCACCTGAAGACTCTGTGTTCTTGAGTTGAGAGTTTATTCTTACCTTTAGACTGGGCACTAGTCAGAATTTAAACTTTGGTTTAAACGACTAAGAAATTAGTTGCTTCTGAACATCCTCAATGTGTTACTAAAATGTAACATCGTGGTTATATTACCCAGCTTAGAGTGTACCTTGAATTGAACAGAGACATGGGAGGAGCAGCAAGTTCAAGCTGAATCGGAAGGGATTAGGAAGGAGGATTAATGGAGGTGGGATGGGTTGAAGAATCAGACACAAAAGAGCGGAGTGGGATGTCTGGGTAGAAGTAGGTTTGTCAGGTGATTGAAGGTGTGGCTAAGGCATAGTCTTGCTCCTGACCCCAAGTTTTTACATTAATTATGTATCAAATTCAGAACAAGGATTGTTGATCGTCTGTTGATTATAACTTCTCACTTGATTATAACACTCTAATATTTACCTGAAGGTTGGTGTGATGATGCATTGTCTGTCTTTGATTTCTGAGATGTTCATAAATCCTGGTTAAACTGCATCACATCATTAATCTGACCTCCTGCAGGTTTCTTGTTTCTCAGTCGATTTCCTCTTTTGGTGGCATTAGCGATGCCAGACAGGGGTGTAAAAATGGAAGAGAGGCTTCAGTGACAATTCACACTCCAGTGCCTGCATGCCACAGTGTGTGAAATTTCTCATCCCTGACACGCCGGCCGCTCTGGGAGCCATTTGTAACAGGATAACGACGCTCCCTGAGATGTTAAGCTGATAGATTTTGTCACTGGAATTAATTTTTTTCTGTGCTTGATGCATGCTGAGACAGCGGCCACACAAATATATCTACAAATACACACACACATACAAATTTAACATTGATCCATGCACATTCATAACACATTATCATTCTTTGTTTAAACAGGACAACATTGTTAGAATTACAATCTCAGCTTCTGGCATCCTGTTAGCCTTGCTTGTTGTAGCCCTGTCTTTATAAGTCCGTTTGTTGACAGTGACATGAAAATGAGCATCAATAATGTTGGTCTCCTGCCAGTCGGTGTTCTGTTGTTGTTATTGTGATGAGCTAGCATTCTGACGTCAGAACAATACACTTCACAATGGGTGCTGCTACACACAGCAACTCTCTGTCCCAGTCTTCTCCTCTCATATTTCTTTGTTTATGTTTCTATGAAAAAAACATGGACTGACTTATAAAGAACAAAAACAAACAGAGGTAAGTTTGATATTTAAGCTTTTTCTTTTTCTTTTCGGTGAGCTTACTGTGATGTTGCTTGCTACGTGTCCTGCATCTCTGACGCATTCAAAACTAACAGGCCATAGTAAACACACTATGCATAGGTCTCATCTATTCCATACAGAACACTGAGAACAACAACAAATATTTTTAGAATCGTAGTAATTAGCAAGAACAACCGTACTGGTAGTGCACCACTGTTCCAACCCTCTTCTAATCTAATCAGCGCGTGTGCACACAGTTCAATTCAGTAAATTAAGCTCTATTGACATGGATTAGAGCTGTCACTATATTCGATTTTCTCCTCATGATTATCATGCCCAAAGATATTAACAAAAATGATATTATTGTGATATCTGTGGCAAACCTAAAAACAAGCAAAACACAGCTATCAGTCAAAAGCAAGACAAGGGTAGAGCGACATGTTACTTTATAAACGTAAATAATAAACGAAATCAACTCACTTGCATACCATCAAAGTTATGTTTTATCCTCGTCAAAACTATCCCTTCTTCTTCTGTGTGATTCTAAATTACACATTGCCCACAAAGCAACACCCCCTTTTGTTTCCAAAATCCCCAAAAGACTCCCAAACTTGTGAGGGAACTGTTCAGGGTTCTTTTGGTTAAGTACCTTGCTTTCATCTGCCATCTCCTTCGACAGGATTTGCCCTGCAAGTAAAGGCTAGCTAGCTAGCTGGTCCTGAGTCATCTTCCTCTGCTGCAGCTTCTTCCTCATCTTCCCTCTGTTTTATGGCTGTTGGCAACCAGCGTAAAGAACCAGCACTGCCCTCTACTATGAACCAATCAGTTACACAGTGTTACTTTATAATTACCTTTTAGCACAATATCAACATTTCATTTTTTTAAAGAGATGTTTACTGCCTGTGTCTGGTATACGGCGACAGCCCTAGCATGACTGTAACAGTGACTAAAATGTCAATGCACACTGTTGCGATCTCCTAGTTTAGAAGCTACTTCGGCAATTAGCCAGTCACCAGTGATTGCATCTCAAAAACTACACTTATGAACTTTGTTATGGTGAAATAAGAAAAAAATACGCTGGTGGCTGTGATTGAATGTGTGTTTTGTGCAATCTTCAGAACCAATGCTTAACAAAGGTTACCTCAATACACTTTAATAAAAGAGCAGGTCTAGACAGAAGTTTAAAAATTTCACCTTTAATTTCAGATGCATTTTGAACCTACATGACTATATCTGTTATGAAAACCATAACATTAAATACAAGTTTAACACCACAGTTTCTGAAGTTACAAAAATTGTATTGAGGGTTCACTCAAATCACCACCTATGTGCTCTAGGACTCACTACATTTAAAACCTACCAACATCACTGGATTGCAGATCTTGTGGTGTTTCTCATCTTGTCTGTGAAAGAACAAAATGTTCAAAAAATAAATTTCATGACATGTTGTCATAGTTCAGCATCAACACACTTATGGGATGACTTTTTGAAAGGAAATATGAAAACATCAAACTCCCCTTTGTTGTTTAAATGAGAGTGATATGAAGAGGAGAGAAGGACTGATTGAAAGCGTAGTTGTGACAGAAGCCAACTGATTTATCCTGACCAGACGCACACACACACACACACACACACACACACACACAGATGCACACACACACACACACACACACACACAGATGCACACAGATGCTGACCTGAATGTAGATATATGGATGGGTGGATTCCGCTCTGTTGCATCTCGCTTGCATAGCCTCAAGGCTTTTTTCTGTTGACGGGTGTGGAGTGTAACTGTGTGGGTGTATGTGTTTGTGTGTTCGCCATTCAGTAGCGCTGACTGTGAGACTCCCCTCTTCCTCCCTAGATAGACAGACAGATCGCCGAGCAGAATGGTAGGATGGTAAATGGAGCGACAGACAGACAGTGACATCATCTGGCTGTCGGCCTGTTTCTGTGTGGAAACATATGTTGCCTGATCACTGGAGACAAAAGACAGGAAAGATAGAGATGCAGTGTTAGATTGACGTGCATGATAAGCTGGAAAGGCCTGTTTTTTCCAGAAGGAGTAATTTGGAAAATTCTTTTGTAACAGTGGGGATAGATAAAACACTCTGCAGTTAAGCCTCTGCAGTGGCTGCCATATGATACACTGATGACATAAACAGTCACAAGCTTATGTTAGCTAGTGTTATATTTTGACCCTCATACAAACAGTTTACACCTGGAAATTATGGAAGCTGTCAAAATATTTATATCATTTCACAAATATTCCCAAACTAATATATCCAACATGTGTTTGTATGTGTTTAAATGTAAGTTGAGATCCAAATTACATAACACTTATGTTTGACACAGTTTTCAGTATGTCTCTTAATGTTATCAGACCATGTTGGGTGTTTTAATAGACTGTAAATACCAAGACTATGATGTGAGGAGAAGGAGGAATGAGGGCTTGATTTAAAGGTCCAAAGCACTTCATCATGTAAAGTGGTTTTCATTACACTACTGTAAAAGAGCTAGAGCTCTGACTGACTTATTGCTCCAATCCAAAAAACAGTGTGCAATATAAAACGACAAAAGCTTTATTATCCAAATTTGCAGCCTTCTGTTCACTTTGTGCTGCATTGTTCCTTCACTTTTTCCTTTCGTCACCCCTCAGCTGCATGACAGCACTACTGACATCTCTAAAGTACATTTAAATAAAACTGAGTCCAAGAAAGTGCTTCAAAAAAAGGAGATTTAAATTTTTACGTTAGGTCTGTCAGCATTAATCCATTTATCGGGATCCACATAACTTCCAAATGAATGTGTTATTTCTTTTACTAAATATTTTGTCCCTTTTTGCAATCTGTAGTAAAGCCACTGCAGCATCTTCCTGCTTCGTGTATGACACAATTAACTTTAAATTAATGGGTAATTAACTCTGTCTCAGTTGACAAGTCAAAAGTAAACGCATTTTATTTTTTGGCTAACATACAAGTGCAGGTGCAGCAGGCAACTGCCTGATAAAATCACACAGAGCACCATTTTTGAGTGTGCAAAACGCCACAGACCAGACATGTGGATGAAACTAAACCAAAGAAGTTAACTCTTGCTAAATGGTAAGCGACTCACTGCAGGCCTGTTGAGACTGTGGCAGACTTTGGTCAAAGAAACATCCTATGAATGCCTTGCTCTATAAAGTTAATACGGACTTTAAAAAGTTTTGAAATGCAAAAGTTACAGACTCAGTGCTGTCACATTTTGGATGTATTGTTGGCTTGCACATCAGTATGATGACATAACGGTTTCAACTAACTCATAACTTATTAATCAAAACAAATAATGTTGACAGCAGAGAAATATAAAAAAAAGACAAATGTTAAATGTGGTTTAGGTGTTAAAGATTAACAGCAAATATAGACACACTTGTAATATTTATATACATGAAACTGTTGTTTTAACTTTATTAAATCTTAGCTTGTATAAGAGGTATTTTTGTGCCTAGCATCATATTACCTTGGAACTGAAGTGACAGTAGATACATCAGTCTGTAGTCTAAAAAGGGGCACAAGCAGGACATCAGTGCCTCCTTTATTCCACAAACTAAAATAGATGAAGGAAATTATTTCTGTTCACACCAGCAACCTAGCAACCTTTCCCCCTTTCACACAAACACATGATCGTGCGTCTTTACGTGCACTCCAAAGCCTGCATTAAACCCTATATGCTCTCATAATGTTGCATTACATCAGATGCACCTCTTCCTTCCACTCTTTCCCACTTTTCCTCCTTTAAAACTCTTTTCTCATCTCTCAGTCTTTTTTTGCTCCATCTTCCTCTCTTTACCCACACCCTCTCTCGCTCTCTTCCTCTCTGTCCAAGTGGGCCTGTGGCTGCTCTCCACTAAAAATAGCTTTTGTCATCTCAGAAGCTCTTTCATGCCATTCGCCATCCCTGTCACAACACAGGCGCACACACACACTCACACATATTGCAGAAGAAATTCTGTGTATGTGGTTTAGGAACATGAAAAACCTTGTGATGGCTTTAAAAAGACTTAAAAAGTTACCCTGTGCTCTAATATAGAAACGACACTGACTCTTCATCAGGGCTCAGAATATTCTCATGAGTTGAAATAGTAATAATAAACTCCGGACGTCATGACTCACTCGTTATGACAGTGAATCGTTTAAAATGTTTAGAAAGCACTGAGGGGAAGGAATCTGACACTGAATTAACAGACTGTCATTTTCACAAGACAAACAATAGTTTTTCTGTGAGTTCTCTCCCTCCGTCTTTCAGAACAGAAAATTGGTGTTAATTGCTGCAAGTGTCTGTGTCAGTGTTTGCAGATGAGATGCAGCTGTAATGAAGACACATGAATACAGACAGAGAAAGAGAGACACACTGTGGATGCATGGTTGCATTTATAAGAATATCTATCAGTCCCTCTCCGGCCTCTTTGCAAAGTCTGAAAGTTGTAATTGAATTATTTAGCAATTTAAGCAAATCCAACCACCGCTGCAGCGTGAGAGGAAGTAAAGGGAGGTTGCTGAGTGTTTTAATATGCATTAAGTAAGATAGTAGGGTTTGTTCATAGGCGCAGTCATGCTCAGACTGAGCTGTATAACTATTACAGAGTGGGAATCTCTGCCAGGAGAAATCAGTCATCAGGGTTAGACGCTGCAGGGTTATAGTGACTGATGAGCTTCTATTGATTTACAAGGGCTCAAGCCTACAAGTCAACATACATCCACCAATGAGAAAGACAGATACCAGATTTATGATATATCTTTGCAACACAAGCTGCAAAATCAGTCCTATTAGGTTACTGTGTATGTTTGAATCCTGGCTAATGGCTGTAACGTCACACAGGATACTGAGTATGTACTTGAGGAGGTCAGGTCAGGTCTTGTTTCCATCAAAGTATGCTTTAAATATAATTGTCCTTGTTAATAAATGGAGTAGCCCTCCTCTTCCCAGCTACAGCAGTGCTTTGAAGTAGACCAATATTAGGTTAGGAGCCTGGCTCTCTCCTTCTTTTTTTCCCTTCCTCATGTCTTTATCTTGTGGCGTGTTTTAACTCTTTGTTTCTCTGTTGGAGTCTTTCCATTCGTTTTCAGTCATCTTCATCACCTTGTGTTTCATCCTTTCTCCAGTTTAATCTCTTTTTTCCTCACTGTGTTATATTCCTTTGTAAAACTGATCAAAGACATGGGCTAACACATTAATAGGAATAGTTTGGCATAAAGGGAATTTTAGTTGCTTTCTTGCCAAGACTCAAATTAAGTCTGAAGCACTGTCAAGTCCTTCTGTTCAAAGTTATCTATATTTACCAAAATCAGCTGTTCAAAATATTCAAGAAGCAAAAGCTATGTCTTCTTTGTTTGCTTTTATACAGCAGGAAGCTCCGTTAAAGATTAAACCAAGCACTATCAGCTGTTCATTACATAATACTTTTTCAAATTTGGATAAACAAGACAATTTAGTCCAGCTGGAAATCCTAATGCTATGAGAGTTTCATTAACCTTATGCTTTCATGTAACTCACAGTTAGAATGATAATAAATTAATTAATATAGCTGTGGGAGTCTTCCTTATAGAGGGACAAAGACCCACTTTGAAAAAGTTAACAGCCTTTACATCATCACTTCACGTAGACGGCACCAATGCCCAACAGTTCCTCCTTGGACTGTCAGGACTGTTCCTCAGGGCGCAGCATTGGGATCCATTCTGTAGATAGACCAATTAACCTGTTGGACCAATTAATGTCATTTTGAAATAATCTGCATCGGACAATGCCTTCGCTCTTGAGGCCATTTAAACAAATATACAAATAATGTCTGCAGACGCTGCAGGCAGCATCTCCAGTGTGGCTGCTGTAGAGCAATATAACCCCCCCCCCACCCCACCCCTATTACTAATTAATTAAAAATCCATCTGTAGCATGTTACTGGCTATGATAATCATGTATATTGGATTGTATTGGGCATGGAATAAGGGATGTTGAACAACAGTGTGATATCAGCATTGTACATGAGCTAAAGGACGACCTCCTCTCCAATTATCAGCTTCAGCCATTGATAAACAGATATCGGTCAACCAATAATCCGGTCCTTTAACCATCACGCCAGAGGACGGTAGAAGTCACTCTGGTCACTTGATTGATTCATGTTCAAACACGAGTAAAGGATCGGTTCTCTCAGCATAGTCACACTCTCTTACATTACACATGCATGCTCTCTTGGAATTCGGGAAGTCTTTCAAAGGTTTAAGCACCAGGACGGTTCTAAGCTTCTGAGAACATTCAGATAACATTTAGTTTTTAAACGATGAAAAGAGTCAGATAGATACATGCAAAAATAAAGTTGTGTAAATCCATTTGTGGTGATGTAGAGAACGATTCGTCATCAGATTTTATGGCTAAAAGATTTTCAAAATAAAGTTCTTACCTTTATCTTTACAACCATGTATTCTGAAACCACAGGGGTTTAAAATATTGTTAAATCATCTTTTAATTTGGTAGTGTCTACCTTTTCAGAAAGTGTATTGTTTAATTTTTAATAAAAAGGCTGTTAAAAAAGTGTTAACTTAGACTGGTGTGCCGATTGTAGGAGATCTCACAGCCATGCTAAAGCTGAAAGATATGCTAACATAATGATACTGTCAAGGCTTGTTATACAGGTATTAAGTTCACAACATGCTTTAGCATTTTAGGTTACTATCAGTAAATAATTAGCATTTAAAACAAATAACATAGATTAATTGGAACAGGTATAGCTTTGTAAATATTTGGACAGAAACCACAGTAAGTGTTTGGCAAACATTTTGACGGGCTCTCAGCTGTCAAGGAAAAGTCTTTAGCGCAAAGGTGTGATTAGGACTCAGTCTAATGGAGGTATTTATGTCATCACAAGTGTTATGAATCAACCCAAGTGTGGGATTGGCTGAGAATACTGTATGGTTTGGAAGTATGTCCATGAATGTGTTAACTAAAGGCCAAAACTGCTGTCATGTTTGGTCCAAGTGGTAAACGTTTGACTTTAAACTCCCCCAAACATCAAGTGAAAGACATGAAGAGGTATTGGGAAAAGAGGCACTTACTGACCCTTTTGAGTCAAACAGACTCCATAGGCCCCTCCGGCAGCACTCACACTGTCACCATAAAGTGGGGAAGGTACAAGGCTAACTGTCAGGACGGGTTAGAGAGAGATACAGAGACAGAGTAGCACATTTCGTGTGAATGGTGTTAATACACTGTAAGGCAAACCCAGAGGAGTGCTAATTGACTCACTGTGTTTTTTTGCGGTGTTCTTAAAACAGATCACAGTGTGATACCTCCGTGTCCCCGTTCCATGAGGATATTGTATAATAGTTGCACACACGGCAAGGTTAGAATAAGTGCACATTATACTTAAATAAATGGATTCAAACCTGAGGGAGATCGTTAGACATACTGCGGGTGATTATCGCTGTGTTTAAGTCTGATAGAAAATGTCTTGGCAGGAGAGACTGCAGACGCGAGTGTTTGCATTAACGTTTAGAAGTACGAGTTTTTTCTGCCACACTCAGATGCAGGCTTGATTGAACAGCCATGAATGATGAATTAAAGCTTGAAGGAGGCATTCATGTAGAATAAAGGCACAACATAAATGATGAACCACGCTTTAGACATGCTGAAAAAAAAGGGGGAAGACTGCATTGTGCTTGTGTGTCTGCTGTGGGGTGTTCCCTTGCTTCATCTCTTTCTTCTCCATCCTCTCCTCTGCGGTGCGCTCATTTCTCTCAGCTCAGACAGTGAGGCTCGCTGGTGGGCTTCAAACTGCTAAAGCTGCTGTGGATTTATCTCACCATGCACATTAGGGACCGGGTGTTCTCAGATTCACCGCTGGCCAGTGAAGATAGAAAAGAGCAAGTCCTACCCTTTACTCTGGAATTTTGTCTTGCTTTGAGTTGCGTCACAAAGAACAGAGGGTAACCTGAAGTCCATGCCGAACCTGGCAGCCTGCAGTGAGTCACACTCTACTTCCTGCCCCGCTTGGCTGCTTTTCTGTGTCTGATTTAGATCAGAGCCAGTATTGAAAAAGCTAAGGCACTGGTGGAATGCGCCAGGCTTGACATTTCCACCAGTTGATAAAAGCATGTTTTTTAGAAAGTAACTGATCAGGGGGTATTTATAAGGCGTACTGTCATGCTATTACCTCTCAGTGCAGCCTTCCTGCTCTTTTTTCCTCTCGTCTTTCTTTGTCATAATTATTCTCCTAGCCATCTCCCTGAGGTGTGGGATACGTTTTGATACTCAATAGTGCCATCTGCTGTTATTTACACTCCTAATGCAGAGTTTATGCAGCCAGATGGATGTTTTGTAACCACAGATGAACCAGGGTCAGATCCCCCGACTGTTCCAAATTCCTCTTAAGTCTCAATGATTATGTGAAGTCCGGGAATCCTGGACTTCACACGATCACTTCTAATGGGCATCAAGGATGTGTGGTCCTCCATTCAAAGCAGGTTTGGTATGGTTTCACATGTGGTGTGACTTGAGGGGATTCCCAACCTTCAGTGTGTGCTCCCTGTCTCAAACACATAACCAGAACTCATTACACTGATCGTTGGTGGTTTACTCTCTAATCAAGAAGCCCCTCTTCACGAGAGCCTGTTGTCTCACTGAATCAAAGGTTCATCCCTCAGAGCAATCTTCCCAACCTTGACTGTAAACAAAGGTCACATGTGTATTCATGCAGTTGGGTTTTCAGAGTGGCCAGAGATGGATTCCTGCTACATTTGGTTTATTGGTGCATCTTTGATTGTAACAGAAGTCGTATTGAATTCACCTCATCATGCTTAAAACAGTGAGAGAAAATGTTCCCATCAGTATTCAACATGGAATTTGGCGTCAGATACATCAGGAATTTCTGAAACAAACAAAAAATTTGTCCTGCTCTCTTGACGCTGTCAGATGGATCAGTCTGTGATCAGCTCTGTGAATACCTGCTGTGGAAAATGTGACAAACAGTTTCTTAAATAGGCTGTCAATCATGTCATCTGACTCCCACCCTGTAGCTGCGTTAAGAGGCATTAAAAATAACTCTCCTGAAATAATCAATGCTGTTGCTGATTATCTCATTTGCTTTACTAGGTCACTATTAATTCCAGTCTGTTTCATAACCAGCTAAAAAGGCCTCACAGTGGCAGCAACAGAGGCCACACACTGTTCATTTATTCCCCATCCCAGTCCCCCACCCAAAAAAAACAAATAATATCTATGTTTTCTCACATTGCTAAAGTACAGTTTCAAACAGGACATAAGTGTGTATTTAGTTTTGAGTCTACTGTGGCTCAGTGGTAGAGTCAGTTTTCTCTGAATTGAAAGGTAGGCGGTTCGATCCTGCATCCCACATGTTAAGTGACCTTGGACAAGACACGAAACCCGTGGTGCTGCAGTATCATTGAGCATGGCAATCAGAAACAAACCTCCGTAAGCAGACATGGTTCAAGAGATGGGTATTTTGAACAATAAGTTCTTCTCAATTATCACTTGAAGCCAAGCACACAGCTAATGCAGAAAACACTCTTCCCTTTGCCAACGTTGTCATTGTGTCTTCGTTGCTAACTATCCAGCGTTGCCTTTGTTTTCCCCCATGCAAGGTGACACACAATTACACTGTGTGAGATTATTTGCTTTACGTGTGAAGAATCCAGGGAATGAAGCGAGAACAGGTTAACCATAACAAGAGTAAAACCCCTGATTGTTTTACACTCTGTTCAATATGCTCATCTGTTATTTGTTGGGCTTGAGTTTGCCATGCTCTGCTTTTACCATATTTTCAGCATGCCGTACCTTTGAGGTTATTCCGGAGAATTTTCTGGACAATAACAATCACTCAATCAGTCTTTATTTATATCGCGTCAAATCACAAGAAACTTTATCTCAGGACGCTTTTACAAACATAGCAGGTCTAGACCGTACTCTATTTTCTTTTATTAACAAAGACCCAACACCAAGACAGGATAAGATCCAGTCCCATCTTACAGACAGGACTCAGTCTGATCTCATCTTAATCCACCATGAGCAGAGCACTTTGCAGCATTTAGCAAGTTACAGTGGCAAGGACAAACTTCCTTTAACAGGCAGAAACCTCCAGCAGGACCAGACTCATGTTAGACAGATATCTGCCTTGACTGAATTGCGGTTGGAAAGAGAGATAGAGGAGATGAAGAGAGAGAGCGAGATGATAGTGGGGAGATGGATAGTATTAGTTGTAGCCACTGGAGTCTGGCATTTCCACAGCAGCAGGCCTTCTGAGGCAGAGATCCAGAGGAACCTACGAGCCAAGGGAGCTCAGGGACTCCAGAAAGGTCTATGGTTAGTGACTTTAATGGGACAGGGAGAGTTGAATTAAGTGATGGGGGGAGAGGGGATTGTCATTGTTCTGGATTGTTGTACTATGATAGACATACACACATACTTTTCAACTTCAATGTTAACAAGAGCACAAACATACCTTTAGGGTACATCAAGTGGAGATACAAAATGTGAGATTAATTTGCATTTGATTGCGAGTTAACTTTGAATAATCATGCAATTAACCATAAATGTAAAAAAACATTATTTGACAACCCTGTTGTATAAATGGAAAAATCGATATTGATGGGAACTTAACATAGCATCCTCTGCCATCAGTGTGTGAATGTGGTAAATGTGGCTTATAGTACAGAGTACTCTGAGTGGTCAGATGACCAGAGCAGCAAAATATATAAGTATTGTCCATTTACTGTTCCATGTACTTGGTCCATAGCTGCATAAATGTGTTACTCAACAGACTGGTGTATCTGTTTACACAGCAGCTAACCAAATTCTTCTTGGTTTATTAAATCAAAGCCAGTCACTATTCAGACTTTTTCCATCACGCCATCAGCAACCACAGTCAGATGTCACACACAAGGCACTTTTTTCCATACAGCTGCATATCACTGTAGAGTACGAAAGGTCATTTCAATCCAATAAGTGCCAGCAGAATAAGGTAATTATACAATAGTTACAAATAAGAGCAGATGAAATGGCTGCTGCAGAAACAATACACAACAAAAATAGGTTTATATCAAAGGTTTGGTCTAAAAATTGAAATTTTCTTAAGATAAGAACAAGGACAAGTTCTTATTTTAGCTGTTTTCTGTTAAAAATAAACTCAGAGATAAATTGCTGCTAGCGTGTTTACCCTTAGTGACACTGATATCACAGCAGACACCCATCTGAGGTGAACAAGAGGATGATTAAAATGAAATTTACAGAGCAGAGAAGAGGGAATATATATATAGAGAGTGTGTGTGTGTGTGTGTGTGTGTGTGTGTGTGTGTGTGTGTGTGTGTGTGTGTGTGTGTGTGTGTGCGCGCTCTCTTTTTTGTGAAGTCCCTGGAGGCTTGGAAGCAGTAGCAGCTACAGCAGTGTGCTGGCTAAATTTCTGTTGCTGCCTGGCATGTCACTGAGGGTTTATGTAAGAGCACACGCAGGCTCTGTCTCTCTCACGCAGACACACACACACACACACACACACACACACACACACACACACACACACACACACACACACACACAGACACACACTGGAAATACCCCAGCAATGGATTATGCATGTATTCTCTCTCCCGCTCGATGAAGTAGCTTCTAAGCGGTGCTTTGATGAAGCAATGTAAACAGCCATATGAACAGACAGCCAGTGCTGTCAGGCCAAGGTCCTGCCCGTGTGTTTCTCCAAATGGGCCTGACTGCATCTGACAATACTCGCGATGAGATTCCCATAACATGAGGCATTATTTACACAGCTCTCTGGTGCCACAGCAGAACCGTAAGAAACCAGTCAAAGTTAAAGCTTTATGTTTATGTGTATGGAGAAGGAGGAATGATGCAGACCTCCAGTGATTTGTAGGGTAAATTACAGTCTCAGACTGACCTCTAAAAGCCACGCTGGTATGCTGGGAGATGAATGGCCAATGACAAACCTGCTACATATTGTTGATAACATTAGAGGCAGTGTCTGAAGCACCCCTGAGCAGGGGAAGATGACCTTGTAAGCTTCATGAAAGCTGAGCAGAAATCTTTATAGGCTTAGGAATCCATAGCATTTTAAGACGTACCCCTCAGATCTATTTAATTCACTTTTAGTCTCTGATGATTTCTGGTCATTGAGCAGTTACAGTGAGGGATCATTTGTCTTTTAGCACCAGTCCTGAAGGTAATGATAACACTCAAGCATGAGGATAAATGATATTGAAGTATCCATATTGCTGAGGGAGAGGGAACCCAAATGAGCTCAGAGGCTCCCAGAGTGAGTCTACATGTGAGTGTGTGTTGTTATGTCTTTAGTGTGTGCCTCTGGTTCATGGGAGCAGCAAGGAGGACAGAAATACAGGAAGGGGTGGGTTAGGATACACAAACTATCAGTGGAAAATAGAGTGTGGCATCACCATGGCAGCGGTCCAGCACAGGCATCATGGGACAGTGTGTGCATGAATGATCACCTATTGGGTCATCTTCTGGGAGATAGGATGGATGGAGAGAGCTCTGTGTTGGCAGGCCGGCAGCTTGTCAGCTCTCCTGTCTATATTCTTCAATGAGTGCGATTAGTCACAGCAGACAATAGAGAGAACTTTGGCGTGAAAACTTTTCTGTAGAGGTAGACTACATCAATGGATCAGAAATGTGCAGTTATAACACAAGAGTTAATGTTTTAAATATTTCAAAGACCTATTTTTAAGTCTGAAACTTCCTCAGTAATAGCCATGTAATGCATCATGAGAATAATGAATTGAATTAATCACCTTTGGTTTAAGGGATTCACACTAAATTGAGAGCTTGACATGACAGGATTGTGCAGTTTTTGCACCCCCTTAGCAAATGCTCCAAGAAGACATAGACTAATTCACAGAGCAGACATATAGGGTTCAGTCCACCACGAACTCTGCCGCTGAGGGAATAGCGCCTGTTTTGTTTTTTTTTGCATTTATTTATATGAGCATCAGTTTGCTGCAAAATAGGCAAAATAGGCCTCTATTTATTTCATGCAAATGAACTTAGTTGTAAAAAAAAAACAAACTATTCACTAATGCAGATGCTGACAGGACTTCACAGTTAAAGTGAAATCTTTACCATCTTCTGAGAGTTGGAGGCCATTTGCACTGACGCTCATTTTTTATAAAGGATGTATGAATACAGTCAAGCTTTTCAATGATCAAGACAACAGTTCCATCTTTGGATGACCTAAAAAGAACGTGTGCATTATTTCTGTTGATATTACTTGTTATTGTAATCAGGGGCTAGATCAGTCTGGGGCTGTGTGTGGCTAAGCCCCTGCACATACAAGCTGTGTCATTACACATGACAGTTTTTGTGGGTTTCCTTTTGAATCTGAAGGTGCTGCTTTTTGCTAGCTCGCAGGAAGTAATCTACAAAATAAACTGTAACATTTTTGTCACATATGTTGTAAAAATAACTCCACAGATACACTTTCCTACTGTCTCTCTCCACTCAGCTCATCATATATTTGAATAGAAGTTATCACAGTGAGGATTAGAGCGCACAGTGCAGATCTGTGCGGCAGAGCGTGGAGATACTTACAGCTCCTTTTAGTCACAATAATATCCGAAAAATGGAACAGACTGTACAGAGCAGCAGACCTGTAATTAAATATATATTATTACATATATTATTAATATTCAAAAATATCAACTCATACTTATTAAAAATAGATGTTTCACTGTCATTTTTAAGTGAAATATGTTCTAAATCAAAATGTAGTTTGGCAGTAATCAACTCCATAGTGGAATGAAAATGTGTGTATGCATCCTTACTCATGCATAGATTCATACCCATACTATAAGACGTTAAACCAACTCTAATAACAAATATTTTCTGAGCTGCTAAAATACTAAAAGCTTATCTCAAGGCTTCCAACAAGTAGCCTGCCTCCCGTCTTTGCATCCCAGCAGTCTTATCTAACCACAAGTGTCCAGGCAGCAGCAGAGTCATCCTGTAAGCACAAATAAAATAAGACTAACAATAGATGTTGCTGTAGTTAAACATCAGGACCACATTGAGAGGTTATGTTAACATGTTCACTTTGAAATCAGTTTGTTTGGCCGCACTGTAAACAAATAGCTCTTCCTCTTCTTCAGCTGCATTCTTGGCAGCGTCAAGACCACCCACTGGTCGTACACATCAAATGGAACTAAAGATAAAGCAACACTACTGAAGAATGTAAAATAAATCTGTAAGGTAATATTTTCTTTCTGCAGAATAGAAAGCTCAGATTATTTTCTCTCTTTCTGTGATCAAATATTTGAAGTATTCTTTCTTGACCTTGGAAACAGAAGTCTAACAAAAAGCTGAAGATCTACTGAGTATCTTTTATTCACATATTTAATCATGACTCTCAGTTTTTCTTTGATATCAGTTGTCATGGAACATTTTGTTGCTGTTAGAAATACTTTGAGGTCTGGTTAAAGTTTAGGGAAAGCTATTTAATAGAGCTTGACGTAAGATTGAAGAGGTTATTGAAAGCGATCAAATTAATACATGTCTACATGAACCTTATGGCATTGCTTTGATAATACATCTTATTACAAAACTATCAATGAATTAAATAATGAAGCAATCAGGAGATAGAGTGAAATGAAAGTAAATCATGCTCAGAAGAGTTAGAGATCTGATACATGTTGAGTTCTGACAGCAGGAAGTCTCACTGTCTCCAACTGTAGAAAGCTAAACAGATCTCTCAACTGTTGCATCAGACCCGTTCCTTTTTTCTGAGCACTTTTACTTTGTGGAAATACTCAGAAATCAGTAATCCAGTTACATGGACTCTACAGCTCCTCAAACTGCTTCAGTCTGTGCATACAGCACATAAATCTTCATTGCATTGAAGGCCAAAGCTCTGCAAGCTCATTGCTGGGAGCTTTTAAGCTACAAGATGTCCGTCCAGCTTAGCTGTTATCTGGAGAGCTGACAACAAAAACAGGACGAGGAAACAACAACAACAACAAAAACTGGACTGAATATCTGTGTTACTTCATTCTGCAGTTATTTTAAAACTAAGTCATTTGTCGCCTCCTCTTGACGAGCTTCTCATTCGCTGTTGAATCACTTCTGTTTGGAGCTGTATTATTCATCTGTTCTCTGATCTCACAGTCAGTCACTGTTCTGTTGGTGTGAAATAGCCTTGATTTAAGTGTAACTAGTGAAGTGTGTCTTTCTATTTCGCGCTGCTTCTCTCACTCTTCTCTCTTTCACACTCTTTCTGCGTTCCCTTTTTCTCCACTCTGGCTTTCCCTCTCCCTACTTTTGGATCAGCACCAGTGCCAGCTTGCCTGCTGATTATGAAGGCTTTAATGTTCCATTTAACAGCAGCATGTTTTGGGTTGTGCGTGTGTGTGCATGTGTGTGTGTGTGAGGAGGATGGGTATCTGTTTCACAGAATAGGCTTTGCCACACGCTCATTGTCACACAGGAACACGACCATATTAGCCTTTATGAAGCCAGCTGTGCCTGTCTGCCTGGCTGTTCCCTGAGTGGACAGAAGCGGTCTGGCATTCAGCCTGTCCTTTGATGGACGATCGCAAACAGCCGTATCAAACAGCCGTAACGGGGAATAGAAGCCAAATCAGGGGAGGAAAAGGATTTAATGGAAATGTTAACAGCCTTACATCCGTAGCTGTAAAGGCGTGGAAACAGTGGCTTCAGGTCCTGACTCGGTCATTCCCGTTGTTAAATGGTCATTTTGTGCCATCTAGCGAAGGTTTTGTTTTTCGCCCACTACAGCTGCCATCTACAGCTCTGTCATCTGTTTTTATATGCAACAAAGATTAACCAAAGAAACTCAGATGGTGGAATTTCACAGTCTCATCACTCTGCCCCACTTTCCCTTTCTCCCTCTTTTTTACATAACAAAGTGTTTCATAACTTGCCAGATTGTGGAAAGAACCGCAGTGCCTTTCTCTCCCCCTCCCGCCCATCTTCAATATCTCTCCCTCATCCCGTCTCTGACACCTTAACTCCTCTCCCTCATTTTGCCTCTCCCTCCATCACCTCAACTTTTCCTCGCCATGCTCAGCCACATCCCCGTGCCTCACACTGCTCCCCCCGCCCCGGCCCTGGGCAGATCAGCTGAGGCGAGGGCCGTTCGGGGGCATGAGGCAGGGCTCCTGGGAGGGAAGCCACGTTCAATTTGTGCAGGACCCATCAAGCAGCGTCCCATTCATCCCGGCAGCTTTGCTTGAGCACCCTCTCCGTCCCAGAGGGGGCTCCTTCCACAAATTAGTTTTGCTTCTGCACAGCAGAGGGGCAGATAGGAACCTGTATAGTTTGGGGGGGAGAGCTCCATCCCTGTTACACTCCCTCTAACACTTTCTCTGTCACATTCACTTAATTCTCCTCCTTCATCTGTCTTCTGTCTCTCTCATCTTCAAGCTCATTGACATTCCCCTTTCTCAGCTCCCCCTCCTCTCTTCTGTCTGTTCATTTCTCTCTGCAGTCTGATCGGTTTGCTGCTGCAGCAGAATTTACATGGGCGGGACCTTAGTGCAGATGGGCAGTTCTACAACTCCAGCTGGCTCCACCTGTCTCACCCTGTCTTATGTCTCTTCCTCTTCTGTTTCTGTCTTTTTTTTTCATATCCTCTATCCACTGCACTGTCTCCTCCTCTATTAGCATTCAGGGACTCGTGTCTCCCCCCAGTTGTGACTGCAGACAGTTTGTACGTGCCGAGCGGTTGCTCTTATTAGAGGCTGGGGCGGCATCCTTGACTTTTGCTTGGCCCTGTATAACAAGACCGTCTGCCTCATATACAGACAAGGACACAATGGAGAATAGTTTAACCTGAAACAAAATCACACATGCCTTTGCTTCCTGCATGAAACTAAAAGAGTTGTTCTACCCCTTTTAAAGTTCTGGCTCCTTTTGGAGATGAAAGCTGCTATCATAAATATTTCTGTATTAATAATGGATGATCAGATGAAGGGATCTCCTTTACTTTTTATTACTCTGCTGTTTCCCTCGGCTTTATAAAAGTTTTCACTTTCTTTTGGTTCATTGTTTTGATCTTACAGCCAACTCAGAGTAGTTAGGTTCGGTGCTGAGCACCTTACAGCACACACAACACACGGACACAGTGAAAAGCATAGGTATATAAGAAGCCTGGAGTAGTTGGAGGAGTGGGTGTAGCTAAAAGTGATTAAAAATGTGATTCTTCAGAAAGAACCTTCATCAAAGGTGCAGTGGGGAGTGTTCCTGTTCTGCTCACTTTGACGACACCGTAAGAAGTTTTCATGCTGTGTTGATTCTGGTGACCAAAACCAGTCGTGTTTTTCTGGAATGGGGAATGCATTTCCCATGAGCACCATCACCTGCTGTTGTAAAGATGTGGCTCTTGTCTTTTTAATTCTACTTTTCTTTCTTCAAGACAACTTTCTGTAGAGGGGTGAGATCATGTATTGATTTGTAGCTACATCAAATTATAAACTGTAATGTAACAACCATAAAACATTAAACTCTGCCTTATTACCATTAGTTAGCTTAGGTGATCAGGCGTACCAGTTTAACACCACATGTCATGATGATTGGCATCTCAATAAATTGTCAAATAAAGTAAATATTGAGTACAAAACATCATGAATAAAGAAAATTATCATGATAAATAAAACTCCCCCCCGTGTGCTAATTTCTTAGTCACTGCCAAACTTTACTGGAGGAGTTCTGAACACAGTCACCTTGGGGTGAGAGCCGTAATCAAATACATTTTTTTTTCGTGGGAAAACCCAACCAAAACACAGGCACTAAGACTCAGTATAAAGAAGTAACCAATCTTATCACTGATAGTTTTATTTCACTCTCTGGGTCATGAAGAGGCATCAGTAGGAGAGTGGGAGTGTTTCAAAATCACTTAAAAACTCCTCATAGTGCCTTTAAGTGACCTGCTGTACATCATAGTTATTGTCATTGTGGGGCAAGTTACTGAAAATGACTCATGTGTTTCTAGTTCTGTCAAAAAGGAACTGAGTTATTAACTGAGTAGATTAATTATAAAAGTAATGAGTCACATGGAAAAGTAACCTTACGTCTTGTTTCTTGAATACACATATTACTGTACACATTACTTTTTGCCAAGGCAGTGTGAGATGAGTTGAAGATGGTTTGATATTTTTGACATATTCATTATAGCCTCAATAGACCTTGTTGTTTGGATTTATCCAATGTGTGGTTTTGCCAAGAAAGCTTTCATTATGTGTAGTCCAAATGACGTACTGGTAGAGACATACTCTAAATGTTTTTTTGAGCTTGACCTCCATTTTAACATCTTGTCCAGGTCCTTGCTCTGCCTCTTGTCTCAGCGCTATATCGCCAATTATTTCTCTGAAAGCAGGACACTCAACAGTTCAACAACATAACTTACAATCAGTCTGTTAAGAGCTGGCTGTGATTTTAAATCAGGCCTTGTCTGTTTGGATGGAGCGGTCCTTCCTTGGTGTGATGAGCTAACAAGCTGCACCTGGGTCACCGCTATTTAAAGTGCCAGCTTCTCTAGCTTAGTAGAAGTGTGTTGTTTGGTTAGCTTTGAGAGATTATAATTATTAGTCTTGGCGGTGGACAAAGCTTTCCTTCCTACACAACAGCTACAACTCACCTCTGTATTTTTGTCCTTTACTGTGATATGGTAAAGATAATGCCAGTATTTCAAGGACAGAAAGCTCTCAGCTGAATGAACATCAGTTATTATGTGTTTACTCTATACAATATTCATTCTCCCAGAATATCACTGTGCTGTCGTGGGCGTAACCTCGCTCACCGAGGTCAGCCAGATGATTAATCTTCTGTAGTTGTCAGATATCCAACACATTAAGTAACATACACCAAGTCCTTTTACATTTCTGTAATTTTATCAGCGTAATTGACTTTGAAAAGTAATTAGATACACGACTAGTAACTGCAGATAGTGGTAGAGTTACAGTAATTTGTTACTTAGTAACATCTTACACACACACTGCTTTTTTCTTAATTTCTGGTGATTGGCAGGGCATTTCACATTTCAACTATGCTCATTTTGTCACAATTAGAGTACTTATTTTATGATAAGTACTATCCCTTGGAAATAAAACCAAAATCTGAAAGCTTGACTCAAATGTGTAACACTGTCATCTTTGTACCTGTAGTGCATGAAAATGTAATTGTCTGAGTTTAAAAGTAAGGTTTAATTCCAACACTGAATTAGTAGTTACTTAAAAATTGTAATTGAAGTTGACTCAGCACAGAATTGTCGAGAATAGTGACAACCCTTCATCAGTAGGGGTACCACTTGAGGTCTGCTGGATGTGTAAATGAACAATAATGAACATTATAAACAGATCAACATTTTTTGCCCGTGCACCCAAAGATCTGCTATTGTGGTTTAAAGCGTTATTCCTTCGATGCTATTTCTGTGCATAAAGTCCCACCAATGTCTGTTCAAGAAAAATGTAATGATGAAATAACACGATGATGAAGAGTACTCTATTTAAAGCCCACTTTAACCTGTGAGTTGATTCACAGTGTCTTAGATCAATAGCCACTGACTTGTTTTTTATCAGTAACTTTGCTTCCATCTTTTGTAAAGTTGTTAAATTCTTATTTTATATTCATATAAAATAATCTTCACAGTTTGTTCCATTGCCTTGATGAGGGCTGAGTGCATTACCAGCTCTCTGTTGTTTACGATACCTCGGAGAGCAGCCTCGCTCAGTTTAGATTACCCATCAGCTCTCAGAGGTTTTACCAAAGAGGTCAAGTGGAAGGTTGTAACTAATGAATCGCTCAGCTTCTCGCAGCTACCCACAGGGTTCACGGTCTGCAGAAGATGACGAGCGGAGCGGGGGCTCAGCGGTCACGCACTGCGTTACAACATTAACCTCTGAGCTGGTGGACGTGTAGGAGAGAGGCAGTGTGATGACATGGACTGCTGAGAGACAGAGAGAGGGGTTTTAAGATTTGAGAAATACTCGACACAGAGTGGATCCATAGTATTGACTATAACATGTACAGGAGAGTCATAGAGCCTTAGCCTTTAGCATCAGTGACAACAAGAGATGACTGTCAATTACCGGATTTAGTCATTGATCGTTTTAAATCTGGCAAAATCTCTCTAGTAAGAATAAGAATACAACATCAACACAACTGAAAGTCTATAGCCTTCCTAGCTCATTAAATGCACTGACGCTATTATCTTTCAGCTAACATCCTAGCTAGGATACTAAAATGACAGTTACTATTCTGATATTTAGCAGGTGTTATATTACCCATGTTCTCCATCTAAGATTGAAGTGTTAGCATGCTGATATTTGCTATCTTACACCAAACACTATCTCTGTTATCTCTGACTCTAAGCTCTTAGCTTGCTCAATCAAGTATCAAGTACAGCTGAGGCTAATGCAAACCTCGGAAATTTTGAGTGGGATTATATCACTGACAAAAGTTTTGGACAAACTAACTGGCTTTTATGTTTTTAGATCCAGAGCACCCTTTAAACTTAAATATCCCTTCAAATCTGTGCAAGGACTCTGCATGAGGTACTGCAAAGTTGTTTTTTGCTTTGAGGGAGGATTGCTGTAAATTGAAGGGCTCATATTTAAGTCATAAGTGTCAGGATGCATCTGCTACGTCAAAGTCTGTCAGAGAGAATGAATGGCTTTGCAGCATTTTTCTGCTGTGCACCAGTGACCCCGACCTTCCTTCATATGGTTATGAAGGTAAACCAGCTTCCCTCAGGGATTAATTGTCTTTTTCCAAAGTTTTTTTTTTACATTCTTGTGTTGGGAAAGGCTGCAGGCTGTAGATAGTTTGAAGTGAAAGGTTTGCCAACATTACTAAACACAACTTTATCTTCAACACTTCTTTTGGCCACTGCAAAAAATGAATGGATTACCTTAAAATAAATATGAATGTGACATAGACCAATAATACAAATTTTAAACAATGCAAAAGAACATACATTTTGCTGAAACACTAAAAATAATAATTATGAACTCATTGTAAACGCCTGTTGTACTCCTCAGTTATAGCAGATGTTTTATGCATGAGACATGACTTGCATCACTTATCAGAGGTCTGAGCCTTGTATCAGCATTGAGTCAGATTTGATGCACATTATGGAGGTATACTGCACAACATTGCTCTTCTTTGAGGGTGCTGTTTGCATAAAAAGATTAAGGTAAAAATTCTAAAAGAATGTTTCTTAATAGAAGATCGTTATGAAGCTGCAGAGTGTGAGATTTAACATCCCAAAACTACAGATACCCTTATGAGGCATTTGTATCGAATGGTTTATTCAAATGAGGTACATTGAAAGACTAGATTATAGAAGAAAAAAGAGCACACATATTTACATCCTCTCTCTGTTCTCTTCTCTCTTCATTTCAGTTCTTCCCTTACGGTGATGCCTCCAAGTTCGCTCAGCACGCCTTCAGGACCTTCGACAAGAATGGGGATGGTACCATCGACTTCAGAGAGTTCATCTGCGCGCTGTCCATCACATCACGAGGAAGCTTCGAGCAGAAACTCAACTGGGCCTTCAACATGTACGACCTGGACGGAGACGGCAAGATCACACGGGTGGAGATGCTGGAGATCATTGAGGTACCAATGCGTAGAATTAAATAAATATATTATTTATAATAGAGCATTTTTGAATAATACTCAAGTTTAAAGAATAAGTGACAATCAAGTCACACCAGTACCTTTATGATAATATTCTGTTATTATGTTTTAAAGTTGTAGTTAGGAGGATTAGTGATGGTCTGAGGAGTAAACCTGTTGCTCTCTTGTGCCTGAAGGTAGTATACAAAGACTGAAATATGGTGCAAAAGCAAGCCCTGCTGAAAGCTGCACAATCCACCTGCCATCATAATTAACTTTATCAATCTAAGAATCTCACTCTCAGCAAGAAAATGAAAGAAGTGCATTTCCCAAACTACTGCAACAAACCAATACCTCCTTTAAATGTTAGAGCAGAGAGCTGAGCCTGCAGGCCCTGAAACATACTGATTATTCAAAAACACAATGTGTAACAAGGAGCAAGAAGCAGAGGTGTATTTAAAGAGAAGACTCAGACAGAAGATGGATTTCTTTGCCTATGTCAACGATGATGTCATTGTCACACGGAGGAAAATATTGTTACTTAGCAACTGGCACAATAAATTGTCTATCTCAAACAAAAAATGTCATTCTAATGAAAAACAAAACATGGGGTAACAAAAGATGGTTCTACAGTATTCATTCATCCATTAATAGTCTTACAGTAATAATCTTTCTCATCCTGCTCAAACATGAAAAAGAACAGATAGATAAAAGCTGATAGTGTATGCTGAGGTGTCTGTGCGACCTTATTAGGCAGCACTTCACCTTATTTGTGCAAATACTTAAAAAGATACCACAGAGAAGCTGAAGGCGTCTGACAGGTGATCCAGTGGTGCACCATCTGTGCTGCTGTCACATTCAGACAGCACACCTCGTTTTAACACTTAACCGTGCCTCCTTAAGTCCTCTCTCCTTACCTCTTCTGCTTACATAACTCAGAGAGAGACACAAGTGAAGGGAATGTTCATGCATTCAGAGCCTTCTACAAGATCTGCTGCCCTCTTTCTCCCCCTGCAGGCGATCTACAAGATGGTTGGCACTGTGATCATGATGAAAATGAATGAGGACGGCCTGACGCCTGAGCAGCGGGTGGACAAGATCTTCTCCAAGATGGATAAGAACAACGATGACCAGATCAGTCTGGAGGAGTTCAAAGAGGCGGCCAAGAGCGACCCGTCCATCGTATTACTGCTGCAGTGTGACCTCCAGAAATAGGCCGGAGGGCGAGCAGACCGCTCCACCAGCCGCCACGGACTGCACAGAAAGAATTTCATGTTCCATTCAGTTTGCAGCTATTTCCACTGAAAAAAAATATATGCTTGGACTACCTTTCAATGGATCTGCTTCTTGTGTTTGAAACACTCGTGTGCATGAGAATGTTATTTGCTATAAAAAGATTTACACACAACATACAAGAGTGTGCGGGTGGAAGGGTGCAGGTGCACACTAACACAACACAACAAACACACATTAACACACACAGACACACACACACACACACACACACACACACACACACACACACACCTCTCACTACATATGAACACCTTGCACAAATAATATATATAGATACAGTATATAAATATGAATATATATTTAAATTATTCAAAGATCAACTGCCAAAATGTGAAGTGTGCAAAGTATTTTCCATAAAGTTTCATTCTGGAGCTTGCGCATCAGTGATGTGCTACGTTGAATTTGCCGCTACTCTATTTATTGTTCCGAGTTTACTGATGCTAGCTGTATGTGTTTCATAATACTGAGTAATGTCAACTGAACCAAATTCCTATGATAATGTATCTGCCTCCGAGAAGACACTCTATCCATCGTCTTGACTATTACCTAGAAGAGATGGATTAGCATTTGTCCAACTTTTCCTTCCAATACATGCTCGTACTGTCAGTAAGGACAATGTAAACGTAGTTAATTTGCATGCCTTTAGGTTCTGCCTTAAAATTCTCCTCATTTTGCATCCTGTGATTGCAGACAGAACGCCTTATCAAAGCAGCGCGGCGACACTCGAGAGGAGCTGTGACAAAAAGAGTTTTACCGGATAGGGAGAAAATAGGTCCTTCTACAAGTATTGTCATTTGGGATGTAATTTTTGTGACCCGTCGAATTCTTCTTCTTTTCTTTTTTTCTTTGACTGCTTTTGCTGTGGGAGCATGTTTCCTTGTAGACTAGCTGTAGTGTATGTTGCTACAAACCTAAACCCTGCCCCTCTGCATTTACACACACCATCTCATGACGATTTAGCAGATGTTGACTGTGGAGGAATCCATCATCATGAAACAGTATCAGAAATAAAAGAGATAAATTGATTAGAGGCAAGTGAGATCAAGCATTTACAACATGACTCTCAGGAGAATGAACAAAGGCTCCTTTAGCTGGAGATAATTAGATCACAAAGAAAAACTAAGTATTCATCTGTAGCTGTAGAGCAGTGTTATCAGACTAAGTCATAACCTTTAATGTACTTCACACACACACATCTTCTTTTTTCCAACTAGCCTGCAGATTGCATATCACTAAGATAAACTCAGAGGAGTGTGTTTAAGACTCTCTGGCATTATAGAGGAGAACAAACAAGGCCCGCGCAGCATTTTAACTTTCTTGTCTGTCTTTTTCAGTGGAAGTAAATGAGTGCTAAAGTTGTGAGAGGAGCAGTGAATGGCGTTTCATTAAACACTGTAACCAGTAGAGGACAGTCCGTATGTAAAGCCATGTGTTTAGTAGGTTAAACTATTCGCCCTTAACAACCCTGGAAGTGTTTCTCTTTTACCAATCAGCCAATCTTTTTGTACTTTTTTACTCCCCTCTCTCACACATTTTACACGCTCTAATGCATTGGAAATGTAGAGAAGTTCAGTGAAGTGTGGTGCCTCCGTAACACGATCCAAAATAGACCTCAACGCCACCTTTTAACTTTGAATCAGTTAACCTGGTCCTGTCTGAAAGCGCTGCAGACCCTTAACAACTCGCATTAATGCTGCTTGTGCTTTAAACACTAAGTGGGGCTACAGGAGGCCAAAGGAGATTTAATAAGTCATAATTCAGTATTGCAATAAAGATCGAGCATGCTAGTCCATTGTCATCTCTCTGCAGTGTGGCTTGTCCCCTGTCACTTTGTAATCTGAACTTCTTTACATCTTTGGCCAGACAATGTTTCTAATTCCAACTCTGTTATTACTATTATTGCTATCAAGATACCAAATGTAAGCAAAGGCAACCGTGTACAAGGATTCTTTTGTAGCATGTATTGTGTCCCTGACGACATGGCTGCACTACTCCCTGTGTTGTGATTTAATCTAATAAAAGGAACTCTATGGGCTCCTGTCTCGTCATTTACTCGACAAACCACCTGAATCAGTGTCAAAGAAGGAACTGCACCAAGACCAAGACTAGGAGTTCCTAAACTTTGTTGTCTGCCACACTTTTAAGTCTGCATGAAATTAGCCCAGATACACCACCTGTCAGGTTCTCAATGTGTCCATTTTATTTAATTTAGGGAAGATCTCAAGTAGCATTACACAAAGAAGAATAAAATGATGAAATTTGCTTTTTGTACAGTTGAGTGGTTTAGACCAGTACTTAATATTACTGTATTATTATCACCTAAATTATAACAATTTCTTAAAGATATTATTTTCCAAAGTTTATGGTTATTTTAGCTATTTCAGCTGTTTGTTGGTGAGTTTTTAATCATATTTACAATTGTGTTACATAGTGAGGTCATTAAAAAGAAACAAACATGCCAAAGTTGGACCGATGAATACAAAATACACACAGAAATAAAAAGATATATGTATTGAGTTATTGTTCACTTACAGCTGATGATCCCTTCATTTTAGCTCAGCACTCTGAGCTTTACTTTTCCTACATTTGACTGCCCAGCTGGTTTTCTTTTTTACATCCCTGGGGTGTTCATTTAAAGAGAAACACAAACGTAAAGTACAGTGAGCTCTCCCAAAGTATTTGTTTTATATCATACTTCACTTCAGATGTACATGCTGTACTTTCCTCTTCATCACATAAAGTCGACAGTGTTAGGTCTTTACAAATAAAGACAAATGTATGAGATATAATACAACACCTGCTTATAGTTTAAACTACCCAAAGGAAAATGAATACTTAAAAGCCCTCGCTTTAATATCGTCATCATTTTAATAATTAAGTTAGCAGTGTTATAATAAAGCACACAGGGACCACTTACAGCAGGCGTTAACATTCTTAGAAAATAATCACATAAATTATCACATTACAAGTTCCTTACACCTGATGTAGTGTCCTTTTATTTATGAATTTACTTACAGTTTATTTGCTAGGGACAGATACGATATACAAAGACAGACTGAGAGCAGCCATCCCACACAGGTATCGTAGTGTTTGTAGCTAATGCTAATTTGCAACACATGTCCCTTGAAGGGCTTTTAGAGAATAAAATATTAAAACAGTGAGTTAAAATAGAAAAGAGAAGGTATGAAAAGAACAGCTAGATACAATAAAACACACATTATGAAATGACAACACTTGCAAAAAAACAGACATGAGTGCAAACCAGGATTTGGTGGCTCTTTTACAGGGGGTGAAGTTTGAAATTGGTTTCAAGTGTGGAGTTCCAGGATTTTGCTCCAAATAGCTGAGTATCAAAACATTCAAAGCAGGACTTTTACCTGTAGTTCATTTATATATATATAGATATATATATCTATATATGTGTGTGTGTGTATTGTGATGAATTTAGTGTGTTACACAAGTAAAACACCTGATGTCTTCCTCAACAACTGTGTAAAGATTTGCTGATAAAGACTAATTTATTGTTTATACATGCTCAATAGGTTTGGAGTGGTCTTACATTTATATTTTTTCCTGCCTAAGATGGCCGAATCCTGTCTGCTTCTTCTTTGATTTATTAGTGCAAGAGTTAGATACAATCAGCATCCTACAACATTTCGAGCCAGGGTGTATGATTTAGATAATGTACTCTAATATTATTTTTTCTCATGCAATGTCTAAGAACAACCAGTAGATGTCCCTATTGAGAGAAGACAGCACAAATATCAGTGAATGGCCTCGGTAAACAATGGTTTAAATTTGGCATTATTCCCTATTGAAACAGGATTTGATGTCTATTTTCTAGAAAGATACATATTAGTAGTAGCTGTATCAAGTGGAAATGCAGTAACTCTTTATTCTCTACAAATAAATGTGTTTGTGGAAATGACTGAGAAAGATTTTTCAGTGAAATGTGTCACAGGGTTCACTTTGAGGTTGTTTTTACACACATATAAACCCAGTCACCAGCTGTTCAAGGCTTTAGGGAAATCAAAGATCGGATGACCCCCTCACGCCTATTCAAATATAGAAAACACATAGTCCATTGATCTGAGGTTTCACACAGAGGACAGCAGTTCCAATATGTAAAATCTGTGGTATATAAAAAGAGATCAGACTGAAGATTTTAGAAAAGGAACATTTATTTTACAGAATACTTTACATAGTCAGTATTCATAAACTCGATTTCATACCAAACATCATGACCATCATCAGCTTTAAATTAAAAGTTTGTAGAAGTATGAAAGGAGTGACAACAAAAAGAGTGAAAAATCATTTGCCCAAGCAGAATTGGCCATCTTACACACTGTTCCCACTCTGAATAATCAGAGTCTGACTCCTGGGATCCTTGTTTCTTGCTAAACAAAAACAACTCCTCCCTGTCTAGATGTTCACCCTCATAAACTGTCCAACAAGTGTTCAAAGGTCGGTCACAGATAGAAAGAAACAAAATCGTTAGAAAAACCATTTCAGCATATCCCATAAAATCCTTCTGCATACATCAAGGAGCAGGTGAAGATCGGACACATAAAAAACAAACATTGGTGGTGGATGGGCTTTCTGGAGGCTACTTCGGAGGGTCTGTGTTGATGCCGTATTTCTCTTTCAGAAGCTTCAGCTGCTCCTCTTTCTTCTTTGTGTCCATCTTCTGGAAAGCCTGCAAACACAATCAATAAATAGAAAAGAAACTTAACCATAGAAATATAGATATGTGTTTTTTTCCATAAACATACAGGCTTATTTTCCAGAAGTTACCAACAAAGCTCCTTCATTTCAATCGTTAATGGCTATTTTTAAGAATTTGTGATTTCTTCTATGTGTGTCCTGTGACCTGAAAATGCATACTGACACCGTTCTGCTCATACATACTCTGTTTGCATTGTAGTAGAGGACCACCAGGTAACGATTGCAGACATTGAAGCCTGACAGGTGGTCACATGCGTTTTTGGCATCAAAGATGTCTTCATACACTACGTATGCTGTTCCTCTTGATTCTGGTGTGTTCCCCCTGAGAAGGGACAGAAGAAAGAACATGATTATTAAAGCAGTATGTTTAGTATCCAATGCATCTTTTCAATTAGAAAGGTGTTAATACAGGCATTCAATGCATTCAATGCAATTAAAGAAGTTCAAAATCTATATAACACTGGGTATTAATGAACAAAGATGGGAAATTTTGATCTTTACTTTGTGTAATATTTAAACGTCTACAGCTCAAATAATGTCAGATGCAGTCTATAATGTAAGATCATGCACATTCGAGCAGCAGCATCTCACCACCAACATTATACAAATCTATTTATATCTGCCTCTTTGACCAGACACTATGTTTTACAGCAGGCTAATGTGCATGACTCATCAATCTAAGTAGCAGACATTTGTGAAACTGAACTCCAAATTTGATCAGGTGAGATTTGTTACTTAACAAATGTAAGATTAGGACTACCACACTGACACACTGGAAAGGCTTCATTTATTCCTCGTGCCCAAACTGTAAAAGCTGAGCATAAACACTTACGTCCTGATCTGGCGTATTGGTCCATATTTCCCAAAGATGTCGTACATCTCCTCAGCTGTGATCTTGTACGGAAGGTTCCTGACGTACAGGATTCTGTTCACCTCGGGAGGTAATCTTATCTGAAGCACAGAACAACAACAACACATCATTAATCAGCTTTCAAGAAGACAAGTGAAAACAGAGAACTATGTTTGTAATGTGAACTCAACATGTCGCAACTAAGGCCAAGATTACAATTGATATTAGCAATCGGCCTATTCGATTGACAGGAACATTAAAGAACTAGTGTAACAAATCCGTCGATGTATTATAACACACCTCAAGATTAGATTATGTTAAATATTACAGTTCGATTGATCAATTTTGTCGAGTTAACACATTGCGTACGTCCAATGTTTACGTAAGCGTGTGCGCTACATCTCTAGTCCCCTAAATCTGAACATCTAAAGGTACGCCCAGACCGACAAAGTCCCCTCATCTCCTTAAGTACCCTGTAGATATGTGTTTGACTAAATGGACGCAGTGTAAAATAAAAGATAAAACAGCTGTAGAACAAACTGTGTGGTTGTTTTCAATACGTTAGCATGCTAGGTGAGCTAACGCTGGGTAAACCTAACATTCCAGTCTAACCCAGTGGACACCCTTATTGATCGGAACACGGTTTATCAGTCGATCAGCTCAGACTTACATTAGCGCGTTTCGCTGCTTGCATAGCCATGGTGAAATGGTTTTATGTGTTGATTAGACCGGTGAATAACAAACACGCAGTTCTTGTATCTTTCTCCTCTCAAAATGGCAGCCGTCTGTGGTTGCGAGCTATGACGCATTTCCGGTTCCGACTTGAGCAGCGTTAAGTCGGCGCAGTGCTGCCCCCTGCTGGAGGACTGATTAGCATTACACCACAATACTCCACGTACACACCTGAGATTCTCAAGGATACAGATGGGACAGGGATGCCAAAAACCTGCATACATAAAAACGACAAATCTGCATACATAAAAACGACATATCTGATGTATTAAAAGTAGACCGGGAGTACACTTGTTCTCTGTAGTCCAGTTCAAAAGACAAGGACAAGCATTTCAGCAAGCTTTCTTAATCAAATATCACAGGAATATATCTTGATGATGAGATGACAGTTATAGCAACATAAACCATTAAAAATCCCAAAACACTATTATATCTAAGTTCTGTGTCAATAAGTAACAACTGACATTGAAAAAAAGCTGTGAATCTTTGTTTGGCCTATATGTAGAAGAGTTTGCGTGGTACTTAGGTCACAAGTGTACTAAGAAATAATCGGTACGAGCTCTGCCTTTCTTATGGTTGAATAAAGGACAACAGAACTGTTTTGCCTATTGTTTGAGCAATGGCAAATGCATTTTTTTATAAAGCACATTTCACTCAAAGTATCCTCTAAGTGCTTTACATTGAGGATACAATCATGGAGAAATAGGCAATCTATTGACAAGTAAAAATTTTACAACCCTGATTGATGATGCCGAATTATGCTGCTGCTGCCTTTCAGTTATGTTTTTATCCAGTGACCAGTTTCTGTTGTTATTTTCATTAATGTGTAGAGGAAGTTGCCTTAGACCAACCAATCAGTAGTTGACAGCAAGCACTTATATTTTTATCAGATCAAATTGGTCAATTTATGAAAGAAACTGGAAGAACTTTCATATCACAGCAATGTAATGTGTACAAGATAGACTTATTTTATATTGTTGCTTTATTAAAAGCAGAATTAACTGGACTTGGTAAAGTTCAAGACAAATTTATGAAACATTTCTTGCAAATGTACAAATGTAAGAAAAAATGAAACAAAATATGGTTACATTCTGTATAGAATTGCCAAGGGAAACAGCTGCCATGACAATAATTAACAGTACATCATTTTGAAATATTGAAATTAATGAAAATGTCTTAAAGTTCATTTAATTAGGTCTGGACCTAATATAATGAAAAAAAAAATAAGATAAACAATTAATTAAATAAGTCAAATAAAATGAAATGACAAGGGCATATCAGTTTTCAGTTCATAATTCATTGGGAAGGTTTCTTCAAAATATCATAAACTGTTTGTGCTATTTTTCCTTTTACTAATTTTAAGGACTTGAGGTATAATTTAAATTCATTCAAAAAATAGATAAAATTGAGGGATGACTTTAAAAGTCAATTTTTGTGTGTAAATAATTTTGCTAGACACAGAATCACATTAATGCAGAGTTCATCATTTTTGTTGTTTAAAATTTACACCAAACGTCACATCGTCTCTGGAGATAGAAGGTGGAAGTGATGAAACTTCAATTGCATCCATTTGTGGATTTCAACCCAAAATGCCTGAGTCACATTGCATTAGAATAATACATGGTCTGTGGTTTCTATGTCTTTTTGCAAAATGAACAAACGTTGTCATTGATATTGAAACGCAATCTAAGAAGTTCTTTAGAGGGATAGAATCCGATTCTGGGGGGTTGAAATTATGCTTGCCACAGAATTGTTCATAATTCAGAAGATTACCATCTGTATCCATTACATCACTAATAAACCATATGTTTCTCTCAGGCCAGTCTGCATAGAATAAAGATTTGTTTGTAAAATATATCTGCTATTCCACAGAGTGTATGAGTGAGGTGAAAAGTTGGGTACGTATAACATCTTCCAGTACAACAGTATTTGTTTGTGAAATTCTGACAGTAAATCAGGTAATTTACATGGTAATTTATCAATGGTGTAGTCTGCTGTCAGCAGAAACTTCAAGCCTCCAACTTTATTAAATATACAATTTGGGATACAATACCAGAAAGAGTTGCTGCGATTGATCCAGGATTTTATCCAATTTAATTTTTAGGGTTCCATTAAGGAAATCAAAGTCAATAACATTTAGGCCACCATCCTTTATGTCTTTAGTTATATCACCTTTCTTCATATAGTGTGGTCTGTTTCTCCAAATAAAGCTCATATTTATTTGGTTGATAGATTTTATCTTTTTTTTTTGGAATGGCATTTAGAGTATGCTGGGTCGTCTAGATAAGGATTCCATCTTTGTTAGATATATTCGACCTAATACCATAGACTGTAAAAAATACTGAAAGGTCTCTTTGAAGCCATTCATTTAATTTGGCCTTGATTTCCTTAATTTTATTTTCAACATTTCGGGATTGATTTTGGTTTTGGTCCTTTGTAAGATAAATTCCTGGGTATTTTATTTCTGACTTCGTGAATAAATGTGAAAAAGTGCTTTATGATCCTGATCCTGAATGACAGGGCGCAATAAAGACACTTCCGGGGCACGCGAGAAAAAGGGGGGCAAAAGGTTAGAGGTCTCTGGCACGCGCGGGTTAGACTAGTTAACGTTGGCCGATGACTAACCGTTACTGTCCCGGGTTGTTGTTCCTTTAGTTTGTAGCGACAATAAAACCTCTCTGTGAGCAGCTCGACGGATCATCTGTCACACCGGTGTCGGTCAGAGTGATCGCTTTGTAACCGGGGCAGCTTTCTGGGAAAAGTTTGGGCGGTTGGAGTGACGTTAGCGCCGCCATGCTCCCTGTTGATCCGGTAAAGTTCACCATAGCAGAGTCGGGACATCGTGTGGATTAAAACAGGTAAATGTTAAAGTTTGACAACTGTACTCACTTTAACTGTGACTTTAAATGTTGAATATTCTTGTAGATTAAATATCAGTGGCGTCCCGGTAAAGTACAGATAACAGAAGGTGCTACTTCAGAAAAGCTAGCTTAACTTTGAAGTTTGGTGATTGTACTGAAACATTACTGCTGAACCCTCCTGTTCTGTTCCGGGTCAGATTGACCCATTTCAAAGTTTAAAAATGTCATGTATTTTTTCGGTATGAAACTTTTTCTGCTGGTCTTTATGATAGTAATCAATACACAAAATAAAAACGGTTCATTTAACATATTTGCAACCCCCCTGCATATTTATATTATTAATTACATAGATACTGTTTGTGGGTCAACTTGACCCGGTAGTCAAAGTGGAGTTTAAAAGGAGTCAGAAGTTTCAAATGCTAATTGTTTCTTTGCAACTGTGTGACATATTTCACCCAAATCTCTCTCTCTCTCTCTCTCTCTCTCTCTCTCTCTCTCTCTCTCTCTCTCACGCACACACGCACACACACACACACACACGCACACGCACACACATACACACACACACACACACACACACATGAAAAGCGAGTGAGTTGTCCTCATTGAACTGTGAGAATTAAAGAACACCAATGCACTAAATATTGATTTAAATGTTTAGTAATGTAGTTAAGAATGAGATTTTTAAAAAACGTATTGGGATTTTTAGGGTTCGGACACTTTTGGATGATTAAATATGCCCCCGGGGCAATTTGACCCAGGAACATTATTGCTGTTCTTGAGAAACAAACATAACAGATGGGTTAATCAATATTTCTCTCTTTATAAAATCATTGTTCATGCCAATCAGTTTTCTTTAATCAGTCGTATTTATTTAACTCATAATTCTGAACCCTTTCCATGTCTGGTTTCTTGAGATTTGAAAACACTTCCAATCATATTGCCATAAAAAGTTGAAAAATAGTAGATTTTCATTGTTTTCTCCATAACTTCATGAGGTCTGTAATTACCTGATTAATGGTGTCCGTAAAGTTTTTTTGTTTCACTGAACAAGAGTCTAAAAAATGATATATGTTGTTATATAAACACAATTCCTGTTTAATGGTGGTTATTGCATTTATGCCAACCCAGGGTCAGTCTTACTATTATTCCTTTATCTCGACAGTATGTGTGAGGACAAAATATGAAAAAAGTAAATTTAAAAATTTTAAATGTAACTATCAGTAAAATGAATCCTAAAATATATCAGTATCTACCATAAACATAAGTGAGAAAACTCAAACTTTGCAACTTGGATGTGTGAATTATTTTTTTTCACTTAATTTAAATCATCAAAAGCTTGTTTTAGTGTGCTGAAGAATAAGACGTGTACTTTAAATTTAATGAATTTGTTCCGCTTAATTATTTTTATTTATATTTATTATTTGCTAATATATTAACTAAGTCTGAATTTGTTGTTGGATTTTCCCTTCTTTTTTTTGGTTTTCTTGTTTGCTCATTAACCTCCCTAGAAGTGGTCCACTTCCAGCTTTGGTCTCAGCTACACTATCACATACATTCACAATAACTACTTTTATACTTTTCAGTTGCTTGCAGTTGATTGAAAGTGCCGCTGTGACTTTCAGTTTCTTTCCATGTGCCTGGGCCTCATGATGTCAGATTTCCCTCTGCGTCTGCTCTCAGCAAGATTTGTGGAAATGCCATCATCCCTGTGAACATCAAAAATCAAAGCAGAGGTGAGTGTTTTGGTTAGTGGCAGTGTTCTCACACCTCATCTGACCACCTTTTCTAAGGTAAGTGTTTGAAAGCAGGTCACACATTTCTGATAGATCGTCTCTAAATTAGTTGTTAGAATATACCATGATTTCTTCCCTGTGGACAGCAGGGTCAAGGGCTGGATTCATTAATGTGTAGCATCATGTTTTGAATATGTCAAGTTTTCTAGTCATATTGAAAAATGTGGGAAGTCAAATAAAGTAAAGTAACCAAAACGTTTTTGTGGCTTGATACCAAAACAAAACTTGCAAGGTTCTACTGACAATATGTTCTTTTATGAACTGACCACATTCAGTATTTTGCAAGAGCACATTAGGAAATGATGGCTCTGCATTAAGACTGTGTATCAACCAAGTGGCAACCTCTGGCCCCGAGAATTGAAGCCAATGCGGAAGTGTGAAAAACTGCAGTTCATTGAGCTTGAGGCAATTTAACGTGGCAATTTCAAAGATATTAAGATTACAAGTTTTCCATTATGAGAGGCACAGCTGACTTGATTGACAGGTGGGACCACTGTAGCTGTTAGTGAGGAGGCTCAAAGCCTCTTTTTTCTCTTATCATTAATTTTCTCTGAAAAATTGCCAAAAAAATCACAAATTCTGCCAGGGTATGTAAACTTATGAGCACAACTCTATATGTCTATTTGTGTTTATGTGTTCCTGTTAGTGGCTCTTGGCCAGGTCATGTTTGTAAATGAGACATTTTTTACCTGGTAAAATAAATAGAAATACTAGCTCAAAAGTTAGGTTCACTTCAGCATTTCCAATATGGCCCCCGCTGACGAGTGGCCTCAAAACAGAATAATGCTCCTTGATGCTCGAGGCAGGTGTACAGATTGACTGTTTACTTAGTTTCTATTAGGGATGTAAATTTCAAGTATCTTCCTTAAGCAATCTTTGGAAATGTTAACGATCAATTATTGATTAATCATAAAAACAACGTAAAGATTTTCTATGTCGAAAAACAATGCCAAGTGCGTTTTTTCCCCTGAATCAAGTTTTCCTTCATGACACAATGTATATAACTGGCGGTATTGAATAGCTACGGATCATATTGAGGAGTATAAAATGTTAAACATGCTGAATATCAACATGTGGAGCAGGCTCATAATCTCCGCGGACACACAGTCATGATAGTGAAGGCTCAGACTACAACATGTGGATTACTGCAACAAGAGAACAGAGCAGGATCACATTTTAGACTCACAGTCCTCTTTGAGAAAAATAAGCATGTGAACGTGGTACGGTGTCAGCCGGGATCTTTTTTATGGTGAGGTTATGTCACATAGCTGGTCGGCACCTCCAAGTCTGAGGCCATGGTGCTTAGTCGGAAAAGGGTGGCCTGCCCTCTCCGGGTCGGAGGGGAGTCTTTGCCCCAGGCGGAGGAGTTCAAGTATCTCGGGGTCTTGTTCACGAGTGAGGGGAAAAGGGAGCGGGAGATTGACAGACGGATCGGGGCGGCGTCTGCAGTGATGCGGGCGCTGTACCGGTCTGTCGTGGTGAAGAGAGAGCTGAGCCAGAAGGCAAAGCTCTCAATTTATCGGTCAATCTACGTTCCGACCCTCACCTATGGTCACGAGCTGTGGGTAGTGACCGAAAGAACGAGATCACGAATACAAGCGGCCGAAATGGGCTTTCTCCGCAGGGTGTCTGGGCTCAGCCTTAGAGATAGGGTCAGGAGCTCAGACATCCGGGAGAGGCTCAAAGTAGAGCCGCTGCTCCTCCGGATCGAGAGGAGCCAGATGAGGTGGTTCGGGCATCTGGTTAGGATGCCTCCCGGGCGTCTCCCTGGGGAGGTGTTTCGGGCATGTCCAACTGGGAGGAGGCCACGGGGAAGGCCCAGGACACGCTGGCGAGACTATGTCTCTCAGCTGGCCTGGGAGCGCCTCGGTATCCTCCCAGAAGAGCTGGTGGAAGTGGCCGGGGAGAGGAGTGTCTGGGCTTCCCTGCTGAGACTGCTGCCCCCGCGACCCGGACCCGGATAAGCGGAAGAAGATGGATGAATGGATGGTCTTTAAGTATCATTTGCTTTTGGTGAAACAAAAACACAGTGAATATTTTTTTTAAATGTTTGAGGTTAAATTGGGACCTGTTTGCTCTATGTAAAAAAAAATGTTTTTGCATGTTGTGTTCCAGGGTACAGGGTAACTTACAACATAGAAGTTGCAATTGTAATTTGCAACCTGGAATGCAGAGCCAAACGGTCAATTCAATTTTAACTGGAGTTTTTGAAATCCTTGCATCAAATTTTCTTTTTTGCATAGATGAAATCAACACAGTTTACATTAACCTGTACATCTTATGGCAGCCTAACGTAACAATGTACAAGTCCCGATGTAAGCTAATAAATGATAATATTTTCTTAAACCTTAAAGGATTTTAGTTGAATACTACCTTGAAGGTGATAAAAGTTTAATCTAATGACCATCATTTGGAACGGCCAGATTCTGTCTTTAAAACAAGTTCGAACGTAGCTTACATTTCTGTGCTTCTGTGTGCTTGCATGTTTTCCAGATAACATTCAGTGCACCCAAGCCTTGTTGATGAGAGGTGACAGATGATCGGCTGCTTGAGTCCATGAAACTGCCAAAATGACTTCAATCGTAGGACTCCCTACACAAGGGTCAGATGTAACAATTCTCATAACAAAGGTCCACCTGCATCCCCTTTGTGTGCTCGTAGAGTTCTGGGGAAAATTTAATCAGCAGAAAACAGGGGCTTATGAGTGCCTGGCCAAAGACATTCAATCCCCTGGTGAAATATTCCAACAGTTTGAAGGAAATTCTGGCGACCAGTGCCTGGTGCAGATTGATGGCACTTGGTACAGGTCCCGCATAGTCTCAAGACATGGCTCCAAATACAGTGTGTTCCTCATTGACAAAGGAGTAACATTTAACACTTCCTCTAGTGAGCTTGCATGGGGTCAGAAAAAGCACTTCTGCCTGCCACCTGAAGTGGAATTTTGTGTGCTGGCTAATGTATTACCACTTTCAGCTGAGAACAGGTGGTCTTCAGTGGCTCTCGAGTTCCTGAGATCGCTCTCTGGGAAGTCTGTGAAGGCACACGTGCAAGATGTACTGTTGCTCCACAGAGCATTTGTACTGCACATCCCTTGCATATCCAAACAAATGTATGAGATGGGAATTGCCAAGAAGATGTCCCCAGACATCTTCCAGGACTTTGTCCTGAAGACACTGCAGTCCCACAGTGGAGCTGAAGTTTCTGCAGCGACTGGGCTCACTTCAGAGGGAGAAGGTGAGAGACTGCACAAAAAAGAGATCTTCATGTACCCAGAGCTGCAAGCAGGAACTGTGGAGACTGTTACAGTCACAGACGTCACAAATCCCCACAGAATATTTTGCCAGTTGAAAGTATTCTCTCAAGAGTTGAGGAAACTCTCTGAGCGGATCACGCAGTGTTGTGAGGGAAGAAAGACCACATGTCTTGTAGGTCCAGATATTATCGGGTTTCCATGTGCTGCAAGAGGAAGTGATGGCAGGTGGTATCGCTCTGTTTTACAGCAGGTACTCCCAACCAACCAAGTGGTTGAAGTGTTGAATGTCGACTATGGAACGAAACAGTTTGTTCAAGTGGAGAATGTAAGACCACTGGCCACAGACTTCTTCAGGATGCCAGTTGTGACTTATATGTGCTCCCTCCACGGAATTGTTGACAATGGGGTTGGTTGGACAGCCAGCCAAGTTGACTATCTCAAAACCCTTCTTCTCAACAAGACAATGATTGCCAAATTTGAGTACCAAAGCATCTCTGAGGGTGTGTACTACGTCACACTCTACGGGGATGAAAACACAAACATTAACAAGTTGTTTGCTTCAAACATGAGCTGTTCCCTGGAGAGTGATAAAATGCTTGGAGATTATGCTATCCGTAACGTTCCATCCAGACGACAGCATCCACCTCAGCAAGACAGATCTGAGAGAAAGATGTCAGAAAAAGAAGAAGGGAAAGGAGTAGTGGAGAAGTTGCCAACTGAAGACCTCTCTCTCAACTCCTCACATGTTGCAGTTATTCAGCATGTATCTGACCCATCAGAGTTCTGGATCCAAACTCAGAACTATGCAAATGAGTTGGATGAAATAATGGATCGCATCCATTACTTGTACAAAGACTCAGTGAATACAGATGTAAGAAATCCAACAGTTGGACTGTACTGCGCCTCTAAGGCAGAAGATGGTGATTTCTACAGAGCAGCTGTGACTGAGGTTGGTGAGACCAAAGTCAAAGTGTTTTTTGTTGATTACGGGAACACTGAAGATGTTGACAGGAGTAACATCAGGATGCTACCTGACGAGTTCAAAAAGCTGCCACGCCTTGCATTGAAATGCACACTGGCTGGTATCAGGCCAAAAGGACAAAAATGGAGCGAAAGCGCCTGTGAGGTTTTCATCAAAGCAACAGAAGACAAAGCACTAAATTTACATGTTTCAGGAAAATATGATATGTGCTATGTTGTCCAACTAGCAGATCCTGAAGCACAGGGAGAGAGAGATCTTGCTGCACTTATGTGTAGTTCCGGTCATGCGGAAAGTGCTGAGACACAGAGACAACCCAAAGTCAAAATGCCTGTGCAAACTGCTGGTCTGCCAACAGGACAACTTCCAGATGCCAGTCTCTCAGGTGCACACATCAACCATGGAACTTCTTTTCAGACCCAAAATGCAGTCAATGTTGCTGGTAATCAAAGAAGACCTCCTGCCTTCAAGGAGCACATGTTTCCTACAGGTAGTGTCCTAGATGTCAGTGTGTCCTACATCGAAAGCCCAAACGACTTCTGGTGCCAGCTAGTACAAAATGCAGGACTCCTGAAATTGCTCATGTATGACATTCAGGCTTACTATCAAGGCAGTGAGTTTGAACCTCCCGTGGAGACCACTTGTGTTGCTCGCCACCCTGACAATAGAAAGTGGTACAGGGCCCTTGTGATTCACAAACATGAAACGCCTCATGTGGATGTCTTGTTTGTTGACTATGGCCAAACAGAAACTGTTTCCCTCTATGATCTGAGGAGGATCTGCCCACAATTTCTCGCTCTGCATGGCCAAGCTTTCCGATGCAGCCTGATGAACCCTGTTGACCCAACGTCTGCCACAAATGAGTGGAATGAAGAAGCAACAGCAAAGTTTCACACCTTTGTGGAGACTGCTTCATCTAACTTTGTGACTTTGAAGTGCACCATCTACGCTGTCATGTACAGCGAGCAGAAGATTGTTTTCAACATCGTGGATCTGGAAACTCCCTTTGAGAGTGTCTCCACCAGTATGGTCAATCTACTCAAAAGTGCATCCCCCAAGAAAGAAGCAGGGCTGTCTTTCCGCCTGGACACATACTATTACTCGACACACAACGTCAAAACTGGAACAGAGGAACAGGTCACAGTTACATGTGTAAACGATGTCAGCAAGTTCTACTGCCAGCTTGAGAGGAATGCTGAAGTGACAAATGATCTCAAGATCAAAGTAAACAATCTCTGTCACCAGCTTGAAAATGTAAAGCTCCCAACAGACTTTGGAGCTTTGTGCTTTGCAAAGTACACTGATGGACAGTGGTACAGAGGACAGATCAAGGCCACACGGCCAGCCATTTTTGTCCATTTTGTGGATTATGGTGACACCATTGAAGTGGAAAAATCTGACTTGCTTCCAGTTCCCAGAGAGGCTAATGACATCATGTCTGTGCCTGTGCAAGCACTTGTGTGTAGTCTCTCTGATGTCCCTGCTGATGTTCCCAGTGAGATGAACAGCTGGTTTGAGACTAGTGTGACAGATTGCAAATTCCGGGCACTAGTTGTAGCCAGAGAACCGGATGGCAAACTTCAAGTTGAACTGTATCATGGAAACACTCAGATCAATTCAAAAATCAAGAAGATGTTTCAAATTGAGGTGCACCCAGAAACAATGGTTGTCCATCAGAGTTGTGCGAAACCAGTGCGCAAATGGAGGGATGCTGACAAGATTGTGCCCTCTGAACCTAAGCCTTCTCGCAACCATTGTGAAAATGGTCAGAAAGACAAAGGTGCTCCATTAAAACTGTATCAACCTCCACACCAAAGGAAACCATGGGAAAGAACTCAGCGTACAAGAAATGGTTCTGAGCCAGCAGCTGCCAAAATCAAACCAAGGAAAACGAGTCCTCCTACAGAAACCAAACAGCTTGTCAAGTCCACACCGTCTGCCACAGAATCCCAGAAAGAAAGCAATGTTGAGAACCTCCCTCAGCTTGCAGACCTGCCTCCAAAATCGATCACATCAGGCATGACAGCTGAAGTTTACGTCTCGCAATGCAACAGCCCATTGAGTTTTTATGTGCAACTTGTCAGTGAGGAGGATGAAATAATCTCGTTGGTGGAAAAGCTCAATGATCCCAAATGTATCCCCCAAAGCGACTCCATCAAAGATGTGCAGCCAGGGGACCTTGTTCAAGCAGAGTTTGCAGAGGATTCATCATGGTACCGGGCCGTTGTTAGAGAAATTTATAGTACTGCAATAGCTCTCGTCGAGTTTGTTGACTTTGGAAACACAGCAATTGTGCCAGTTTCCAAGTTAAGCAAACTCCAGAAGTCTTTCTTGGAGCTGCCCATGTACAGCACACACTGTATGCTGAGCAACGTGGCGACTCTCGGAGATGAGAAAGTGCTGGATCCAGAAGTGGTGTCAGCTTTCAAAGAAGACATCAGTGGAATTGGAACAAAGGTTCTCAAGTGCACCTTCAGCAGTCAATCAGGATCCGTGTGGGAAGTCAGCCTTGAAGACAGTGGTGTAAACCTCACATGCAAAATGCCTTCTAGCTTTTCAACTGATGGTCCTGAGAGGAACTTGGGCAGAGATGAACAAACTGAGGGAAAACCAGCTCAGAACCCTGACATCAGGTCAGTGCCAGAGGACTCACAGATATCACTGAAGTCTTGTTCTCTGTGTTACCCCCAACGAGAGTTCTCAGAGGGGCAAACGTTAGAAGTCTACATCTCGTCTACAAATGATGACAAGACATTCTGGTGTCAGCCGGCGGACTCAGAGGAGCTCGATAAGATAACAATAAGTGTCACAGAAGTTGGAGAAGCAGTCGTCAAGAAAGATTTGGACCCTGCTGCTTTTCCCCTCGGCAGTCCATGCATTGCTCAATTTGCAGATGATAATCTTTGGTACCGGGCAGAAGTCATCAGCAAAGAAGAAAATGAGCTGTTTGTTTCCTTTGTAGATTACGGAAACAAGTCCAAAGTCAGTGTTTCAGATGTGAGAGAAATACCCCAAGACCTGATAAAAAGTCCTCCACAGGCCTTTTTGTGCAAGCTTGAAGGCTTGGGTGCTTCAAACGGAACCTGGGACAGCAGTGCAGTGGATGAGCTGTCGGTACTTACAGCAAACAAAGCCTTACAGCTGACTGTCACTCGAGTAACCAGCGAAGAAGAAGAAGGTAAAATCACATGCTTTGTTCAGATCATATGTGAGGGCCAGATAATGAACGAGGCACTGAAAACCTGGTGGAGGCCCTCCATGGCAGAAAAAAAACCTGATGAAGTTGAAGTGACTGATTCATACAGACGATCACCGCCATGTGACCCCACTGTGGAAGAGACTGCACCACTGGACAATCAATCAGAGCACCAAAGCCAAGAAATGGAAGCTTCTGTGCCTTGCAGTCATCCTCCAGGAGACCACAGTGACGAGCAGAGTGCTGAAGAGTATGTCCATTCTCAGTCCCTTGAGGTGTCTGCAGAGGAAGGTGACACCAAGGGCTGTGAACCTCAAATACTAATAAAGACAGAGAGTCTGAGTCTTTCCAAGGAAGAGGTGAGTACCATAACTACTATGGCGGTGTCTGAAACCAAACCGACAGACGTTTTGACATGTGATGATGGCATAGAAGAAACCATGTTTCCTCCTCAAACTGACAAAGACACTGAAGAGAAGGTTTCTTTTGGACCTGATGACATAAATTCTCTGCTGTGTGAGAAGCCTGCAGAGGACATAAATGAGTCGGGGATCATAATGGATGACCTACAGTCTCTGCCTGGAGAGGTTGATACCTACAGCATTGAAAGCAGCTTAGATAAAACAGTGCTATATCCTGAAATGAACACATCCACAGAAGAGGAGTTTGGCTCAATGTTGGACACTTTGGGACTCGATGACATAAAATATGTGTCGGATGAAAACCTGACAGAGGCAGATGAATCAGGGATCACAGAAACTGTCTTGGAGTTCCTGCTTGAGGAGGTTCATACCCAAAGCATGGAAAGCAGCTTTGACACCATGACTTTTTCAGGTAAGCAATCATTTAACAATCCTTTTCTTTTTTCATGTCAGTATGAGGAATGACAGCGTATCAAAATCCTGCTTATCTCGCTAACATTTGATTTAACATTTTCACCAACTTACAGCTCCACCAGAAGAAAAGGACAGAGATGTCTCTGATTCAAGGGAGAGTTCTCTAACCAGCACAACTACTGTGAAAATGGTAAACTGTAAAACAATGCATTGGCATATTGTTTAAATAAGACACTACAACTGACTTGAGTATGTGGATGGATTATAGACTTGATGAAATCTGATGATGTGTTGTATTCCTCTAAAGGTCCCTCGTGAAGCCGTTTGGCCCAATGAGAGCCTTAGTCTGTTTGAGAACACTGACCTGACTTCTGACGACTTGAAGCAGGTACGCAGAATTGCTTAACAGTGTACCTTGATAAAACCTCATGAGCTGTACTTCATGTCCATATAAGGCATGTTACGTAATTCTTTTTGGTACTTCATATATTTTTTAAAAAGGATTTGCAAGAGCATGCTCGGTTTTAATATTTTGTTGTTACCTGCATGTTTTTCCACCTTTCAGAATCGGACAGAAGTAGCGCTGCCCTCATGTGGGCTCCCTGCATCCGGTAAGGAATTACTTGCATAATGAGTCAACACTTCGAAATCATGCATCATTTTCAGGGCAAGGAATCACGTTAGCCTACAACCGATAGTATGACCCAATCTCAATATAAATAAAGGTCATAAAGGTCTCAAAAGACCTGTGAGAGTTCCCTCACGCACTTAAAGATTTGACAGTTGGACAGCCCTCAGGCCTCGCTGACTTAGTGGGAACGCACCTCAAGTGTGTGAGTTTGGACATTGAGATTGGGTCTATGTCTTCTTCAGGTCACTTAATGCATCTTTCATTCTAGTTACTAAAACTTGTCAATTGAGGGTATTTCAGGTGGATGTTCTTGTGTGCCAGGTTGTTTTGAGATGACAGTATTGAATGACTGTATGTAAATGTTGTCTTCACAGATATTCAGTCAGAACAGGAATCTGAACCTGAAGGTGGTGTCTTAAAGGAACAGGTGTCATGTCTGACCACAGATGACAAGGTACTGTTTTTTTTTAAGCAGATCCTTTTAAAACACTTACCATGCACATGACTCACGTGACTGTATGATAGTTTTACAATCCATTGTTGTTGTTGTCTGCTGTAAACACACGTCTCAGGCTAATTGGAGAAATGTTTCTGTTTCAGAATGACTTGATGACCGAAGTGGAGAATACGGCTCATCATGAGGACATGTTTTCAGGTATATCATCCTAGAATTTTTTGTTTGCCTCATTAAAATGTTGTTTTATAGCAACTATGGATGAAAGTTCTGCTTATACTTCTGCGTCGAATCAACGACTTAGCCTACACTGGAGGTCTGCATATCTCCTGTACCTACCCAGAGGCCTACGCATGTAGCTGAGGTGTACCTCCTCCAAAATGTAACTATCGGTAGAATCGACGCTTACTGCAAGCTCCGGGATTGGTCCGCTCAACAGCATTGTATTTCCCGCATCTACAGCACTTCTGGGATCCCCGCTCATCGATCATTCATCGGCCGTGTATTTCATCATCTCCTCCTCTCTATTCTTCATGTAATCATGTCTGTATGATAAACAGCAACATGTATCAGCTGTAGATTAATATAACACGCTCTGAGTCGATGTGGAAAAGTAAACAAGAGATCGTAGCAAGGCTGGAAGGAGGCGACCAACTGTCAGAGAGACCACACTGCCCTCAAGTCTTTCGGTGAAGAATTGCTGCACAACACGAACACATCGACGCAGAAGTATGTGGTGCTTATGTCCGCGTCAGCCACTGCTGCGTAGGGGTGACGCAGAAGTATAAATCAGCCTTTAGTGGGAACGCACCTCAAGTGTGTGAGTGTGGACATTGAGATTAGGTCTATGTCTTCTTCAGGTCACTAAATACATCTTTCATTCTAGTTAATAAAACTTGTCAATTGAGGGTATTTCAGGTGGATGTTCATGTGTGCCAGGTTGTTTTGAGATGACAGTAATGAATGACTGTGTGTAAATGTTGTCTTCGCAGATATTCAGTCAGAACAGGAATCTGAACCTGAAGGTGGTGTCCTAAAGGAACAGGTGTCATGTGTGACCACAGATGACAAGGTACTGTTTTTTTTTAAGCAGATCCTTTTAAAACACTTACCATGAACATGACTCAAGTGACTGTATGATAGTTTTACAGTCTATTGTTGTTGTTGTCTGTTGTAAACACACGTCTCAGGCTAATTGGAGAAATGTTTCTGTTTCAGAATGACTTGATGACCGAAGTGGAGAATACGGCTCATCATGAGGACATGTTTTCAGGTATATCATCCTAGAATATTTTGTTTGCCTCATTAAAATGTTGCTTTATAGCAACTATGGATGAAAGTTCTTCTAGAATAAAAAAGCAAAAAAGGAGCAGTAAATAGAATATATCAGACAACTTCTCACCCCTCTTAGTCTTGTCACACTACTGGACAGGTAAGCAATGTGAGAACACACAGGTGCAAATCCCTGTAGGTGGTTGTAAGCCAATAAAAGTAGTGCAGCAGAACACCTGATGCCTTTGCACCTTCTTATCCGTTTCTATTTGGAATCAGAATTAAAATGTAAACGTGATCCAATTGTCTCTTAACATCTTTTGTTCTGTATCTACAGGCCTTCCCTCTGACACTAATGAAGCTTCCATTGTGGAACACCCCTGCACAGCTTCCTCTAATGATGTGGTAATCATTTGAAACTACCTTTTTTTTTTTTAAGTCAGCTTGCAACTTCCACTTCCTAACTGATGTGTGAAATTCATCTTTACTCCTGCTCAGGATGCTGAGGTGCTAGAGTTGACCTGTTCTGTTGAAGAGGCGTGTTTGACAGATGTCTGCACAGGTATTGCAGAGCAGAGTGTTGGGCATAAAAATCTTCATTATCTTACAACAGCACCACTTTATAGTATTTACAAGGTCAATAATCTGTTTTCATTTGCACTTCAGATCATAATGAGTCAAGTGACAGAGAAGTCCCCAGTGCAGGAGAGGATCGTCTCAGCTGTGTGACAGCAGATGAAACGGTAATTTGCATCACACTCAGTTTCCCAATGTAAGGTGGTTCTAACCGCAGTGTGTTTAAACTGAGTTTGAGGCTGGGTATGGATGTTAGGCCTGATGCCTGTGCTGCTATCACATATAAAGTACCACAGTACTGTGAATGTGATTGTTGGAAATGATCTTTCTATGCATTGAATGTTTCATTTTCTTAAATCATAGGTCCAAAGTGAGTCACTGCTGTCTAGCACAGAGCTTCATTGTGAACAGTCAGCTGGTGAGTCACTTCTAGCACAACCAAAAAAGAAAAACATAGCGTAATGTGACCACAAAAATTTGTGAATGCAAAAGTTTATTGATACACATGTTAAGCTCCCAAGGCTGCTCATTTGCCTATTGTGATATGTAATGTGTGAAGATGTGCAGTAAATATGAAGTGTGATCATAACTATCTCCACAGAAGCTCTAACAGAGAATGAAATACAAGTCCAAGATGTCTCCCTTCAGAATGAGACCTCGTTCATCAAGGTAACTTCTGTCATATTAGAATAATAAATACAACCATGATTTTAAACCAGTTTGGATCGCCTGTTACATTCAATCTATTTTGATTTTAAGGTTTGTTTTCATTGAGCTGGTCTGTATAAGAAAACTTGTGGTTATAGTCTTTGTTTCAGAATACATCGATATCAGAAGACGAGACAGAGGCTCTGCAGGAAGATCAACTTTCTGGTTTGTTCATATCATGTTTCAGTCTTTCACAAATATTTTACTTTCTCCAACAGTGGATTAAAAACATCAAATCACATGAGCTATCTGCCTTTTGTGTTTGCAGCTCTGCCGTCAGACTCTGAACCTCAAGTCTGCACAATTCCCTTTCCAGATTTGGTAAAAAAAAACAAAACCTGATGAGTCAACACAGATTTTAAGCTAACACTACAATGTGACACTAAGTGAAGGCTTCCTTTGTTTCTGTTGTTTTAGAACAACCTGGTAGAAGAGGTGACCTGTCTTGTTGGGGAGATATGTCTGACAGATGTCTGCAGAGGTATCAGACTCAATGAAAAACCACAGCACTGTAATTTACAGCTCAAATGAACTGCAGAGATGGGCATATTCTTTTGGTTTGGAAGCCTTATGATACATGCTTCCTTGTTTCCCAGACCCACATAAAGAAACCGAAACAGAAGACCGTGAGCAGCTGGTGCAAACATCCCCTGAACAGAAAGAGGTAACTTTGTTTACACCCAGGAAGATGTTTGACAATCCCAAATTATTGATTCCATATGTGCATGAATAACTCCTTCCTTTCCTCTTTCCTATTTCTAACTAACAATAAGGGGGAGATTGGCCTTATGGGTGGACTTAACAGTGGAAAGATGGATGACATAGACTGTACCAGAGAAGTGCATGTAGCCACACTGATGTCATTCTAATAATTCGTGAAGTCTTGAGTGTATTGCCTGATACCATCCTGTTGTTTTGGAAACAGAAGTGAGCTCATTTGGAGGACAGAGTGGGTACTCACTGTTGAGTCTCAGACAGGCTGCATGGAGTGCCTTGTCAACCGTTAAGAGCCCGGTCCTAAAACGCAGCCCTGTATTTTATTCTAAATTGGAATAAAATGTAGGAAATCATCATTATGTGATATCCTCAGTACCCAAACTCCATAACTTCCTCTGGTTTTGTAGGGTTGCACTTTTGTTTTCAACTACAAGAGTCTCCTTGTGCTGGCCTTCACAAAGAATGAAGACTTCGGGCACTAATGAGGGGCTTCACTTTTGATACCAAACAGCCAAGTCATTCTTTTAGTGACCGTCTGTAGACATGCTAAAATTACTTACCCATTATGTCATAGGCACTCAGAGTCTGTGATTCCAGTGTGCTATGCTAAAGCTTGCACACTTCAGGCTTTACAAGTTCCATGATATAAGAGAGATGCAGTGTATACCTGCATATACAGCAGTACAGAAGGTGCTAGGTCTTTCACTAACGACATAGATGCATGACCTCTAATGAACGCCTCTACTGCTGCAACACCTCAGTTTTCAGGGCCCCGAGTGTTCTGATTAATTAAACCTACTTCTACTTCAGTTGTTTCTGTACAGTGTACTCAATCTTTACTAACACTGAAACTTCTTAACATAGTGAAGAATGACAAACAGACATGCTGGTAAAAATAATAATACAACTATCATTCTCTTCCACTAGAATACGAAGTAGAGTACTCCAGCTATCAAACTCTTAAAAGATGTTAATAACAATATAACTTTAAGGGGTTGTTTGTGCCTTTTTTGTGAACTGGACTTATCCTGTAGTGGGACTAATTTGCATAAAATGTGTTTTTTGGTTTTTTTTGCCCTAAAGGAATATTTTCTAACCTCAAAGTTTCTATAGCCCTGAAGCACAGCAGTGGATGTGTGCTTTCTTTGTTAGAACTTCTGTTTTTTGAGAACTCAAACATCACACTCCTACTGTGAATACATCCCTGAGTCTGTTTAAATTGGCACTAACATACCGTTATTGATGTTATTAGAACTATGGTGCTTCTGCTGATCAAGATGAGTATCGTTTCAAGATTTCTAATGACCAGTATGAGGTAGTCTGATAGCTCAAAGCTCAAACATGATTGGAAAAATGTAAGCTTTTCATTTCTTGGTTGATTTTCCAGGATTTCAGTGCAGGTGTGCTCGAGGAAGAAGTGTCATCCTCTGATGACAGTTTCGGTAAGTGATGATATAACTGGCGGATACAGAACCGCCATGAATCGGTGTGGTACAAATCAAAGAACTGTTTAACATCACTTTTTTCAGAAACACTTGAGTCATTGATCCATCAGTTTGATTTTTGTTTTGCGTGCACATTAACTTCCTTCCTTTTTCAGAGGAACAGCTGTCAAAGATAACTCATCTCTCTCTGAAGATTAACGATGGCTCTGCTGATCTTCTGCCTGTCGTGCAGCAGTCAGAGGAGTAACAACTGTTAATGTGTCTTTATCAGACACCTCACAGAAATGTTTTAAGTTTTCTGAAACAGGTCAAGTCTTTTGTTGTGTTTGTTACTCTTGATTTATTGGATGTACCTGTCAAGTTATCTTTAACTGTAGCCCGTTGGCTAATTTCATTAACATAAGAAACACATCGTTAAAGGTGCCTCTGTGCAGTGAGAGCTGGCTTTATCTTTAGAGTTTGTCCTTCATGTCCATTTTCCCACTCAGCCTTACTTTGAGCACTCTTGTTACAGATGATCTGTTCTGATAAACTGCCACAAACTTGTTCAAGAATGACTGAATCTTTGGTTGAATTTAAAATATGCAGCAGTTTGAGAGTTTTCTGTGTTTTGTGTGGAAACATGCATGCTGTTAAGCTGTATTTATGTTGGCACAATAAATATGGTTACTGATCCAGATGAGTCAGTGTTTTCTCTGTGTTGGGTGCAGCTTAAAGCTGTGGTCGGTAGTCAGCCACTTTTATTATACTGGTTAAAATGATCTTTATGTCCTGATGGCAATCAATAATGTGTTCTTAAAAAAAGAGCGAAAAAAAGCCGCTATCTACAGCCGGAGTAAACCTGGAAAAACATCAACCAATCCTGTCCTGCCGTTCTGCCCGCCTCCTGCGTGTACATTTAATGTTTGTTTGTGTTTTTAACTTTCACTATGATAATGTTTTGGTGTTTTCTTACCGATGAGTGAGACACGAGTTGACGTAGTCCAAAACACAAGCGATGTGCTGAGGACCGGTTTTGAATCAGTCATGATCATATGGTCGTGCATCAGCTGCGCTAGTGCATGTGAGCAGGGGCGTTGTTTTGGAGGCGCTCCGAGGGGAGCGGGGGAAGGGTTAGACGGAGTCCTGAGGAAATGCTACACTCGAAATCAACCCTAGCTTTAACTCAAAGTGTGTTTAAGGTCAAATTTGAATGATGTTCCCTTTTTGGCCCATATTTAGTTAGAAATATCTCATCACGACAAGAGTTGCTTCTCAAATTAGGTACAACTCTTAGGGGTTAATGGTCCTTTAACTTCTAACAAAAAGTGAAGTTGAAAATAAAGAGAAGCAAACTTCACCATGTAAACATGTTTATAAGATGGAAAATAAGCTGGCAACAATGTGTACCCATATGAACCAGATTTATTGGATATATGTTGTGTATAAATGTCACATATTTACACTGAAAAATATATAAAAGTAGAAAGCCGTCAGTCACACAGAATGTATAAAACTGAATTATGGCATGTGAAATTTTTAAGCTTTGAATTTCTTCAAATTAAACTGACCGGCTCATTCAAGTAATCTATCTAATCAGGATGGATGTTTGCTATTTAAAAGCTTTATATTAAATCATTAATACTACCTAAAGCCAGCCAAGGCCTCATTACATTCTCACACAGCACCCTTAGTGGAACTTGTCTCTGCTGGAAACTCAAATCCAAGAAGACAAACATTTGTGCAAAATAACATGATCTCAATAGGCTTCATGTACACTCAAAATGAGAAGAGTCAAATAATTGCATTAAGGTCATAGTGAATAGTGAAGTTTCACTAACGGTGAAAAGAAGAAGTGTTCAGCTGCTCGTACGCAACATTCAGGCCTCATGAGACAAACACTGATCCACCCAGTGTTTCATCTGTTCAGAAAAAAAAAACATCTTTCCTGCTGGTGAGGTAGAGATTATCTTTCCTTTCTACTGCTACTCCAAAAGTGTTATCCTCCGTACCTTCCAATGCCAAGTAAGCCTAGTCTGACATGTTGAGACTATCCAACTGCCTCCCAAGTAGGAGGGGAAGCTAGAGCCTCAGGTTTCGTTTGCTGTGTTAAAGGCAGTTCAGATGGCAGACTGAAGCACAGTGACATTCGTTCCTTGAATGAGGTTATCATCCTGCCCATCGATCAGAGGATCCCACTGGTTAAAGTTCTTATTGAGACCTGCAAACACACGAAAGCTTAATATCTAGGATAGAACAAATCACAGACAGAGTATGTGCATTTAAACTCTGCAATGATATATAGGCTATATGTTAGTGCTTCAATGTTCCTACCGAGATGGCGTTGCAGAAAGGCAAGTGATGCTTTGTTGCTGAGGTCTATGGCGAGCTCTGGGTCGATCTCTCCCTTCAGCTTCATCAGCTTCCCAATCCAGTTGCCAGTCAGGAAGGTGAAGTCTGGGAAGCTCTGGTGGACTGTACCTCTGTAGGACAACATCACAACAAGTCAGAGAAATATGATTTCCCACCATAAACAAAACTCAATTCAGACCAAACACGTCCGTCATACTTGATAGTGATCATCTTTCTTGGAATAACAGCTGAGTCGAGCTTCTTCATGCGGCTGATGTTCCCCGCCCACTGGAACTTCTCCGAGTTGATGAAGAAGATCGGCTGCCTCACTCGTGCAAATAGTTCATCATCTAAGGGGAACATCCAGGCATCCAGAGCGACACCACACCTGGACAAAGAGAGTTTGGTTGTAACCAAAGGAAATAAATATGATGGTAATCAGATTATGTAAACTCAAGAAACCCACAATGAATAGACAAATCTAGTACGACTGGTGCACAATGTAAATTCACCTACTTGAATTTAACCTCTTTGCACAGAGATTCAATCACTGTCGCTCCACCAAATGAATGTCCCATCACGGCTATTTTACAAAGATCCATGGAGTTCTGTCAGCCAGAGACAAAAAGGAAAAGATAATGAGTAACAACATTATGAAAATATTCACCCTCAACTCCTCAACATATCCAACCTCATCCTTTCACCTGGTTTACAGTTAACTATTATTTTTTCTTCATGATTTAATGAAGTTTATCCTGCCAGTGTCACTGCTTTGAAGTGTATCTACCTACCACAGGTGCATAGGACTTTAAAATATCTTTAACAACATTAAGCTACAAAGAGAAAGTTTCCTAAGCTAATAAATGAACTGAGAACAGTTGTTCTCTCATCTGCTTGGAAAACAATTAGGCTGTTTTCAAAACCGCCTGTTACAAACTACCTAAGAATGTAGTATGCAGTAAGTAGTGTATACTGCATATTGCATTTGAAGGTAGTTTGTAGTTTGTCTGTTCTGTTGGATCTGTTCTGCAGGATGCTGGGTCAGGCGTCACTGGATTTCAGGTTTCGGAAAGGAGGAAGTAAACAACGACCAAGCTGATCATGAAACTGCTTCTTTAGTGTCACTTATGATTTAAAGAGTTAAGAAGTGGTTTATGTGGAATCTGATTATTTTCACAGCACCTAAAAACTGAGCGCCTCCGTCAAAAAAGAAGAAGAAAAAAGAAGAACCGGAACGCAAGCGCTGTGCATTGTGGGAAACAGTTTGTGAGGGAGACTGGTCCGATGCATATTGAGAAATGTTCCTGAATCAGTACAACATCCGGGGAGTTTTGGCATAATGCAGATTTTGCTCTTGTTCACATACTACATACTACACACTGAATTTTGGCCAAATCAGTACGTACTGCTAGTATAGTAGGCGGTATCAAAAACAGCCTTAGACTTGTTTTATCAACCAGTGGAGTCGCCACCTGCTGACTATTAAAAAGAAAGCAGGTTTCTGGTGCCTCTGCTTTACATTCTAGTTTGTAACTGTCCTCTTAACAACACAAATTAAGATAAATAATAATCACAATAATAATATGTCTTAAAAATAAATAGAAATATGTCTTATAAGTTAAGTAATCTTTTCCATAGTGGCAACTGACCACAGTACCATCTTTTGACCTCAAGTTGGTGGTGTTGTCTTGATTTGTTAAAGAAGACCTTTAAAATAGTCATTCATGCCATCTATGAAAACGAACATCTAAATAGGACTAAGTCGCTTGGTGACATGGCTTATTCTTAAGAGGAATTCCACGTTTTCATTTCCTCTGAAACTAAATCTTTCAAGCTGCTGCCTGGTTTGCTAGCTTTAATTACAAAAGTCTAATATCTGAACCTTAACCAAAACTAAAAAGTAATGACAAAGTTACCTCCAATGTTGTCCAGTCAAACTTTGTTTGTAAAACATTTTGCACTGGTATCCCTGAGTTCATTTCAATGAGTTTGTCCAGAGCCCGGATGCATTCATCTGCCCTCTGCTTCACCTGTAAAAAAAAAACAACAGAGTTAACTGAAAGGAGGTAAAGGAATACTTTCAGAAATCCAAACTTTTAAAATACAGTGTCAATTTATTGAAGAGAAGTATTTCAGAATGATGAGAGCATTAAAAATGAATGTATGAGGGAGACAAAAAGATCACGTGACCATGAAGAAACAAGGATGTGGTTTGATTTGAACACAATGCAGCATGTTGGTTAGTGAGACTATGTTCAGATGTGTTGCAATGCAGCTGCTGTAAATCAACACCCACATTGTTTGAAACGAGTGTCTCCACCTCTACCTTTCACACGTGACTGAACTCCATTCTGCAACTTCCGCCAATGCTTAATGCTTCTCACCTGTTTATTTCGGAGAGGAAACTCAGTCTCTCCGTGCTTCAGAGTTCTGTAGTACATCCACTCTTTCACCAGGTTGTGCGGAGCTGAGGCCGATGTTTTGGGCACATTGTCATCCGCCTGCTCAGATTCTGCCTTCTCACGATAATAAAACGTAGCGGACGCTGACTGGTCTCTGTATGTGAATCAAACAAACACACAATATGAAAAATGACAAGAAGTCAGACACATAGGGCAGGCTTTTTAATAATTTTATTTGTTTGATAATTTCCTCTTAATGTGAGTCACGAGATAAAATAATTAAATAAAGATGAAGAATGAACTTCTTTTATATTGTGTGGCATTATTGGATTAGCATGACATTACATCCTCTTTTGAGCAAAAAAACACCATCAAGTGATTTTAGATCAATAATTCTATAACTGCATGGTTTAGCTGACACCTCCAGCTTCAGCTTTGTTTATGAGGCTTTGTTTTGTACGCGTTCGGAGACTGAGCCATCTCACTTGGCAGTGCAACAAAAACACAACCAGCTGAGCAGCTGGACTGACCTCTGACCAGCACTGCGGCGTGTGAAACAAAGTCTGTCCTGTGTCACAGCTTTCAAACATGTCACAACACGCTCACATGCTGTTCAGGCTTGAACTGGTGGCTCAGACTCAGTGGAATACCACTTCAATCCACTTTGTGATAGAATAACTGTGGGCATTCTGCTCATCTCCATATGGTCCCCTTGTCTCTATACTGAAAAGAAATGTGATGACCTGGTTTGTACTATTGTCCAAACACCCTTTCCATACCTACTCCACAGATAAACAGACAGCAGGAGGGACAGCCCTCCTGTATTGTATGCTTGGCTAACGTTGAACTAGAATTTCCTCCAGCCAACACGTGGCATTGGTTTCTAATCTTTCAGGGTACACACAATGTTTACCTTGAAATAAACGTAAGGTATCTTTGTTCTATAAGCTTAAGATATAATACATGATTACTTACAGCCTCAAGTCTATTCAAACACTGCCATACAGCCAACCCTGATCTAGGTACAATAAGAACCTCCCCTTGTCCTGAATCAAATCAAACCTGCTGAAAAACCACAAGAGCTAAACATTAACTTATAAATCTTGTACTCATACCTGTGCTCCACTGATGCCACAATGAAGCCCTGAGAGGCCAGCTCCGCACATATAGCTGAATACAAAGTCCTAGAAAAACATCAGGGAGACGTCAATGACACATTTCACAGAGACTCATAAGATTCACAAAGGGTCAATACTGTCAGGAGTGTGGACTTATTACTGTGCATACCTAAAGGCTCCAAGACCATGGGAGAAGATAACTACAGGACACTTCCCAGTTGATTTAAATGGAACATCCAAGTAGGCTGGGATCTTGAATGACCCTGAAAAAAAACACAAATGATTAAAGCAAAAACTTCAAAATGCCCAATGTAAATTTGTTTTTTTTTCTTCACATTTTTCCTATTTTACCGTAAACCATTGTGACTTTATACAACTGATGAATAATCCTCAGAGTTTTGTTTTTGGTAACTGTTAATGCCTTACATTTCCACTGCATGACTACGACTTTCAGGAGAAAAACATACAAGAGTTTAATGATTTTAAATCATATTTTTAGATCACTGACAACATTTTTTAAGCTTGTTGATGTCATAATTGTTCGTATTAAAAACAGCGTGTGGCACAGAAAGTCTTCTTCACAGCAAACAACGTTTCACAAAACAAAACTGGAAAGTTCTGCCGAGTGCTGATGGAAGTCAAATTACCAAAGAGGTAGCTGAAAATCCTTTCACTGAGAGACCTGTTGATTTTCATGAAGTCAGCCAGACCATTAAAATATTCACTGCACGGTACCCAGTCTGGTTTTTCTGCTTTGTCAGTCTCTTGACAGGGGTAGTAGAGCCGGAAGAAGGTGCCCTGAGAACAAGACAGATTACAGTTTAAACCATTCAGTGCACAAAATGTTTATTATGTGATTACCTGTGTTTCCAAAAATATCTCAACCACAGGCTGTGTGTGATTGAATGTTTATTCACAGATACTGTTTGTCTTTCATGAACTCTGAAACTATAGTCCTTGTTGAACTACAGCACGAGGGACCAATAACCCAAAGAGGGTGTGGATTTATTTATCAACGTGTTACACAACAGACATCTTTATAATAAGTACATGCGTATGTATAGCTATGGGTGTATTGAATGACGTTACAGGATAAATTTGTCTGATTTTTTTTTCCACTCGGTTGCTTAAGACCTTGATGAAACTGAGTACTAAATAAGTTCAAGTTTAACCCTGATGCTGTTCTCCTCAAGGACTAAACATAACAAAACACTGCTATGACTATCCAATACGTTCGAGTATCATTCCATCAGATCTAAAACAAAATACATCTCTAAAGACATACAACCTGAACGTGTCCTTTTTCCACATTCTGCTTTTACCTGTTCAGTATGGTCCATCATAAAATCGGTGCATCCCACAGGATTGGGACCCTTTGCTGGAGGGATCCCAAGATGATTACTGCAGGCATTCCCCATGGCAAAGAAACCGAGGGTGAATCTCCACTGGTCTGTTGAACACAAAGACACCTTTTTTAGAAACTGCATAGTCATCTTGACTGAAAGCTATTACAAAGATCTTACAAGGATGACAGTCATAAGAGGAACAACATGACATGACAAAAAAAGAGTACTCCTTTACCACTAAGCTGCTGATACTGTGTTTAGACACTGAACATTAAATGTCAGCAGATTATGAATTCAGCTGCAATGAAAACTTCACAACACAGCAACAACAAAATTGAAAATGTCTTTATGAATGTATGAGACAAGGTTCTTTTCATTTATGAAAACTTACAAAAAAATTTAATTGTCAAAAAAAAAAAGTCTTTATTTAAATAAAAAATAAAAACAAGGCTGAGCCTAAAATGACTGAAACTGAGTTGTGTGTTTGATAAATTAACTTCAAGGAAATTAAACTATGTAGAAAATATCTTTAGTTTTTTCTCTTTTTTAACTCTCTTTATAACAAAAAACATATATTTTATGGTTTGGCACGTCATGGTTATGTTTGGTTGGTATTTGAATAAATTATAAAACTCATACGATGTTTTGAATTTTTATTACACAATATATTTTCTGACGCTTTTGGCTCTAGTCACTAACAAGTCGATGGAAATGTAACTTATAGAATAAATAAAAATGAAAAGTTGTTTGAAAAAAGATGGGTATCTTTCAAAGCAAGACAGGATATGGATACATGTAATGTTATGCAACTGTTAGTATATGAAAATATAGAAGCCTATATCTCTTTTTGGGGGGGTTATTTATAAATGTATGTATTTTTTAATCTTAGTTTTAATTACTATTATATACCCTTCTTTTTTTCTTTTTTTTCCTCTCCTTTTTATATAATTTATTTTCTGATTATGTATGGGTGAAGGGTCACAAAAGCTCCAACAAAATGTTGTGTTAAAAAGGTTTGAACCTGTAAGAAATGTATCTCATGTATGAAAAATATTGACACAATAATGTATTAAAAAAAAATTGATATATACACATATATAACACTGGAGATTATAACAGTAAATAAAAGTAAGCATTTTCCAAAAAACATTAACTTCATTAAAACTAAAGTGAAACTGAAAAAGTCAACATGAAATACTAATGAATTATTCTAAACCTGTTTCGCCTTGGTGTGAGGACTTTAACTAAGTTTATAAGAGACTTTTGTAAGCCAAATCTGCAGTTTCTCTTGTTGTTTTAGAGTGCTGCTTTGTGATTATAGCTCTTATCTTATTGTACGCAGGAGCAGCTAAAACCTCATTGATATTATGTAAGGTTAGATTAAAAAACTCAACTTTTTGAAATATGTAACTAAATTTACCAGCTTAACTTTTCTATGCAACAACCCTTCACTACACTACATGTTTGTTGTTTTTACATCCATGTTATCTCACTGTTCAGAGGTAGAAGAAGTAAAGTGTGGTCCTACCTGTCTTCTCGTAAATCCTCTTGACTAATACCTGTAGGAGTCCTCCATGAGCAAGCATCGACTTCAGCAGCTTCAAAGGCGAGCTAACCTCTGGATCTCCTTGTTAGCTTGTACACATACATAACTATAGGATAACAACAACGCCGACCGGAAACTGGAGTAGTATAGTAGAAGCAAAGGTTGCGACATTAGTTTCGCAACATGTTCACGTTCCGTTGGTTTTATAGAGTTAAATGTCCCAGCATGAGTCACTGAGGAGTGGTGAGGCCAGTCTGTGAGTATGACAGCTCGGAAATGTTGCTGCTAGCTACCCACTGCTAGCATGGGTGGGGGCTGATCCTGAGTGGGGAGAGGTGAGTGGTCGATCCACTTTCCTGCATCATTTGCTCCGCCTCAGACTGCCCTGAGACTTCCCCCATACTCAACATCCAACTAGTACCTGCATGCCAAACAGGATAAGGGTTTACAGTCAAGCTCATATCATCATAATCACAGTACAGGTGTCGCTTCGTCTCGTCTGTCCTCCTAAATGCATTTTAAAACTGTCTGTACGGTTTAAGAAATGCACTTGTTGACAACATGTATTGTTGTTTCGATCATATATCTTCTTCAATACATATCTTATATCCAGATACTCTTTTCAAAGTAGTTACCAAACACAACTGTGTTGCTCTGTGCACTGTGCTGTGCTTAGGCAACTTCTTTTTTTTTTTTTTCTCCCAACTTTATTATAGATGTACATAACAAACAATGGGTACATTCAGATAGAGCATCATACATAAACAATCGTTAAAGATACAGAAAAAGTACAGCTTCAGTTGGTAATTTAAGGTGGCCCTGAAGGACCAAACAAATTTACAATAGATGAAACACTTTTACAAAGTTGGAGACACATTTACATATTGGAAAACATTTTTACATTTTATAAAACAAAATTACATCAGCAAAACACTTTTTACCAGGGCCAAAACAAATTTACAAAATAAAAAAAAAACCACATTTACAAGCGGTGAGACAATTTTACAAACAACCTGAAGTGATCAAGTACTAAATGTCGCTCCGTTTGGTTTCTCTCTATCCAAACACACTAAATGACCCCTCACGAGATCACTCCCGGATCACTTCCGGTATTTGGTGCATTCCCTTTCTGTTAACAATGAATGTAAATTTGTTTCAGAAATGGTAAAAGTGTTCAGCCGTTTGTAAAATTGTCTCACCGCTTGTAAAAATGTTTTTTGATTTTGTAAATGTTTTCTTAAATGTAAATTTTGTTTTCCAAAATGTAAATTTCTCTCCAACTTTGTAGAAGTGTTTCATCTTTTGTAAATTTGTTTTGTCCTTCAGGGCCACCATAGTAATTTAAGGTACATGCAATTTTACTTTTAACCATTCATGGATATCAGTCCAGAAGGTTTTTACTGTGACATGAGAAGAAAATATGTTCTGTCGACTCAACTTCATTTTCACAAATCTAAGCGTGCACAGAGTAATTCTTTAGAAGGATAAATAGTGTTCATCATTTTAAAGTGTGTATCTTTTGCTTTGGGTGGTATAGGGAATATGGGATACATCGTTCTTAATTTTTCCGTTGATTTTTTGTCAAATTTGTGTAAAATATCTCTCCTGTTCTGTCTTGCTTGGGCAACTTGTGAGGGCTATCGTCTATCCTTTTAAAAAATACTCCAGTCCTGTAGGGGGCGGTACAGGCAAGAAGTGACTTAAAGAAAGCTAGCGGACTCCCTAAAAACAAGCAAAATGTACACCGCCGTAGATGAAAAACTACTACTACACTGCCCCAGAGAACCAATCATATATTAAACACAGTCCTGGGATTTATATCTGCAGCGGGAACACTGTTTTGTCAACGTAGATACCCTGGAGGACTACCAAGACTGGCCTGTGGAGGGCAGTAATGTGCCGCATGGTAACCAGACTGCCGTAAAATCTTAAAAAAGAAGAAGAAGCAAACACAGGAGAGGGATGTTAGCAAGCTGTCCTCCTACAACTCTTTAATGAACTCACATTGTGTTGAGGATGAAACTGGTGAGTAAATGTGCTGTAAGCATGTGCAGCAGCAGGTCAACCACAGCTGACTTGAATAATGACTCTATAAGTCTTTTAGGTTATATTTACTTTGAGCTACTTTGTTAGCTTAGCAAGTCGTAGCCCTGATCTCAACAACAGGAGCTGACATGAAGACAGCTCATAGCTTGGATATGGAAAAGATTGTACATGCAGATTAATATAGACTCAAATGGTCTATCTATCTTGTGTGAAAAATTAGCATTTTGCTCTTAAAAGTGTTCCAGTATTACAGCTGTGACTGTGCGTTTATACAGTCATACAGACTAAATGATCTCTTGTTGTCATGTTGATCCTATCTGTGCTGTATCTGTCAAACACGGTATGATTGGTAAAAGGCTGTTACAGAGATAAACTTTTGTTTTTTTATTTCCACGTGTTCCAGTATTGTCTGTCTGGTCATCCCACATTGCCTTGCAATGTTCTCAAGTTCAAATCCACCACCATCATGCTGGACTGTGGACTGGACACCACATCCGTCCTCAACTTCCTACCCCTTCCCCTCGTCCACAGGTGAGTCACAGGCATCACTTTAAAGTCTGTCATTTAAATGTTTATTTTTTAAATTATTCTACATGTTTTTATTATTGATTTTGGTTGAATTATTAATGTTATGTTCAGCCCTAGACTCTCCAAGCTGCCTGGCTGGGTTGGTAAGGATGGAGCGCTAAACTTAGAAAAGGTATCAGACTCTTTTTTGTCAACATTTGCTGAGCTTTCATCCTGTTTTAATACATATACTTTTTTTAAATTGTTAGATCAACAATGTCACTACCTCCCTTTCTATCCGCTAAATAAAAATGTTTAAAATTTGGTAGAGAGGTTGACAAAAGTTAAAAAAGATATATTTCTGTCCATCTTTTCAGGAGCTGAAGGAGTGTGCAGGAAGAGTGTTTGTGGACTCACAGCCAGAGTTCTGTCTCCCTGAGGTAGTTAAACCAGCCACTACACATGTATAACACTTATTTTGTAAGTTTGGCCAAAGTTCATTTTTTCCCTTTGGCTTAAGAGATCAGTTCAATGCCTCCAATGAATAATATATCTGCAATGCCAGGAATCTGATATTGAAAAAAACCTGAAAGAACAATATTTGTATAGCTGTGTTTATCAGTTTTAATTAGACTTCATGGCAGCTGACTAGTTCAGTCCTTCCACATTTACTCCCATAACCCAGTTTTTGAAAGTATATTGTTCTTGAATTCTCTTATTGTACAAATAATGCACATCTGTCCTAAATCTGGCATCCTGTATCTGTTCATACGTTGTCCACAGAAAGAACTGCTGGATCTATCGACCATTGATGTCATCCTGATCTCCAACTACCACTGTATGATGGCCTTGCCCTATATCACTGAACACACAGGCTTCACAGGAACAGTGTATGCCACAGAACCCACCTTGCAGATTGGCAGGTATGACATTCAAAGGACAAATGGTCATGCTCTTACTTTAAAAAACGTTTAAAGGAACAAATGAAACACATTTCCACAATTGTAGTCAGTTTTGTAAGTACAGATAATCTTGAGGTCTAAATGAATCCTAATTTGATATATTTTATGTTTTTAAAACATCTCTATTACAAATAAAATAAAAATCTGACTTGAATTATTATTATTAATGTATATAAATTTAATACATTGTCTGTTGTTTCAGATATTAAAAGATGATTGTTTCTGTTATTTTCTTCAGACTGTTGATGGAGGAATTGGTGAACTTCATGGAAAGAGTTCCCAAAGCTCAGTCTGCCACCTGCTGGAAGAATAAGGAAATACAGAGGTAAGTAATCTGTTTGGAAAAACTGACATTAAAAAATAATCTGGCTGATTCTCTTAAGCTATACAATTTTACGTTTGCAGATAATTTTACATTTTGATTTTAAAGTATGAGACACAATTATGAATCATCCAAATCTTTACAGATGTGTCCTTCACTTTTGTTCATGCCCATTTATTTTCTTTAACTGGCTTTTCTTTGTAATTTGCATCTCTAAATCATCAGCTTCCCTTTACTCTGTCACCTTTCAACAGATGTATTAATATGGAAATATATGATTTGAATAAACAACATTGTTATCCCATCAGAATGCTCCCTGGTCCACTGAAAGATGCAGTGGATGTTTGGACATGGAAGCGAAGCTACAGTATGCAGGAGGTCAACTCTGCCCTCAGCAAAGTGCAGCTTGTGGGTTATTCGCAGAAAGTGGTAAGACCTTTTTTCTGCTTACTTGTCTGCATACGTATGAGCACTAATAGTTATAGACAGATGTCAGATCTCAGAGCAGATAGCGGTGAATGTAGGATTCATCATTGTACCTGCTTCTATCTTTGAGTTGTGTCTCTATTTCGTCCTTTCTCCAGGAGCTGTTTGGAGCTGTGCAGGTCTCCCCTCTAAGCTCTGGTTACTCATTGGGCAGCTCCAACTGGATCATCCAATCTCATCACGAGAAGGTTTCATATGTGTCCGGTTCATCCCTCCTCACCACACATCCACAGGTAGTTCAGCAGATCTGGTGCTGATGAAATGACACAAGGAAACCATCAGTGATAAAACATTTGATGCAAATCTTTGACTGTTTCTTGTATTCTCTCCTCCCAGCCGATGGACCAGAGCTCCCTGAAGAACAGCGATGTTCTGATTCTGACGGGCCTCACACAGATGCCCACAGCCAACCCAGATGGCATGTTGGGAGAATTCTGCAGCAACCTTGGTAGGTTCAAATGTACTGGAGTGGATAAAAAGACTGTAGGATTTGAATTTTTTTCAGTTTGATATTTCTTTTTTTATATTTATGATGCTTATGTAATAAATGCTTCATGACCTGCGGCAACAAGGCTTACTCCATTGCCGCCCCCGCCCTCTGGAACTCCCTCCCCAAACACATACGCAACTCCACCAACCTACAAACATTCAAATCCCACCTCAAAACACACCTCTTCAGAACTGCTTTTAACTGTTAATGTTTTTATATCCACTGTGTTTCTAATTTGTTTCTTTTATTGTGTACTATTTGTGAAGTGTGTTTGAGTTCTGTGAAAAGCGCTATTTAAATAAAATGTATTATTATTATTATTATTATTATTATTATTGTTATTATTATGATTATTTGGCATGTGCCCTTCGACTTCATTGGAGAATTTTATTTCCATCAAAGCACTTTAATTATAAGTGTCTGAATCTTTAATGTATCGCTCTTCTCTCTCAATAGCGATGACGATTCGAGCAGGAGGCAATGTGCTCGTGCCCTGCTATTCCTCAGGGGTGATTTATGACCTGCTGGAGTGTCTGTACCAGTTCATCGATAGCGCCAATCTTGGCACCATACCCTTCTACTTCATCTCACCCGTCGCCAACAGCTCATTGGAGTTCTCCCAGATCTTTGCTGAGTGGTGAGTAGCTGTGTGTCAACTTTTAAGCTGAAGTGGCCTCTGTGCATACTGTTGCTGTGTCTACCCTTCAAAATGTAACAAAAGGAAGTATTTTAATCAATCAATCTTTATTTATATAACATCAATTCACAACAAATGTTATGTAAACTGTACTACTGTAAACAGAGCAGGTCTAAACTGTACAACATCAGGAATCAGGATAAGATTCACTCTCATCTTAATCCCCCATGAGTGGAGCACTGTGCAGCATTTAGCAAGTTACAGTGGAAAGGACAAACTTCCTTAACAGGCAGAAACCTTGTGCAGAACCAGACTCATGTTGAACAGACATCTACTGAGACCGTTGGAAAGAGGGATAGAGGGAAGTGCTGAAAGAGAGAAATGGATGTAGAGAAACAACAGTTCATACAGATTTATGGTTACATTGTTATTGTTAATAGTAAAAGTATAGAGACTATTTATTTTTTTCACTTGATTATTATGCTCGTTTAAAGGTACAAAGATATAGCCAAAAATGTAAACAGTCCTTATTAGGAGTGTTGCTGATCGCTTGAAGTCACCTGAAACCATTCTTGCTCTCAGCCAGCTTGTTTTGTTTTTGAGGGTCACTTTGGGATTTTATGATTAAATTGACTTTTCTATTTTCCTTAAATTTCAGGCTCTGTCACAACAAGCAATCAAAGGTTTATCTTCCAGAGCCTCCATTTCCTCACGCAGAGGTGAGTCCTGCTATTGAACAACAAAGCTGTATTCCAGAGATCATCACAGATTGTGAATCCTCAATGCCTGCTTGCATGTCACTCATAGAGCGTTGAAAAAATTCCTGAGTTTTGCAATATCAGGAGGTACGCAAGTACATTCAGAATATGTTAATAAGTACGGCCTTGGTATTGCACTTCACATGAAGGAATAATTTCTTACATTTTAGTCTCTGTTATCAGCGTAACAGATTTTAACTACTAAGTTGTAGAACTTGTTTTCACTGCTTTGTTTTTAAAAGTCATTCATGTAGATTGAACTCTTCCGATGTCTGTGTCTTTGTTTCAGTTGATCCAAACCAACAAGCTGAAGCACTACCCGAGTATTCACGGAGACTTCAGCAGTGACTTCAGGCAGCCGTGTGTGGTCTTCACTGGTCACCCCTCTCTGCGCTTCGGGGACGTGGTTCACTTCATGGAACTGTGGGGCAAATCCAGCATGAACACCATCATCTTTACAGGTCACTTTATCAGCAGGACGTTCGTGTCATACACAAGAAGTAAATGAAAATATGGATTTGTTTTGCTTTTTATAGTAAATTTGAATTTTCTTATTTACCTCCAGAGCCGGATTTCTCTTACCTTGATGCTTTGGCTCCGTACCAGCCTTTGGCTATGAAGTGTGTCTACTGTCCCATCGACACACGGCTCAACTTCCACCAAGTGTCAAAGCTGCTCAAGGAAGTACAGGTGGGGCCCAGACTTCTCGATCATAACACTTCTTTTAAGTTAACATTCCTTAAATACAGAGTTTAAACTTCTTGATTGTACATTTAGTTTACAAAATTGCACCGACATGAAATCTGGAGCTGTGGGAGTGACAGGGTGAGGAAATGTCCAGTTTAGAAATAACTGCCCCTTTGGACTTTTTGTTAACATGCAACACTGCCAGAGCAGAAGTGTGGAACAAGAAAATAATAGCTTAGTCAGCATCAGTCCTGTGGGTATGACTGGAGAGTGGGAACATTTTACAAGCTGAAGGGCCGGCCTCACAAGATGAGAAAAATCCTCTGACCAGCATTCAGAGCAGAACAGGAGGGAGTTAACAAAATACATTAAAATGCTTCAGAAGCAAGTTAAAGGTTTAATTTGAAGTGAGTCAGTCGTCCCTCTGATTCTTCAGTGGTTTCATCATCAAAATGTCTTAAACAATCAAGTGTCAAGACTTGAGTTAAAGCCTCTATGAGGAGTTTTTAACTAGTTAAAGACATTGAAATAAAAAGTGATTCTTCTTAATGACCTACAAAGGAAAATGGTAATAGCAGCAACATGATTGAATATTTCCATATTATTATTATGTCTGTAACCACTGTGAGAGGGAAAGTGTCTGACCAGATGATTGACAGCACACTGAAGAAACAGCCTTCTTTTACATTTTTAACATCCAATGTTCACAATCAGTGATAGAACTGACTGTTAAACGAGAGCAGAATGTCTCTTTGTTAGAAATACTGCCTTGGTATGCACAGGACAAAAGCAGAGTGATGAGATGTACATCGTCGTCCACAGGAGGCGCTAACAGTTTTTATCATCCTGAAATCTAAGACTTAGATTGGACCCTGCTGTGTGATTGGATCTCAATTCTAAGAATTTCAATTGACTATTGGCACAAACGGCTATTTGGTATTTTGCTTTTATAATAGGTTGATGCAAACATATGTAACAGCTGTTGTATCTTAACCATATCATCATTATCTATATCAAGTGATCCATATCATCATGATCTATATCAAAGGACTGTTTCAGCCGCCACAAGTTGTCCCCTGTCTGCTTTCTTCCCTGACTGCAGCCCCTCCATGTGGTGTGTCCAGAGCAGTACACACAGCCCCCAGTGAGTCAGTCCCACCGCTCAGATCTGATGCTGGAGCTGCAGCCCCCTCCTATGCCCTACAGACGCTGCTCTGTGCTTAACCTGCCGTTCAGACGCCGCTATGAACGTGTCTACATACTACCCGAGGTGAGAGGAATCAGAACAGTGACTGTGGCAGCTTGAACTCATGGGTGTGAAATTATCTTGATCTTGTCTGGTTAAAAGGAACTCAGTAGGTTGAGCTGACAGTGCTGGATAAAAGATAATATCTGTACCTTTGGAAACAGGTGCTATAGCTGAGACAATGATAAATGAATGAAAACAAAAAGATGTCAGAATTAAATGGAGAACTGCATGAAGGAGAACAGGTCGCCACTTTTCAAGTCTTTAAGTCACCTTTTTCTGTTTCTAGCTGGCCAACTCCCTGGTGCTCTCTGAGGTCAAACCTGGCATCTCCTTGGCCACACTTTCTGCGGTGGTGCACTCCAAAGACAACAAACACACGCTGCAGGTGAGCATATGTCCATCCAACATATTCATATGAATATGCAGCACAGAGATTAATTGGTAGACATAGAAACAACTCTTTGTCTTTTACACAAATGAAAGTTTTTCCTCTCTGTGTTACCAGTCAATACCCAAACCTCCTCCAGTGGCCCCCAGCAAGAAGAGGAAGCGGGTGATCGAGGAGCCTCCAGTGGTGCAGGCCCCCAAACCTCTGCTGAGTGGAGCTGTGCCGCTAGAAGCCTTCCTCAGCACGTTGCAAAAGGTATGAAACCAGCAGACAGTAAAAAACAGACAGCCGGTCCTTGGAATATTATTGTACTTTGTCCCTTGACAAATCCCAACAGTGATGGGATTAGTAGTTGTTGTTGCAGAAGCCAGGGACTCTAGAACAAAAAGAAACAAACCTAAGAGATTTTAAATTGAAAATGCAACATCATGCCCCAGCATACTAGATCAATTGTGAAATACTAATTCTGTCACAGCACAGAACTGACAAACTAGTAACAAACATGTTTTTGTATTTAGTGAGGACACAGGGAATGCACCGGTGGGAAGATGGAGTAGTTATGCACAAAATAATTCATACTAAAGCAGTTTTTCGATGGTAAAAATTAGCAAATGGAGGATCATACTTATCATGCATCACAGGAGCTTCTTGTCCTTGAAAGCTACCTGTCGCTTCATCAACAGGAGGGGTGAACAGGGGAGCGTTCAATCTACAATCTGACTGCTCAATATGGCTGATACCTATCTCTGCACACTACCTTTGGCATTGTTGCATCCATTGTCGGATGATACAAAGAAAACATAAATCTTAAAACTGTCCATCTTCTTCTCCCTGCAGCATGGCATCACAGAAATCAAAGTGGAGGAGACAGCAGACGGACACATTCTCCACCTGCAGGCGGAGGACACGCTGATCCAGCTGGAGGAGGACGGTACACACATTGTCTGCGACAACAACGAGCCGCTGCGCACCACGCTGCGAGACCTGGTGCTCCGCTTCCTGCAGAAACTCTGACCTGACTCTGCTTTGAGTCTCATTACTGATAGATCTAAGAGTTTTCAGTTTGTTGGGAGGTCAGAGGGGATGGAGGAAACAACGTATGGACTGTCCACACCACAGATGTGTTTTACATTTGAAGCAGTTACAGTGGATTTACTTTCACGACACGTTGTGTTTTGTAAAATAGTATTTTGTATTAAAAGATTTTTCAAATGCGTCAAAATGTAATGTGTGAATCTTTTAACAGGGATACTACTAAATAAAGAAAACAGTAATATAGTGAGATGAAAATATGACAACAGATGATCAATCATAAGCTTGTTAGGTTAATACGAAACATGGTACAACATGTTTAAGATTAACTGTCATTTATAATTCAATTTATCAATCCAATATCAAAAATATTATCCAACTTGGCTCTTAGTTATGCTGCTATAGGCTTAGACTGCCAGGTTAACTGGTGCACTAACCCACCAGTACCCCCCCCCATCACTTACTTTACCTCTTCCTGTCCCATTAAAGTTACTAACCATAGACCTTTCTGGAGTCCCTGAGCTCCCTTGTCTCAAAGGTTCCTCAGATGCTGTAGACGTCCTGCTGCTGTGGACGTTCCAGACTCCAGCTGATTCGGACGTGCTGGACTCCAGCAGCAACGGCTACTACAACTCGTCGCATCACTATCACTGCTCCCTCTCTCCCTTATTCTCCTCTATCACTCTTTCTAGACCCAATTCGGTCAAGGCAGATGTCTGTCTAACATGAGTCTGGTTCTGCTCGAGGTTTCTCCCTGTTAAAAGGAAGTTTTTTCTCACTGTGTATCTAGCTAAATACTGCAAGGTGCAATGCTTCTGGTGGATCGAGGTGGGGTAAGACTGAGTCTTGGTGTTGGGTCTCTGTTAATAGTTTAACATAGAGTGTTCTAGACCTGCTCTGTTTGGAAAGCATCGAGAGATAACGTTTGTTGTGATTTGGCGCTATACAAATAAAGATTGATTGATAATCCAGATTGATTGTGATTGAGTAATTTATTAAAAAATTATGCAAATTTAAAGATCATGTTTAATTTTGTGTAAATGTATTTTCTTACAGAAGACATTTTGACATGTCTCAGAAGGAAAAAGGTGAGAATCTAAACTTCATAATGGCTGAACTCCATTTGACAGCTTCAGATACAGGGTCCTGGTGTTGTGCACACTGCCTCACTCACAGCTTACTTACTAAAACACATGAATAAAATAGAGCCTTTATTAATGTCATTAATAACATCTCTGCTCTTTTTAAAACACAAGTCAGGATGTCTGCTGTGACAAAAAGCCTCTCCAACAGCTGGATGAAGGTTTAAAGACTGGCTTCTTGGTAGCAAGGAGTTCAGCTGAAGACATTTGAAGACCTGAAGCTAAAGTAATACATGACAAAGTAGTGGTCTCTGTTTTTAGACATTGGTCATACACACTGGGGGATAATAAGTCAGAGGCATGTACATGTTGATGGTCTTACCAAAAAAAAGACTTGTTGCTTGTTATTTGTGTCACAAAATATTTAATTGGTGTAGGGTTCACATGCAGCTAAAATACATTTAATAATATGCCTTCAATGTACAATATTTTACAGTGTACTACATGACCATTGCTTTGATAATACAACTGTGCAGCAGGAAGGACATCCAGGATTCATGAGGTTTGTTAGGCTCATTGAAAAAACTCAAAAGAAGAAAACAAGAAGGAAGAAAAAATAGTCCTTACCCCTAAAAAAAAAAAAAGAAAATTCATTGAGCAACAATTTAACAAATACCACAGACATGGACTGACAACAGTTTAAATATATATGCTTCTGTTTTCCAATTATGCTGCAACTCAGTCCTCAGGAAGAGAGAGATAAAGGTGTAGAGGTGTTTGTTGCGTTTCAGCGGGCGTACACAGTTAAAACAAGAGGACACATTGTGGGTGTAGCTCATGATAGGAAGAACAAACAGGAGACACGGGTGTAGTCCATGTCTGGAGTTAGAAACCAAAAAATTATCTTTTATAACCTTGAAACTGATGCAGCTTTAGTAATCTTTTACAGCATTGTTCTCTCTTTGTTCTTCTCTTTTGTGTACTGAAGTCACAGGCAGCTCATTTAGAACAGTTTTTAGTTTGCTGACATTAATCGCACCCTGAGGCTCAGTTGGTCTTGAGCAAGATTATGACTTAGAGAAAAGGTGGACAGATAATGTAGCAGTACTTTTTAGAAGAGACGATGATAAAGGCTGCAAGAACTCTGGTGTAAACTTACTGATACCCAGGGAGGGAACTCTTAAGTCTCCCTCTGGCAGTGTTAGTTACATAGATGTAGATCAGTTCTCTATCAGATGTGTTATGATTAGATGTTCATCACTGTACTATAATACAAAAAGCCTGCTGGTATAGATTTTTATTTTGAAGGAGTGTTAAGAAGCTATTTGTTTTTAGATATGAGTTGTTGAAAATAAGAGACAAAGATAAAAGAGTCCTCATGTGCTATGTGACAACACTAAAGCTGCTTTAATCAACTCAGTTCATTAGTTTTATTTCATTAACAGATCAAAATGACTGCCTGCTCCAAGGAATGACCCCACAGAGGAATCTCCAAACTACATTAGCATCTTTTAGCTCTGTTTTGGTTTTCTAGCCCACATCGTCACTGTTTTGGGCCTCTTTACTGTAGAAGGAAGATATCTTAACTACAATTGGGATCATGAACCTAGAGTAGGCTACCTGTAAAGCACCAATTAGAAGACAGCTAAGTTGGCAACTAGCCTTACATCGTGGAACATATTAAGCTTTATTTCTGAACGGATGCAAGCCAAGTTTGCAATATCACTTCAAAGCTCAGTGTTATGTTTGCAAATTCACTAATGAAAAACAAAAAAAGTTGATTGCTGCTTTAAAGAGAAGATGTGAAACACATGTAGAGGGACAGGTTAAAATGGTTTTGGACTTCGGTGAACAGTCTATTATTTATTTTTCTTCAAGGTTCAAGATCTCACCATCTGATTCACATATTGAGAGGACCTGAATGAGTACAAGAAGTGAAGCAGGAGCTTTGTATAGCACTCCAAGCTTTGTGTGTGTGTATATGGAACATGATATGGATGGATGTTAACGACTCAAGATACAGTGCTATCCCTCGTCCTTGTTACCTGCACTCTTTCTGTGCCCGAATGTGCTCGAGGGGTGAGTCTGTTTCCGCTACTACTGCCTGAAGAGTTGATTTATCTGTGATCATCTGAGTGGGGGATTTAACCTGATAAATGTGTCCTCTGTCTCATCAGCTGTTGAGAGTTGATCCTCCTCCTCCTCCTCTTCTTCTTCTTCTTCTTCTTCATCTTCTTCTTCATCTACTTGGATTCTTTCTCAGCGTTCAGCAGTGCAGAGCTGATGCCCAGCTTCTTCAGCTCGTCAACCAAATCTCCGTTCTGGTGCATCTGCAGCAGGATGTCACAGCCGCCCACAAACTCGCCGTTGAAGTACACCTGAGGGATCGTGGGCCAGCTGGAGAAGTCCTTGACTCCTGTGGAAGGCAGACAGGGTTTATGTTAGAGTCAGGAATAAACTGAAACCACACTGTATCAGGTGTCAAGAGGACGTTACAGTGGTTTTCATTAATATCTACTGCTACTGTCAGTTACAATGACAAGAAAAGAATTACAACAGATGTGTTCGTGAGGTTGGACCAGACACATGCTGCATTATGAGATCACTAAACTTTACATTCTACTACTTTAAGTATTATTATTTTTTAGATATATGTTTTTTGGGCATATTATGGGCCTTTATCCGATAGGACAGCTGAAGATAGACAGGAAATGTAGGGAGTAGAGAAGGACATGCAGTCAATGGTTGAGGCTGGACTCAAACCTACGACCTCTACGTCAATGGCTATAGCCTCTGTATATGGAGAGCTTAGACCACTAGGCCAACAGCACCCCGACTTTAAGTATTTTTGATGATCTCTTTACCATGATACCTGCTACTGCTGATAGTTAGGCAGCAATGTGAACATTTTATTATTTTATCCTTGAAGCAGAAAAAAAAAGGCGAGTGCAAGAATGTGAGTGACTCTGATTGGCCAGATTTTAGTGTTCAGATGACCAGGTCTGGGTATCTCCAAAACTGCTGTGGTCATTAACTACCACTGACTACCACCGTATTTCCCAGATTTCAATCTAATTGAGCATCAGAAGGATGTGCTAGACAACAAAGTCTGATCCATGGAGGCCCCATGTACCCACTTGCACAACTCAGAAGATCTGCTGCGAATGTACCAGATACAACAACACTCCTTCAGAGGTTTAGTGGAGTCCTTGTCTCCTCAGTTTAGAGACTTTTTGGACCTGGTCTGAGCAGAGGCAGGGTGGCACATCATTAGGCAGGTGGTCATAATGTTCTGGCTCATGGGTGTAAAACTTGTTAATTCCCTTTTTTACCTAGGGATTTGAGGCCTTGCAGAGGTCTATTGTGTGATATTATGAGAGCCAGTACCAGGTGCTGTGTTACATGCTCCGTCAGAGAGGGTCTGATCCCTCTGACATTACACAGAGTGAATCAGCATGACTCACCGAGCAGCTGAGACCACCTGAACCTTAAAGGTTAGCTGGTCATCAATTATGACACCCTGATCCCAGGCAGACTTAGTGGACATGAGTTCAGTTGATCCAAGCTGGATATTGATCTGATGTTGTATGGAGGGATCAGCTGGAATGACAAGAGGCTCAGTCTGTGACAGGTTGAGCTGAAGGTGGAGCTCCTTCATCCTTTTAGAAATATCAGATTTTACCGATGCTGATAATCTATCTGTCTCACAGCTATCATCTCGCTCTCTCTGACCTCCAACTCAGTCTCAGCAGATGTGTGTCTAACATGAGTCTGGTCCTGCTGGAGGTTTCTGCCTGTTAAAGGAAGTTTGTCCTTGCCACTGTAACTTGCTAAATGTTGCAAAGTGCTCTGCTCATGGTGGATTAAGATGAGATCAGACTGAGTCCTGTCTGTAAGATGGGACTGGATCTTATCCTATCTTGATGTTGGGTCTTTGTTAATAATAGAAGATAGAGTACAGTCTAGACCTAGTCTGTTTGGAAAGAGTCTTGAGATAACGTTTGTTGTGATTTTGTACTGTATAAATAAAGGTTGATTGATGATTGATCAGAAACACTAACAACATAAAATCAAAAGAGTCTAAATCAGTACTAATCTGTCTTAAGTTTCATTTCTGTTCATTAATTTCAGAAACATATGACACAAGCCCACAGACTGACACATATCCGTCATGGTTTGTCTTTTGTAGATGATGTGGTAGTTCATCTGTTGTATTTAGATAGATTATTTTTTAATTGTATAATGTTTTGACTTTTGTTTTTCAATATAAAACTTTCAGGCTTAATGGGTTATTTGTCCCAAACAATCATCCCATGTTACAAAAAAACACTAAAACTGATAAAAACTCGACATAAAAATAAAAAACTAATGAAAAATTCTGAACTATTACAACTTTTCTTGTCAGTATTTAACCTGTTTGGAGAGCTGCATAGATATGAGAACACAATCTTTACAAAAGCAATGTGCTTTATACACCAGTGTTACTTTTCAAAACACACTTCCAACATTATATTAATGTGTTATTTCAGTGTATTAACAACTATGATAGCAAACTACAAAAAACAAGCCATTTCACATTAAGATGAGTACATTTAGCGTTTACCCTTTCTGTAAACAAACCCTAGTCCTGGGAAATAAAGGGATGTAATCAGATTCATTTCTAAAGATTTAGTTTCACTGGATTTATCCGTAGCAATTTTTCTTTGTAGCCTGTTGGAGCGTTCATGACACTCTTTTTATAGTTGTTAAGACAATCTCATTTTCTAACTTGTAATTCTGACAATATCTGGGTGTGATAAATGCTTGCTAATGCTGTCAACTGGACCAAAATATAATTCAGTATGAACACAAATCTCAATTCAGTTTACTCAACAGGAGCTAGACACTGTTTGAAAGTGTTTGACTTTAGTTTGGGGTTAGGTTATTTGTACAAGGTTGGCATTTGGGCTGACCAGCTTGATACAATGCATGAATAAATACTGTTCTTCCTGTTTTGCCTACACTGAATAGCCTCTGTGTTCAACACTTGCAGGAGCATTTTAACAGGACATTGTTGGGAACTTCCCATTGTTCATGGCTTCTCAGAAGTCTTGGTCATATTCTTGTTTACTGCTTTAGTAATGATGAAGTCAAATAACTGAGCACTTTCTTTAAAAAGGAAAGTGTACATACTCAGTTATAATCCAGCACAAACGGATTGTGATGTAAATGATACTTTATGGTTCAGATTGTCTCTTTCAATACGCCATATCGCCATGACTTGGCATTAAACAGCTGTTGCAACATGCTGTAAGCCTCATTGACAAAATCCCATTAAAGTAGAGCAGTGATGACGTTGTTGGGGTTTTTTAAGTACTTCCTTGTTTATTAACCCGTTTTCTTCCATCATTTCAACACACAGGACAAAAATGTAACACTAAAATATGCAGTAAAGACAGAATGTTCATACTGATGGTGTCAGGTTTGACTGATGCACCACACCCTTTGGTCCTGCTGCAGAACACTGATAAACACTCAATACTTGGAAATCCCTGAAAGTAGTTGAAGATGGTCGTTGGTGAAAGTCTGATATGTCACATGTTTGAATGTAAAAATGAAAAAGTTGTTTCAGACACAAAGACAGCAAAGGGAGACTAATACAGACATTATACAAGTAATTTATTGTGGCACATTCACTGTCAGCATTACAGGAGCTCAGTTAGACTGACAGGTGACAACTTGTTGCTGTGGTTTAAAGAGAGGGTTACATCAGTGAACTCACCTTGTCTGAGGTCCTGGTCCTCCAGCACGTTGTACGCAGCATAGTCGTCAACTCCGTGCATCCGGAGAATCTGAACAACTGCATTACTGAAGCCACACATGGGCTGAGCCGGCGTCCCCTTCATAAAAACAACCACCTTGTCCTTCTTTACCATGTCACCAAGGTCTTTCTGGAGGTCCGCAGACGCGCAGAGGAGCCGGGCCGGGCCCCACCAAACACGGCTGTCGGCTTGGCGGGGCAGGTAGACCGCGGCCCCTGACCGCAGACACCTCGCAGTGGTTCTGATTAAACTGTTCATAGTCTTGGTTAGGTGTTACCTTCAGATGAAGAGAAGGAAAATCGCAGAAAGTTGTTGTCCGGGTGCTGTACGAGTCAGAATAACGCCAGCCAGTCCACACACTTCACTCTGTACAGGAGGGGCGGGACCTGCACGCTGATTGGACGGCTGCGCCCCAAAATAAATCTAACCTGGTTTCCTATTGGGTGAGGGACACGTCAATCACAGCAGTTACACAAGGAAAAATGACGACTTCATAAAAACAAACTATGAAATCATGACTAGTGATGCTTAGTCGGTCATTTATGTTTACATTTGACAATAAAAGCGAATAAAAAATAAATGTACAGAAATTATTAAATTATTGTTTCCGGGTTACTGAAGCCTTCAAGTACTTCCGGGTTGACTTCAGGAAAACGACGGCGACTGTTTGAAAGATGGCGGCGCAGATGCAAAAGAACAACAAGCCAGGGAAACCTGGAGGAAAAGAGGCCCAGCCTCTGGTCATCGCCAAGACTCCGGCGGAGGAGCAGCGTCTAAAACTGGAGAGGTTGATGCGGAACCCGGATAAGCTGGCTCCCATCCCAGACCGACCCAAAGAATGGAACCCACGGGCTCCACCGGAGTTCGTCCGGGACGTGATGGGCTCCAGCGCCGGAGCAGGCAGCGGGGAGTTTCATGTCTACCGGCACCTCCGCCGAAGAGAGTATCAGCGGCAGGACTTCCTGGACAAGATCTCAGACAAGATTAATAAAGACATAGAGTACCTGGATAAGGTGGATCAAAACCAGCAGGACGCCGACGACAGGACGGCCAAGCGCAGGAAGAAGAGGGACAAGCTGAAACAGAAAAAACTGATGGCGAAGATGGCCAAACTAGAGGCCTCAAACGAGAAAGAAGAGGACGCAAAAAAGAGCTCAAGCAGCAGTGAAGAAGAGGGTGAGAGAGAGGCTGAGGACGATGCCGAGGCTCCCAGCTTCATCATGGGGAAGAAATGACGCCTCCTGTCTGCTTTAGGCTGATGGACATTCTCTGCCAACACAGGAGACTGATTTAAGGTGGTGATCCTGGGGGTGGTGGAGGATGAAGCAGGGGGAAGATGGACACCAGAACAAGTGGGGAGGCGAAAAGAGCCTAGTAAAACAGAAAGTGCTCCATGGAGAGCTATCAAGTCCAGACAACCTCGAATGAGGACTCAACCTCCACTCTGGAAAATGGACAAAGATGTTGAGACACATATTTTTCTAATTGTATTACTGATTATTATCTCACTGAAGTGTTTGTAGTTCATATGTCTCCACTGTCAGGACAGATCTTCAGGGAATTGTTGAGTTTTCAAATTGTAAAATCAAGTTTTGATATTTTTTTTTAAAATTGTGACATTGTTGGAAATACTCTTCACTTCAGTGTATTCTCAATGTTTTAATAAAACGTGAGTCTACATACATTCTGTTGTACTATGGGTTTATTTGCGTTATATTTGTAATCTTTTTACGAGGTGTACCTTGTAACTGAGGTAGCATTCTGAAGAGAGCATGTGTTTTTGTGTATCTGGACCCTCTGATGTTTTTTAAATCTTTGCAGCCTTGTGAAGCAGCTCCTCGCAGCAGCTACTGCTTGTGGGCTCAACAAGGATGCAGAAAGTATTTCAAAGAATGAAAAGGCGTGACTCCTCGAGGCTCAGGAGTTTCACGTGCGATGTTCCTTGGACACAGTCCTGCTTTCCACGGTGGTGATGGGCTCCTCCTGTAGTCATCACCTTTCTTGAAGCAGGTAGAGTAAATAATGACAGCACGATATGGTTTGAAGCAGGGAGAGCTATTCCTGTCAGACACTGTCAGCTGTCACACAACTTTTTACTTACATGTGCAAACCCTTGCCACAGCTCATTGACCTGTTTGTTTCTAACTTCAGTTGAAAACCACATGCTTTAATTTTTGTATTACACTTAAATCTCTTAGTATAAGGGATTATTCTCTTAACTTTCAACATAAGTGTTTCTTCTTATATATCAAACACATGTTCATGTAAATCTACCACACCAGCCTTCTGCTGTAAAATTAGGTTAAATAATTGACTTTTGTTTTTTCAATATGACTGTGTTTATACATATTTCTACACATTATTTAAGTTATATTTTTGGGCTGTCATGCCTTTATTTGAAGAGGATAAGTTTGTGGATAGAACAGTAAACTGGGACAGAGAGTTGGGAGTGACATGCTGAAAAGGGGCCAAACATTATTAAAATATGGCCGCCTGCTTGAGGAATATAGCCTCTGTACGTGGGGTGCAACCAGCGCTTCATTTCTATGCATATTTCAATTTTAACACTGTTCACATTATGATTTCTTGATTTTAAAATGACATATAATACAAGCTTTCCAAGTTATACAGTTTACTGATAAAAGAAACACCTAATTTAGACTCACTTGAGTTCCCTGCTGAGTTACAAACTTACACATAACAGCTGAAATGAAATAAAGGTCACCTAGTGTGTATTTCACAGATTGTTTCACACCAATTTGATCAATCATTTCAGAATAAAATATGAAGCTTTTTGATCTTGAGTGTCTTCATTGTGTGAACACTTAAATGTGTTACTTGTTACACAAATATTTTACAGATGGACCCTTTATAACTCTTACACTGTCAGCAGGTTTAAACCTCCAGAAATGAACGAAGCCAGGCACATTATAATTTTCTCTTCATCAGAGGTTTAGGAATGTATTAGTTCTTGTAAAAAAAAAAAGAGCATCAATCACCTTACGTCAGACCTGCAGAAAGTCATAAACAGTGTTTATGGCCTCAAAACAAGACATGTTTGACCCTTGTTCTTTAATAGCATTTAGAGATTATTGTTGAAACACACATGGCTATAACTTAGTAACATCAACACAGTAATTATATTAACCTTATGAATGTCCAACCAACAGGCCAAATTGTGGGTTATATTATTGTAGAAGTTGACATCTTGTCAAGAGGATGTCAGCAGAGCTGCTACCAGGCCTGAAGTGTTAAAGCTATTTGAACCAGTGATCTCCTGTTGGGTCCTGCCTTTGTTTGAGTCCTAGCAGCCATAGAAAACAACCTGAGTTATATTGGTCAGAGAGTAATATACTCACCAGGGAGAGATACAGCAGACAAAAAAATCCCCAAGCTTTATTTTTTTTCAACACACTTCTATTTTCAAATGAAGTTCTGTTTTCCCCCAGAATAATAATCTGTAGATCTAATTAGTTAAATCGAAAAATATAACTGAGTACGAGTATAATGTGTATATTCTACACTGTCTCTTCATCTTATGCTGTAAGACTTCTGTACTCATCCCATGTATTATTGCACACATGTAATTCTCTTCCATTACACTGTCATGATGGGAAAAACAGATGAGGCCCCATGTGCAGAAAAAAAAAACTTTTTAATAACAAAAGAACAAACGGTACAAACCAAAAGTCACTTAGATGTCCAAGATAACTAAATTCAAAAAGTCCAAGATAAAACACAGGAAACACAAGGAAACACTGGAAAAAAGTAACATACAGAGAACACAAGGAAGTTGTACAATTATCAAACACAGGACAAGGGAAACAGAGGAACTAAATACACAGAGTAATTAGCACAGGTGTGATCACAGGACACAGGTGAAACTAATGAGGTTAATCAAGAAAGGAGGGAAAACGCACAAGAGCAGGAAGTAAAACTAAACTGGAAACACAGGGATCAGAACTACAAAATAAAAACAGGAAACACAACATTCTAGACTAAAAAACACAAGACATGGCACACTAATAAGAGGAAGACATGTGATAACTTCTAACTAACACAGAATACACACAGGGAGGAGCCAGGGCATGAAACACAGGGAAATGTACAAAACCAAGCAAGAACAACTCATGACATGCTGTGCAGATTCAGTAAAATACTTTTTATACTTCATTGTTTATTTTTATCTTATTATATTTAAGTTCCATAAGTGGAGCATAGATTTTTTACTGGCCGCTTTTATTTCTTTATTAAATGATGAAACATTCAAACTATTATTTATTCTGCTCATTAAATTCCTTGTGTTTGTAAATCTCTCTGGTAATAAACCTGTTTTTTTATAACAGAGGTTCACTCCTGGGGTCTGTTAGTGCATGTGAGTTAAATATGTGTCCATTTTGTCCTGGTTTACACAATAAAGGTTATTCTAAAAGGCTTACTCTGGGACGTTTGGCACAAAGTGATGACATCATCTTCATACATCAGCTTAAAAAAAGTTATGTCCAAATACAATAACAAAACCTCATCTAAACCTTGGCTTCATCTGCTCATTCCTGCTGTTTAAGCATGAGTATTCACTCCCTGAGTCTGAGCTGAGCATGTTTCTGTCAGTGAAGCACTCTGCTATGATACAATGATTTATGACAAGGCTCTGATGGACAACCACACAACCTGTAACTAACCCAGCTGATTCCTTCATTTTCACAGTCGAGAACTTTACACTAAAGCTTCCAGAGAAAAGATTTATGAACCGCAGCCTGCCAATAGGATTCAGGTTGGGTTGTCTCAGGGGAGTGGAATACAGAGTTGATCAACATCTTGGAAGGAGGTTTCAGCATGTTCAGGCAGGACACGCAGCCTCACTCTGCCTTTACTTCATTCTGTGAGGCAACCTCTGATCACCTCCAATAGCTAGAAGTGCCTGTCACGGAGAATAGTTCTTCTGTCTTATCCTGTCGATGGATCACTGGTGGGCTGACGCTGAATGAGAATGCAGGACAAGTCCAATGGGGATTCTCAAGAGAGGCCAGAGGTGGAGGTCAGCGATGACCAAGTTAAGCAACCTAAAGGTAAAGTGAAGGAGAAATTATTTCAGTTTGATGTTAAAACTATCGATACTACAATAAGTTACGGACTCAACTGAAAAAAAAAACCTATTCTAAAAGAACTATTTCTTTACATTTCTCCTTAACTGAACTTCATCATACTCATGAATGTGTGTCTGATTCTATCTGGTTGCCTAATCAAACACAGATGTGTCATTTGAGTGATGATTAGTTCCTACAGGAATCTTGTTGGTTGAATGTGAAATGTTTGACCGACAGAAGATTGAACAGCTGGTTTGTTCGTCTGAAAGGTCTTCGTAGACTACATTCTTTTAGGGTATAACATATCTGTTATTTCCCAGTGTTCTACAAGAGTCCTTGCTTTCCGTATACAAACTCCCCTCTGTGCTTTACAAACCGATACAGTGAAAACAGCCGTTTGAAAAATTTGTATCAATTGAGAAACTCTTTTGTCCCTGACTTTTTTTTTATTCTAGCAGGTAGCAGGAAAGCAGTCCGGCGGAGAGCCTTCACCAGATGGATAAATGCTTTGCTGGATAGCGTGAGGAATTAATACAATTCTCTTTAACTGTAACACTAATCCCTTCCTTCACTCTGATATTTTAGCTCATAAATGCAGTCAGCAGTAAGGTGTTCGTTTTTTACTTCCAGTGTGATCCACCAGTCGAAGTGCACGACCTGTTCAATGACATTCAGGATGGCAGACTGCTGATGGCTTTGCTGGAGGAGCTCTCTGGTTACAAACTGGTAAGAGGCATGCTTTAAATTAGAAAAGAAGAAGGAGAAGATATGATAACTTTCTTTTATTTTAGTTCTCAGCACGAAATAGTGGTATGAATGAACTTACCAGAACAAATATGCGAAGCTCCAAATATAATGACTCCTTGAAATGTTCTCATCAGCTCTACAGGTTCAGGTCATCCTCTAACCGCATCTTCAGACTGAACAATATTTCCAAAGCCCTGGCATTCCTGGATGATAGACATGTGAGTGTATTTGTTTTCATTTGATGTTATATTGTGGCTACATGTCTAAGATTTACATTTAGGTATAAACAAAACAACATGTCAGATGACACCTCCTCCCTGCCCTCTAGGTGAAGCTGCTTGGCATAGATGCCTCCAGTGTTGCTGATGGCGTTCCTTCAGTTGTTCTGAACCTTATCTGGAACATCATCCTGCATTTCCAGGCAAGTTTGACCAACATCATGAATCAATCTAACACTTTACGGTATCATTTCACTTGCTTGGGTGTATTTTGTCAACAACCTCACGCAAACTCTGCTGTCGTACTCTAAAACAGGTAAAGGAGGTCACAGGAGGCCTCCAGAAGCATTCGTCTTCTAGCCTCTCTTCCTTATCAATGAGTCCCTCCTCCTCTAGCGACCTCGTGCCCCAGCTGAATGACTTAAACAGCCACTCTTGCAGCACCCTGCACAGTGAAGGCAGAATGGCCTCCAGAAAGCCAAAGTATCATGGGAAAGCAATCAAGACGCTCCTGCAGTGGGTCCAAGGATGCACGTTAAAGTCAGTGTGAAAACGCTCTTATCTCTTAAAGTCACTTTTGTCAACCAAACATCCTTTGCTTAAACATTTAACCACAGTGATGAAACTAAATGCGTGTGCCAGCTGTGTGAAGGTTACATTTCTAATTCTAAGTGTAATTTCAGGTTTGGAGTGGAGGTGCGTGACTTTGGGAAAAGCTGGAGGAGTGGGCTGGCATTCCTGGCTGTGATTAAGTCGATCAACCCAGCCTTGGTTGACCTGAGGGAGAGCCTGGCTCGAGAGCCAAGAGAAAATGTTCAATTGGCTTTCAATATAGCTCATCACAGTCTGGATATACCACCCCTGCTGGAGCCTGATGGTAAACATAGACTGAATACAGAGCGTCTGATATTGATCCATTTAGGAAGCAAATATCTTTCTGCACCTTCACCTATACAGTTCATCGACTGCACCCATACTAGAAGTTATATCTCATGCTGTTATGATACCACCCATCATGTAGCTGGAGGAGTACATCAGCAGCACGTGTCCCCCTTTCAGACCAATTAAGAAACTGACTTTACTTGAAATGAGCAGCAGTTATCAGTGTGGTGCCAATCTTATTGTATCTTCTGTTGCCTGAAATCAGTCCCCCAACAGAGGGACTGATACTTAAAAGGTACAATTTACAATAAATAACCATCATAACAAGAACATAAGCAGTTATAGAGATCAGGTGTATTACCAAGTAGATTAACACATACAAGGAATTTAATAAATAGAATAAATTATAATTTAATGTTTCATCATTTAATAAAGAAAGGCAGCCAGTAAAAAAACAGTGATCCTCTTGTGGAACTTAAATACAGTAAGATAAAAATAAGCCATTAAGGAACAATAAAGTATAAAAAGTATTTTACTGAATGTGCACAGTATGTCTTCTTCTCTGTCTTCCAAACGGTGCATTTTGGGCAGCCACTCACTAAATAAAAAAAACTTGTGTGTTAGTTATTAGTTATTATTGTTATTAGTTTGTCTGTTCTGTGTGACTGTAGAAACAGGGCTATGAAAGATGGCAGCCTCTGTGGAAGGGGACCCGCCCCCATGTAGATATAAAAGACTTATTCCAGGTTAACAAAAAGTTTTTATATTTAGGTGATTCTGCACTATTTCAGACATATTTATTAACATTATATTCCATTTGAACCAAGTCTGAGAATTGCTGCCAAATACTACACACTGCACTTGTAAGTCATAGTCTAACTTCTTGATGTACAAATGTTTTCTTCTTTCTGCAGATGTGATGTGTTCCTCACCCGATGAGAAGTCCATCATCACATATGTATCTTTGTTCCTGGAGCATTTTGCAGGTGTAGAAGAGGTTAGTATGACTTCAGCAGTTTTACAACATTTTTATTAGATTTTTTTAAAGTTTTTTTTTTAAAATGAAAAACATTAAGCTATGCTGTTACTAGAAAAACCAGGGCTGCTTTGGTCCAAAGATGGTCTCCCTCTGTGGCACCGCCTCCCAACAAATTGTATCCTGCTTGCTTTAAAAATGTGTAAAAATCACAATGTGTGGTTTACTAAAAGGACTATGCATTGTCTTTGTGCACTTCAGGTTTTGGTAAAGCAATAGAGATATAGTTTGTATTGGTCAGTTCTGGAGGTGCCAAGAGAGAGGTTTTGTTAGATCTTGACATAGCCAGGCTAGCCATCTTCCAGTCTTTATGCTAAGCTAAGCTAAATGGAAGTTTGTATTAATCACTTTTAGAGGAAATATCAAATAAACCTTTTCCCAAAATATCAAACTTGTGGCTCCACCACTAAAGAAGAATGCATTCAGTGTCGCTGTAAGCCAAAGAAACATCTCTAAAAGTATTATTCCCTGTGTTGTCTTGTAACTGCATTTCTAAAACCATTTATTACAGGGTCAAAAGGAAGATACTGAAGTTGAAGGGATACCAAGTTTTGGATCACTTGAGTCAGTCACTTTGGGAGACATCCCTGCCGATGAGTCAGAAGCCAAAGCTTTGCTCAAAGGCTTTGAGAGGAGCAGTGAGCAGAGACTGTGGAGACGCTGGACCAGAAGGCACCCAGGGAGCTCTCGTACCACCTCGCTTCATTCAAGTGGAGCAGTTCCCTCTGACCTCTCCTCCAGCTGTGGTGACATCTTTTCAGCTTGTCGGAGCCAAGGTGTCACTGAACAGCAAACAGGCAGTCCTACAACCTCGACATACACCAAAAAGAGACGCAAAAGTGTTTTAAAGCCACCCAGTCCACTGGATGCAGGCATAGCCAGCCCAGAGATCCGTTCATGGATGGAGAAAGCTTCCACAGGTCAGAGTTACAGCAAGCCAAGAGTGGATGAAAGTCGCTTTTCTTTGAGCTCTGAAGAAGGGATCTACAATTTGTCAGCACTGGACTCAGATGAAGAGGAGGCCTACAACTACATCCTGCAGCTGAATAAAGAAGATGGTCAGCCTCAGACGAAAAGGCAAGTACCAAGAGTTGAAGAGGAAACTGCAGAAGAAATGTTCCTGAATGGACAGCAGGCCGAAGAGTCAAACCTTATGGAGGTACGTGACAATCTAACAGGCAGTGGATGCAAACATCAAGAAGGCTCTCCCACACAAAATGTTGAGGTGGTAGTAAGGGTCGAGTCATCGGTTCAGCAGGAATGTAGTAGAGACAAATTCGAGAGCAGTCCAAAAGAGATGGTGAACAACGGAGCAGTGTTTGACATGGAACCAGAGGACAAAAGCACATACAGAGAGGGCCACTCAGAGGACAGAGTTGTTAGGGCACAAAGTAATGATGATGCAGGTTATCTTTATGAGGTCAAGAGGGAAAGTGACAGGAGGGAGGGAAGGGAAGAAGACGAAGAACATTTGAGACTATTTAAGGATAGGCATCACAGGAGGTTAGGGACAGAAAAAGAGAAAGCTGATGCAAAGGAGGAAGAGACAAGAAACCAGCCAAACATTCTGAATGTAGAAGGATTCAAAGTAGAAGTAAATCTAAAAATCATTGTTGACAAGCCTGAGTGTGAAGGAAGAGAAGCTGGTGCAATTAGAATGAACACAGATGCTAAAGAGAACGGCAGCAAAGACAACACCTCCAGAGTGGAAGACTTACCTTCTAATGATGAAGACAAGGATTCGATGGAGACGGGAGATGAGAAAGACTGGGAACCTCAAATTAAGAGACGAACACTGAGGGAAACAACAATTGACCGTCCTGGTAAAGCTACCCACAAAAATGACACTAACGGAGGCGTGAAGGTCCATGGTGATGAATATAGTTGTACTTGTGCTGGCAGTGCAACTTCTCAGTCATTCAGGTGAGTCATGGCAGAAGTATTGAGTCTGGAAGCAAACAAACAGTACAAGTTACTGTAGCTAACTAGCTGGTTACTAAGTCTTCTTCTTCTTCTGCTGTTGTTTCTTTGTCTACCTGGTAACCAGCATTAGGAACCACTATTAGGCATTAAAGTAACCACATGATTTTTAGCACAATTTTAATATGACATTTTTTTAAAGACAGTTATCATTAATACAGGCCAATTGCAACAGCCCAATATCTTATCATATGGAATCATATCATATTGTATCTTGTTGTAATGTGACGTAGTAACGTATCGTAACATATTGTATCTTAGTGTAACATATCGTATCTTAGTGTAACATACCGTATCTTAGTGTAACATACCGTATCTTAGTGTAACATACCGTATCTTATTGTAACATATCGTATCTTAGTGTAACATATCGTATCTTACTGTTACATATCGTATCTTAGTGTAACATATCGTATCTTAGTGTAACATATCGTATCTTAGTGTAACATAGCGTATCTTAGTGTAACATATCGTATCTTATTGTAACATATCGTATCTTATTGTAACATATCGCATCTTAGTGTAACATAGCGTATCTTATTGTAACATATCGTATCTTAGTGTAACATATCGTATCTTAGTGTAACATAGCGTATCTTAGTGTAACATATCGTATCTTAGTGTAACATATTGTATCTTATTGTAACATATCGCATCTTAGTGTAACATATCGTATCTTAGTGTAACATATCGTATCTTAGTGTAACATAGCGTATCTTAGTGTAACATATTGTATCTTATTGTAACATATCGCATCTTAGTGTAACATATCGTATCTTAGTGTAACATATCGTATCTTAGTGTAACATATTGTATCTTATTGTAACATATCGTATCTTAGTGTAACATATCGTATCTTATTGTAACATATCGCATCTTACTGTTACATATCGTATCTTAGTGTAACATACCGTATCTTATTGTAACATATCGTATCTTATTGTAACATAGCGTATCTTAGTGTAACATATCGTATCTTACTGTAACATATCGTATCTTAGTGTAACATCGTATCTTATTGTAACATATCGTATCATAACGTATCATAATTTATCGTAATGTATTGTAATGTATTGTAATGTATTGTATCATAGCATTGATTTAAATCTAAAGGAATGAGGTTAAAAGTGATGTCCCAGAAAAAGTCAGTCTTTTTTAATTGATAATTTATTTGACAACAAGGAAAAAACTTTTTAAAACACTTTTTTCCTTACTACTACTTAAGGTATTCATACTTATAGTATTAAATCTAAAGATATTAGTTGCTATAGGTAATGAAATGATTGATTTGGAGATTTTCCTTTGACAAGAAAATCTAATTATTCAAAGAGTTTTACAAATAAACACGTTTGACTGAACTTGGAATCTAAACTTCCCAACCCCCCCAAAAAGAACTGGATAGAGTCAGCCAGACATTAGTATCTTGGCTTGTATGCTGGATGTAATTCCTGACCTATATATATATATATATATATATATATATATATATATGTACAGTGGAGTTAACGTGTTAATCCCTCTTAAAATACTCTCTTCTATATGACACTAGGTTACTACTGATGGCAAAATGCTAGTTAACAGGGTGTGCTACCATTTTGAGCCAAGAGAAGATGCTAGAGCAGATGGAGAGACTGTTTAATCACTTTATTAAACCCTTGTTCTTGCCAAGACCCCCACATATATTTCATAAATGATCATTTGATTATCGATGGGCTATCAATATATGATGATCAACAAAAAAATGTCACTTGAAGGGGAAATATGTACACGGTCTTTATAATCATGAGAGTAAAGCGCCTGACTTTATCATTCCTCTGTTTTCTTTTCTTTTCAACAGAAGAGGAGGATTTATTCCTCAATCTTTAGCGGCCTCTTGTGGTATAACCCCATTAGAGCTGAAAATGCTCTTGGTGCTGTGGATCTTGATCTACTGCTGCTTCATCCTGCAATTCAACCTCTGAGTCTCCCAGCAGTCCACCATTCATGCTGAGATATGCTTATCGGTCCTGTTTCCACTACTGTGCCCAACAGGGAGGCTTAGGACTGAATCTTTATCTGTGTCCCTTAATTTCCCCAAGGAAACATTTACTCATTTTTTTCTCACTGCCAGCAGACATAAGTTATCATTTGGTCTCTAGTTTCAAACACATTGTCCAGTCAGAGCCATTATGACTGCTCATTTTTCCTATGATTCACAAATTATTAGACATGTGTTGTGTGTTGTTTTACTTAATTTATATCCAAAATGCTCTGTTTTTCAGTCTCAGTTGGTGTTATCAACCACATGGTGGCATTGCAGCATCACAACAGCAGATGTCTCACACGACAGAGTGGTTTTACAACATTGTGTTTACTGCTGAGAATCCCGTATGACCTGCTGTTTAATTAGATGCTGTATTGACATGGTGAGATTAATCTCACAGTATTTAATGAGCACTTTGACATTTGGCAATCTCTCTATGTGTCTCTGATGGCTTCAACTGTAAACAGTTTCATTGTTTTTATCTCATAATGTATTATAGTTAAAGCTTGTCACTCTTTGGACATTTCTGTGAGATATAAATTGTAAAGCATACTGTGTCATGTGTGTTACGTTTGTTCCCACAGGATAGACCCAGGGATATAAAAACTGTATTTGTTCTTGCTGTCAATACACCTGGCAGATCTTTCTGTCTTTGGTTTCCACACAATGAAACTAGTGCAGAAATGAAGTATGCATTAGTTGCACAAGCGTTCAAATTCCATGTTGACCCTTGTGGGTATTAAAGGGGGGAACGAGGGTGCCCTGTCCTCAGTATCCACTACACACACACACACACACACACACACACACACACACACACACACACACACACACACACACACACACACACACACACACACACACACACACACACACACACACACACTGCAAGTAAAGTTCTAAGAAAACAAAAATGCCGCCATTGTTTACTTGGAGCTCAACCTAAGGGTCAAAAGCTCAGCCCTGATCGATACACTTTCAACAGCTCTGCCACCCCCGCACCAAGTCCACAAGAACAACCCTTCCAGGGGCTGGAGTTTGGCTAGTCTTATGTGAAATCAACATGTTGCTTTCTTAAATAAGGCCAAGACAGAATAGGAAGAGAGGAAGCGATTATTTTTTTTCTGTACTTGTGTAACATCGCCGGATTAGCTGAGGGGTTTATCAGCCGAAGGCTAGGTTCTGCCGAGATTCTCAAGCAGGCCAGTGCAAAGTTAACAAGAGGTCAACGAGCAGCAACACATCAGCCCTAAACATGCTCTTGACCTTTGAACTGCACCATGACCTGACCACTAGAACCACTGTTGAGCTTGGGATCTAGCAAGAACAGCAAGAGCAGCACATGGTGTTCTTGCCCCCTGGGTCTGGCGTCAGCGCTGGCCATGCTATGCCGAGACTCTAGGTCTGAAAGCCGGAGCCAGACCCTGGAGGCCTTCAGGCTGACTGCCAACTCTACAAAGCAGAGTGTGGAGGCCACCGTATCTTCTCTTATAGTCCTGCAGCATAGCCTCACTCTCCAGGAGGGTTGGGGGTGGAGGTGGGATCCAAAGGGTAAAGAGTCTCTGGCTTTGAGGGAGGATGCAAGCAGGAATTGGGGCCAGAGCAGGGATGGATATGAGGAGGGCAAGTCCCCAAAAAAAGAATCAATGTGTGATGGTCAGGGGTCAGAAATGGAACTGAGGATGGGATTCACTCAAAGGGTCAGTTAAGACTGTTCAGTGGCTTGCATACTAATGGAGCCCTTACTGGACTATTTCACTTTTGTGCAGACCTCAGCACTCAGATCCTCTACCTGCAATGTCAGCTTTAAGATTATGAAGAAAGACCAGCAAGACTCTGAGTAACAAACATTTTATCATGTTTTAATGTGCTATGAGAGTAGCTGCTTTGTACACATTTTCTTATTTTCAACACACGATTTTTAAGTAGTAATCATTTAATGTTTTGAATAATCAGGCAGATGGTTCAACTTATTGCTGAGCAAAGATAAACATCCACCTTTTAAAACATGACACGTTACAAGCTTACATGGAATCAAATTGCAGATAGACCAAAGCAAAGTAAAGTCAGTAAACAACCAATATGTGCTCATTGTGTCACTACAATTCTACCCACTGCAAAGCAAACTGAGCACCTGCCTTTTCATCAGTCAGAGTTTTATGAAGAACAGATGATCACTTGTGACAGTTGGTGGCTGTAAATTCTTACGGCAGGTGCTTTTTATAGCCTTGCAACTTTACCTTTGCTAATTTATTCTTGTATTTCAATCATAAACTGTTTACTTTATAAATTAAATATAAATCAGGTTGTCAACAAGCAGAGCTTCGTGGTAACATGCAGCCTCCAGCTGAATGCTATAACCAATGAGGAGTTCAGAGATGAGTAACATGAAGCATGGGTGGGTTGTGAGTCCAAATGAGTTTAAAAAAATATCAATCTACCCTTTAATTTGCATGTTTTACCAACACTTAGACTTGTGTGTCTGCATCCTGAGTGAGTGAATATAAATTGATTTCTTTACTCAGTGCAATTTTGCTTCCTCATTTAATTGCATCAAGTAATAACCAAAGTTATTCTGAAATTAAGCCATGACAAGAACAGGATTCATCATTATAAGCTTCACTATGCATAAGGAGCTTATTGGTAAGAAAGAGTTTGCATAGCTCATAAGGTGTAAATTTAAGAGATGGTTTTCACAAAATATTATTAAAGTTTACCCACTTATCTCACAAGCCCTGAGTTATGTCTGAAAATACAGAAAGATACGTATCCTAATTTCAGACATTTGAAAAAAGGAAATGGTGTTCCTAATTGTAATAATTTGCTCACAGTTGTAAATGTTATGACTTCTTAAAGCAGTGGATATTTACAGTACCAGTCAAAAAATTAGAACACATCTTCTCATTCAAGGTTTTTTCTTTATTTTAATTACATTCAAGACTGTATATTAATGCTGAAGGCATCAAAACTATGACAGAACACATGTGAGTTAAACCAAATATGTACACAATGGATAGCCCTGTTTTACTACTGTTGTAATACATATTATGGCAAAACCATATTATTTCATAGTTTTGATGCCTTCAGTGTTAATCTACAATGTTGAAAATCATTAAAATAAATAAAAAACATTGAATGAGAAGGTGTGTCCAAACTTTTGATTGGTAATATATAAAAGTGTCAAGTAACAAAGACATCATGACCATGTAAAAAAAAAAAAACTCATAGAAGTACCTCGACTTTGAGCTACCAATACGAGCTAAGCATACAGGTGCAGCTAATCAGACTGATGCTATCTGGCAACTGCATAGCAGAAGCTACGAGAATGGAGGGTGTGAATTGCCAAGGAGCTAAATCGAAGATTAGCTTTTGCAAAATGGGAGACAACGGGCCTATCGACGTTGCATACACTAAGGGAAAGGTCTGAAAGGAGTCCTAATGTTGGCATGTGTTGCTTTACATCATTAATACGGACTTAAAAACTGACTTACATAATAATAACATTTTTGACATGACATTTAAAATGTGATTGATCAAGCCCTTTTTTATTACACTCTGTTTTTGTCATTTTTTGGTTTGACAAGCTTCCATTTTACATTTTTGTCCTGTTATTATGTCTATTTGTTCACAAATTACACAGGAACAGAGAAAAGGTAAAACTAGCTCTACTTCCAACCATTTGTAGTTGAAGGCAGGTAAAATGCATGTTTTTTTCTGGCCCATTTTCCTGACTTTCTGTTTAAATAAATGCTTTGATTTCAGTTGAAAGCTGAACAGTATTCTGAAAATTGAAAATTATTTTGGAACTAAGCAAAAATGTTGTCACACCATTACCTGAACCTCATACTTCTATATTGTATCCAAGTTAGTATTTACAGTATGGGTTTGAGAGTCTATGTATAGTTAATGCCTTTTTATAAAGTGTGTTTGTTTACCCCTGAGTGCATGGTTGGATTTATTAAAACCCTCTCACAGCACAGAGCTACACCTTCAGACCTGTCCCCTGCAGTCACTTGAATTCTGTGGTTTGAATGATGAATGATGCTGCGTAGATTCTCAGTCAGACATTATTACTGTGCTCTCCATTCAACAACAAGTGAAAGCCTGCAGTACAGGTCCCACAAGTTGTAACAAGATAACTCAGAGCAAATCCAATCAAACATTGATTGTTGTTTTCACAGGCGGGCACAAATCCATTTCCCCAAGTTCCAGCTCAGGAAATCTTACAGTTAAGAAAGCTGTCTGAGGAACTCTGGGGGATCAACTTCTTTATTTACAAATACTCTCTGTAAATATACATGTAGATATACAATGCAACAATTCTCAGCAGAATTCCATATTTCTATTTTTTGTATTATTTAACTTCTATTTTATAATGTAAAACTACCTCTGCAACTCACCACTGCACTTTATCATATTATTTTAGCCTGTACATATTAGTCAAGCTATTTGTTGTTTCTTTGTATTTATAGCTAAGGTTATTGTTATTATATTTCATTTTATTTTTTATTGTAGTTCTTATTCTTATTCCTATTCTTATGCCTTGTACAAAGAGAGCACAGTTTACCAAAGTCAAATTCCTTGTGTGTTCAAGCATACTTGGCGAATAAAGCTGATTCTGATTCTGATTCTGATTCTGATTTCTCCCACTCATGCAACTTTTCAGGAATAGCACTGAAAAAGCTGAAACTTGTCAAGGCTGAGAGTGAGCCAAACTATCCTGTTCTCCTTTATCAGGCAGGAACAGCAGTTAGACTCACATATGCACCCTGAAATGTTCCAGAAACGAGCTCAATTCCACAAATTTAACTAAGTTGTTCGATCACACGTGTCCCTGACAGTGTGAGGTTTTCATTGTGGGACAAGCGGTGGTGGGTGGGGGTCTGTAGGTAGGACATTACATCAAAAGCACACTGTGGAAGCTGTAATGTAATGTTTACATCACAGAAGATAAAGCAACAGATAATTACAGTGTCATTCTATGATGTCAGTTTGGGGATTTATATAAATGCAGACAGACGGACAGACACTTTTGCGGTTATCATCTTAAAAATTATTTTCGGGGCACCGTTGGCCTAGCGGTCTAAGCATGTGCCTCATATACTGAGGCCATAGTCCTTGTCCCAGCGGTTGCAGGTTTGACTCCCAGCCTCTACCATACTGCATGTCTTCCCCTGCTCTCTGCTCCCCACATTTCCTGTCTCTCTCCAGCTTTTCAATCCAATAAAGGCAAAAATGCCCAACAAAATAACAAAAAAAAAGTTCTTCCCCATTAACCTTGTATGTATTTTATTCATCCTGTTACGTGTCGCTCTTCTGGTGCGATCACCAATCACAAGATATAAACATCAGAACCCTTGCCCACTTGCTTGAGGTGAATTTTTAGGAATATTTCTTTCTAAGTTCTCAAACATTCTCACCCCAGCCTCTTTAAGGAATTTTTCAGAAGGTCTGGCAGGACAAATTCAAGTCAAAGTTCGGTGAAAAATTGGCTGTTTACATTCACACCTGCAGCCCACTGTGAAAACTTCAGGAAGTTTTCAGGAGTTTGTGCTTCCACTCAGGCTTTATAGGCCCGGTGTGCGTGCAGCCAGACGAGCAGCTTTTTAACCTGATCAATCTTTGAAGCTGACTTCAAGAATCTATCAAATGTCCCCCTTTTGTATATGTGAATACAGTTTATGACTCCCATTTACTTCCATTGGATGGCAGAGGGGTGAATAAAGGTTTCTTTGTGGCTAAAAAGCAAATTTGCATGTTCTGTGTTCAACTTAGATAAACTTTGACCTGTATAATTGCAACCTCAGCAAAAAGCAAATAAATCTGATTGGCTGACCCAAAGCACCGCCCACATTCAGCACAATAAGATACAAATATAACCATAGCAGGCAAATATAACTCATCAGAGTTTCTGTAGTGTGGCTGTGCCATAAAAGTCTTTGTCAAATCTCTTTGAGTTAAATACTACACAGAAGGAATTCATTTTCATGACCTACTTATAACTTAGATGCTGAGCTTTACTCTGTCTGATGCACACATTCACTCTCTGTATCTTTCTAATGTTGGGAATTCTGGCTCCTTTAAGTGATCCAGATCATTTGGCTCAGCTCAGCAATGAGAGCCGGCTCTTTTGGCTCCCAAACAACTTTTCACTACCATTCTGGCTTTTATTTAATCAAATATTTGTAGCAATGCTTGGACCTATGACTGATATGTGTGCATGTATTTTATGTGAAACATTAATTATAATGAACACCATTTTACATGATGTTTGGTATAAAACCATTCATATTATACCATGAAGCACCAGTCCTCGGAACACTGACATTGCTCTTTCCCGGCATCTGATTGTTCGCACAGCACACACTTTGACACAGCATTCAGTCATTGTGTGGTGTGCTCATAATTGTGAGCCGGCTCACAACGGACACATCATTAATTCTTTCTATTTCTTTTCCCTTCTGTGTCCTTCTACATGTATTCATCCATCTGTGTGAGGTTATGTCTGAGTTCGAAGAAGTCAGAAGAAGTGGGAAACCATGAAAACATCACCCCGGAAATATCTGTCCTTTTGGAGGATTACCTTCAACAGAGCATTCATACACCTGTTCTATGACAATCTGAAGGGGCTCTTCCTTCACATAAGGAGAGTTATTGATCCTACAGATGATAGGATTTGAACACCACACTCTCCCTGTTGTCTGTTTCTTTAGTGATGTGTTACTACATTCCCTGACTTTCCTTAACTGCTTTGGTTCAAATCTTTACAGACTGCATATTACAGCAAATTATTTTAGAGAGAAGACATTTCAAGCTATTTCACTGAAGATTCACAGCCTGTCTTGTTTTACTCTCAATTTTCTGACATTACAGGATGATTTATAGTTTATTTTCCCATCTACTCAAAATGAAGAAAGGGATTTAAATGGAGGCATCTTATCCATGAAACAGATTCTCTGCTATTCTTACAAAAAACATGAAATGCCTTTCTTAAATTACAAAAGCATTTTCTCTCTTGTCATTTCAGTTCACTCCACAACCCATTTCCTTCCTTTACATCTCTTTGTCCCTTTATGCAATTATCAGAGATGGCTTTGCAAGGCTGATTTGTCAACACAAAAGAGAGAACTTTTATGTCTCACATTTTAACTCTGCAGAGGAGTTTGTGACATTAGCTTATTTTTACCTCTGCAGCAGACAGCCTTGAGGAGATGTCATGATGATATTTCACTCGCTAAGGAGATGATGAATAGAGGACAGCTTGATGAATGGGACAACAGATCTATCACAAGTAACAGAATTGTCAGCATATTAATCAAGAAAGGCCTTGAAAACCCCGGGCATGTACACCGATAGGAAGAGTAGAGGCTCCCCAGAGGTTACTCATGTCACTCTTCTATCTTGCTCCAAAGACTTATAACCGTTAAACATACAATATGACAAGCAGATGGGCCAGATGTATGAGCGATACATACACACATTAAGCAATATGCCATTTTCCATACATTTTCTATATGACATTATCTTTTATGAGGGAAGAATTTACTGTAAGTATGTGTGCAAAATCATTTTTCTGACCATGGGGATGAAAACATAATCATTATATATTAATAAATACAGCAAGAGGTTAACAGTGTTAAACATGGTAATGGTGTGATCATCACATGCCACACTGCAATTCGTGAAAGCAAGTTCATAAAGTTGTGAGGGATCACATGAGATTAAGTTATCTTTTCATGAATCATTAAGTCTGTAATCAAAACAGCTTTAACTTTGGGGTAACTTTATTTAAATCAGACATGTTTTTTCTTTTCAAAAATTATAAAGCCAGTTTAGATTTTAACAGAACAACCCTTCACAGCTCTGGAGGATCGGGTAACAGATGACACTCATTGTGTCTCTCAAATTGGGGTATGGACATTTCCAGAATTAGGATCAGAGCTCACCTACATAGTCTTCTCTGGAGTAAGACAGCTGAACTTGAGGTGAGAGGACTTTTTGTGTTTTTCATGTCAAATTGTAAATATTCAGCTCCTCAGTATTTTTCTTCTAGGCTTTTAAACCGTGGGTTTATAACAAAACAAGTGTTACCCTTACAAGGTGTGAGGGGAAAGCTATAGTTTAGATTTGTATTAGCTAGCTAAGTAGTTGTTAGATGGTTGTTAGCCTTGATGCTAGCCAAAAATTCCAGTTGGGGTTGGTCGTCACATTCTCTTTGGGGTTGGTTGTCACATGTAACAACCAACACCTATGTTGGCAAAATCATGCATGGTGAAATGAGTTGGAGTGTGCAGACCCTACATTTTCCATCACTGTAACTCAGACAGTGACTGCATGTAGCCTAGTTGAGTAGGCCATTATTGTTAGGCCTATTTGTTCTGTTCTTTATGTTGTTATATAGGCTGGCCTAAAGATGTGTTTCCTGTTCATGTTCTTTGCTCATTTTATGTTCAAATGCATTAATTTATCTAGGCCTATCACTTGTCAGTGCAATTAAACTTTCAAATTTAGTTCTGCCTTCTTGCCTTTTCTAAAATATTTTTCCCATTAAAACACCATTGTGACAACCAACCCCATAGTGTGTGACAACCAACCCCATAGTGTGGGTTGGTTGTCACAATGTGTCAGAGTCTTTGATAGTTAGCTGCCTATTTGTTACAATAAGTCGGAAAATGAGAGGGATACACATTTCAATCCAACACCGCAAGCTTCAATTTAATGTAGGAATGACTATTGAAAGATGTTTGGATGATGAGCAATCATTAAAACAGTAAAACGTGTGACAACCAATCCTGTTCTCCCCTAGTCATAAATAATTTGTGAGCTACTTGTAGGTGATATTATGAAGCAGAGATTAAAAACAGTCAGAAATGCAACCAACCAGAAAAACTTTGTTTGCCAATTTAGCCAAGACACGGTGCATTTGTAAGCTTGATTTTACACCATAATAAGAAATTAATTCTGTCCTTCTCAAAGGGTTACTAAACCCCCTGAGTTTCTGCTGACTTGCATCTACCCTGGAATTAAAAAAAACCCCAAACAGTTCTTATGGCCATAATGTTTCCCCCAAACCTCTGAATCTTTTTGACTATCAGTATGACTATGTGTCAGTCCCCTCAGTCTCTCTGACTCGACATACAAATCAATAGATTTTTAATGAGGAAATATAGCCATCTGTTGTTCTGTCCAAACTGCTGGTGGATAATCTGTGGCAAGCTGTTGTTGTGTGTGTTGATGTTCATATCATTGTATTACTGGTAGTACAGGTTAGGGAATGTGCTTGTTCCAGGGAGTGGGTGTCTCTCAGCTGAAAAGGAAACTAGCTGAGTTAGTGCTGCTGCCGCCATCAGAGGAGAGACGAAGGCTGCGGATCTTTCCCTGTGCCGACGACAGTAGAGACCGCAGGTGCGAGGAGCTCTTGCGGGTGTCACTGGTGCTGAGGCTGGGTGAAGAGCATTTCATCTTCCTCCTGAGGGGTGTGTGGTATTACCTGGCTGTCCATTGCACTGTGCTGTTTGAGACTGAGGAATACATTCCTCTGCATGGTAGGACTTGTTTCCATTCCACAAAAAGGAGGTACAGCTGCTGTGTTCTCCATGAGCTCCAACATTAAAGTGCGCCAACGAAACTAAATGCAAGCTTGCTAAACAAACAATTAAAAGAGTGCACTCAGGTTAAAACAGACTAAAGAACCTTTTAAAAAATACCCTGGGTATTTTCTTTTCTTACTTTGGTGTTTCCTTTTTCTAATTGTTTCTGCATTTCCTGTGAAACATTTTAAGTTCTGCTAATACATATGCAAAACTGAGATACCTTGTTGTGTTGTTGATTGCTGCATGCTTTAAAGTTGATAAGGATTTGGTTTACATTACATTAAGGTAATTTGCCTAGCTTTTCTGGTAGCCTCTAAATTATATATTCAAAACATAGACTGTATAAAATATGGACGCAGTGTCCATGACATCACCCATCTGTTCCTGAGCACTGTTTTGAAGCCAATCGACGGAGGCAGCCATATTGGAAATGCGGAACTCAACCAGGCAAAGTGTGATGTAAAGGGGCGGAGTTTGAGCCTCCAAGCCAACAGCTATGTGTTCCCGACCGGGAGTCATGTCAACCATGTCCTTGTTTGGGCAAAAACTCTTAATCTTAATATCTTCTGAACCGTCACGTTAGAAAAAAATCACCCCCCATACAGTGTGTGCCGATAGAGAAATTATCTAAGTACTGTAGAGCCAAGCCTTTTTTTGAACCAGGCTGTAAACATGTTTATTAATGCTGCAAAGATTGTCTTTTTCCCATTCATGTCTATGTGGTTTCCGGTGTTTCTGCAGCCAGCCTCAAGCGGATTCTCCATGATTTACAGTTTATAACTCTTCCGCATGGGCTTCATAGTTTGAGACCGGAGGTTGCCGCTTGATTCAGAAGAGTGAGAGTCACACTTAACCCTTGACAATTATTTTACAATGGGATGTCTCTTTCACCACTAGACCGTTTTGAGCTTAAAGTGTGTTATATTTAGCGAACCGTGGTGAAGGGGTTACATTAGTTTCATAGGATTTGGGGATGAGAGCTTGCACCAAATAAATCACCAGATCAGCCAATAGAAAAAATTCAAATGCAGTAGCTGGGTTTTAACCTATAGAGTGCAGTTGCTACGGATATTTCTAACACTATGAGGTATTTAAATCCTATTTAATCAAATTTCAAGACTTTTCTTAAGGCTTGTAGTGACAGGCATGCAGGTACAGGTACTTGAAGGTATGCTACCGTTATAGCCTTATCATTCTGGTTGAAAAAGGGTTCAAAATGCGAAAATAAACATGACCTTTGTTACACTGTTCTGGATGTGACCCCAAATGAACTCACATCAACCATAGACAGAGGAGTGAAAATTGTAAATGGATGCTTAAGAACAACCACATAATCTGCTTGCAACTATTTCAAAATGAAACAAATGTTACTAGCATACCAGAATAGATGGTCCTTAAAGTCTTAAATGGAGATGTTCTGAGCCAAATACAATCCTAGTGATCTGTGACTAAGTCTAATGGCACAAAAAGTAGATCCAGTCATCCTTAAGGCTGATTTATACTTCTGCGTTGGATCAACGGCGTACCCTACGCCGGGGGTCCGCGTAGCTCCCGAACCTACGCTGAGGCCTACGTACGTAGCTGACGTGCACCTCCTCCAAAATGTAACTCCCCGTAGAGCCGACGCGGACCGCAAGCCCTGTGATTGGTCCGCTCGGCGGCTTTGTCTGTCCCAAATTTACAGCACTTCCGGGATCCCGGACATCGGCCGCACATTGGCCGTGTATTTCATCTCCTCCTCTCTATTCTTCATGTAATCATGTCTGTATGATAAACAGCAACATGTATCAGCTGTAGATTAACATAACATGCTCTGAATCTCTGTGGAAAAGCAAACAGAGATCGTAGCAGGATCGGAAGCAGGCGGCCGGCTATCAGAGAGACCACACTGCCCTCAAGTGTTTCGGCGGAGAATTGCTGCGCGACACGGACACACCGACGCACAAGTATGTGGGGCTCATGTCTGTGTTAGCCCCTGCTGCGTAGGGGAGACGCAGAATTATAAATCAGCCTTTAGTTGATATGTAAGGGATAATGTGTATCGTGAGCAGGTTGTTCTTGCAGATAGGAACCCAAACTGGGTGAGCAGGACCCCCTATACAAGCTTTGCAGTGTTTCTTTACAATCTTTCAACAAGCATTAGTTTGTTTCTCTCAATAAGTCAGGCCAGTATATGTTGTATTATTTCTTTCATTTTGTAAATACAAGTGTTGCATATAAGTATGTGATGCAAGACGTTGAAAATGATAATTTAAAAAACATAACAACAAACAGACATTTTTTGAAGAACAGCTTGTTATCTCACCGGTGACACTAATCCCATGATGTGCTCAGTGAGTGGTGTTACGTCAGTAAAGACGGTTGGATCAGATAGCTCAGGACAGGGAGCATGGGATGTGCTTGGTTAATTTTTGACCTAACAGTCAGCTGACTTTCAGAGCCCCTGTATAAATGGGGAAAAATGCTGTTAGACTGACTGCAGCAAAGGAGACATTTAAGGTAAGCTTGTTACTTCATTGAAATACACAAATATCATTACATTATTTCTGTCTTTTGGGTTAACTTAAGACTTGTCTTTATTGGTCAAAATCATGTTTGAAAGTGCAGCTGTTTAATGGAGAGGTGTTGAGCCAGCAACTTTTCACTCTGTTAGACAAATATTTTACTGCTCAACAAATGTTGTGAGGCTAAGTAACCCCCTCTGATTTTCCTTGGACAGGCTGTAAAGATGCGTGGTATCTTTGGTAGTTGTGCCATTGCAGCACTGCTGCTGGCTGCAGTCTTGGCAGACCACCACGGACCCCACGAACACCACCACCACGACCATAACCACCATGATGAGGGTGAAATGAGCTGCCACCGGCTTTCCCCTTCAAATGCTGACTTTGGCTTTGCCCTCTACAAAAGTCTGGAAGCTAAGGCTGGTCCTGGAAAGAACATCTTCTACTCGCCGCTGGGTATCTCCACTGCCCTGTCCATGTTGTCCACCGGGGCCCGAGCTGAAACCCACAGCCAGCTGTTCTCCAGCTTGGGCTACAGTGCTCACAGCCAGGCACAGGTTGATGAGTCGTACAAGCATCTCTTCCACATGCTCAGCCACAGCCAGCAGGAACAGCAGCTGGATGTCGGCAATGTCGCTGTTGTCCGCACTGGCTTCAATCCTCTGGAGAAGTTCTTGAATGATGTCAAACAGTCCTACTCTGGTGAAGTCCTCAATGTCGACTTTAGTAATTCCGCTGAGGCTGTTGCTGAGATCAACAGATTAATTGCTGCTAAAACCCAGGACAAGATTAAAGATATGTTGAAAGACCTGGATCCTGATACAGCCATGGTGCTTATCAACTATGTGTACTTCAGAGGTAGGAAACATACAGGACGCATCATCTTTACAAGTTTAGGTGCACATGTTCATGAAAATATACATAAGGAAAGAAATGCATTCATTGATTTGCAGTAATGTAATTTTTGTACAGGACAGTGGGAGAAACCCTTCGATGGTAACTTGACACACAAGGCAGACTTCCAAGTGGATGAGGCTACCAAAGTTCAGGTGGACATGATGAGGAGGACAGGTCGCTATGAAGTGTATCAGGATGCTGACAACCACACTACCGTCATCATGCTGCCCTACAAGGGCAACACTTCCATGATGATTGTGCTGCCTGATGAGGGCAAGATGAAGGAGGTGGAGGGCTACATCAACAAGGAATACATCAAACACTGGCACGACTCACTCTTCAGGAGGTAAGAACAGGATTTAATGTTGTCTTGCCCTTGTCTGTTCAATCCTCATCCTCATGGTTGGTACATTTGTTGTTGCAGTTGTTTAGTTACTGTAACATTGTAGTCATTTGTAGGGTTATACTGAATGTCTTGGAGTGTGTTGCGCTTAAGTGCAAAGGGAGCTTAATTAGAAGCTTAATAGATATAACCTTGATAAAATAGTGACTGCTCACAGTTGGGTTTCATTTCTATTAGAAACTTCTAGTCTGTTGTTTATTCCAGTAATACTGATGATGTCGATCTTCCTTGTCTCTCAGTTCTGTGCAACTGTTCATGCCAAAATTCTCCATCTCTGCCGAAGCTTCTATGGATAACACCCTGAAAGAGTTGGGCATAACCAACGCTTTTGCAAACAATGCTGATTTCTCTGGCATATCTACTGAGGTCCCACTCAAAGTCTCAAAGGTAAGGCCATCAAATGTGCCTTTACAGATTTGAATGAAAACATTTCATGACCGTTCCTCACAAAGGGATAACATGCTCACATTTAGGATATAGTAAATAAAGGATAGAGTAGATAACGCAAATACCCTTTGTCAGTTTGAAGTGTCTAAGGTTTTCTAAAACCTGTGCTCCTATTCATACTGATGGGACACCAACCTCCTCCTCTTGATTCCCCCACAGGTTTCCCACCAGGCTGTGCTGAGTGTGGATGAAACAGGCACCGAGGCAGCAGCAGCCACCACCATCGAGATCATGCCCATGAGCATGCCTGAACTTGTGAAACTCGACAGACCCTTCTTGGTCTTTATCCTGGAGCACTCGACCAAGAGCATCCTCTTCATGGGCAAGATCAACAACCCCACAGCCATGTAAAGAGTCCAAGAAAACAAGTCCTGCGTCTACATGCTGGAATACATTTTAGAGCTCTCAGGACACACCTGAAGGCCTCGTAGAGACGGAGGAGGAACATTGAGGATGATGAATAGAGGATAGTTTAGTGGGAAGACAACAGATTTATTACCATCAACTGAACCTGGTCAGGTGAAGCTAGCTGGCTTTTCTAAATGTTACACTTCGCCTGAGACATCTACCAGCACACTGAGCCAACATGTTGTGTGCATTAACTGTTTCAATATTGTTCAGTATAAAGTGAAATAAAGACTTGCCATCAAGAACTGGCACCATCAAATCTTAACACCATGTGTCAGATTACCTTCACTTGGGTTTTTCTATTTTCAATAGCAGTTAAAGCTCCTGTGAGGAGATTTTATCAGGTTATGAAACGGCCTTTCTGCCTTAAAAGGACACTGATGCTTCTTTATGACTTATGAAAGTAAGCAAGACAATCAGCTGCAAGACAAAGGAATTCTTTAAAGTTATTTTTAATGCCAAAAAACGCTGACAGGGCGTCAGTCAAGTTGCTATCAAAACAGTCTGTTTTTTCATTTCCCATGGCAGACACTCACAATGAGTGACATTTTAGTGATACAATATTGCAGGGTAAGATTTTTGTGTCAGAAAACAAAACTTGCGCAAGATTAGAAATTCTACTTTTGTCCAGAGGGGGCTCCAAATCATGAAGTCCCTCACAGGAGCTTTAATTAAAAATATATACTGTATCTATTTGTAGAGGTGACATTTTTTAAAGATTTTCTTAATTTCCCCTTATTTGATTTGTAGTGTTTTGTATGATTTAATTGATTGTGCAATGGTTTTTCGTACACATACATTTGTAACACAAACTTTAAAACTAGATTTCCCCATCTGCTCCTGCAGCTCTTCACCTATATTATGCTGTGTGTGTTGCTTTGCCAAAAATCTTTGGGCACAGGGCAGAAAAAGAAACAGCTCCTTGTTAATATTTAACAGAACTGTCAGCAGTGTCTCTTGGATCAATTGTTTGTAAAGTTGATCGTTCCTGATAAACTGCAGAAAGAGGACACATGCACAGAAATATGCAGAATGTTTTATAGAATTTATGAAGAAGTGAAAAATTAATGACATTTAGAATGTATACATTTAAATAAAGCTTTGTTTAACTGATAATAATGGAAGTATTATGTTGTATGGAGGTACTAAGAGGTACTTACTTGGCTATTAACTGCTATCAGCTTTAAATTGTAATTCATCACATAAGCAGATTGAATTATTTGTTCATTATCAAAACTCTTCCCTGTGCTTCATCAGCTATGTTGGGGCTTGATCAATCGACAGCATACCTGCTAAGTGTGCTCTTTAAACACTGCAAACCTCCACACCACTCTGAACATAGCCGTCCTTTCCCAATTCTACGCTTATTTTACAGCTGCTGCTTTAAAATAAACACTCTGTTTGCCCATTTCTTGGCATCTCCACTACCCTGAAGTTAAGAGCCAGCTTGTGCTCTGATTCAAACTACATATTGACTGCCTCCTTCTGGTTCCTCCACAGGAGTCCAAACATGCCATGCTGAGAGTAGATGGAAGGCAGCAGCTACCACCAGCACGAGTTGCTAAAATTTATCTGGATTGTAGCCTCTATAAATTCCCCCTAAATATTGTGTTAAAAGCAGATAAAAACTGATATCCTCCCCCTGGTTCCGCCACAGTCCTACTCTCATGACTGTGCTGAGGATGGAAGATTTTCAGACAGAGGTACTTCCAATGTTGAGTTATTTGTCATCTTGGAGTTAGCCTAAAACCAGGACTGTGTATCAATAAACGAAAGCCAAAACACAGGTGACAGAAATGTTAGCTCTTTTTTGTACACAATAGCAGTCTTTTAGTCAGTCATCTTGAACTACATAGGCTACCTGGGTTAAAAAAATAAATAGAAGACGATTGGTGCACTGCAAAAAGCCAGCCTTCAAAAACAAGAAAAAAATATACAAAAATTGGGGGTATAATTACTTAAACTAAGCAAAATTGTCTGCCAACAAAACAAGAAAATTTGGCTTGTCAAGACTTTCCAAAACAAGTAAAAATATCTAACATCAATGAGCCCAGAAATACCTTAAAATTAGTGTATTTTTACTATAAAAAGTGCATTTTTTGTGATAGAAATAAAAAAAATATGAGACTTCTTTTCTCAATATGTTGAAAAATATTCTTAAATAAAGTAAATGCTAATGGAATTATCTTTTATTTTCACTGGGCTTTTACACTTTTCATTCATAGAGGAGAGGACAGTGGATAGTGCAGGAAAGTGAGAGAGAGTGGGGGAATGACACGCAGGAAAGAGGCCACAGGCTGGATCCGAACCCAGGTCAACTGCTTCATGGGCACGCAACTTAACCAATAGGCTAAGTCCGCGCCCTAGTGCCATCATCTTGACATAATGAAATGCACTAGGCATTACATTTCTTGAAACCAGCAAAGTTATACTAAAAACTAATTTACTTTTCTTGATGGAAAGACAAAAGTTAAGAATATATTTCTCATTATGTAGGATCATTTTCTGCCTTGTAATTTGGAAGAACTTATCTGAATGTAATTATTTCTGTTTGAAACGGTTTGACATGTTAAATGTTTAAATATTAAGTTTCAGTTTACAGTACTGTGCCAACTGTACTTATAAATAGTAGTACATATTTTCTATTGTTTCATTGACAATGAAACAGTGGATTACATTTGGCTGTCATTTGTTTTAATTGTGTGAAGAGATACAATTGAGTCAAAGTCATGATTTCTTATTTCATGCTTGAAATAAGAAATTATGACTTTGAAAAAGCAGTGTTATACTTGTGAGTGTTGATGAAACAGCTTTGTAACCGTTGATATTCTAGTTTCAAGCATGTATTACTCAATATAGGTCATACAATCTCAGTAACAAGCTGTAATATCTTACTGAGCTCATTTAGGACCAACACACTCAAAACAAGTGAAACACTAACTCAAAACTTAAATCTTATCAGGCAAAAAAAATAAGTTTCACCCTTATCTGTGATATTCAATCTTACTTAGATTTCAGTTTTTACGGTGTGTATGTACTGCTTGGAGCATCTAACCATAGTGTTGTGTTTTTTCAGCCTAAAGACTACTGGAGGACAAGTCTATGAAAGACCATTGGAGATTTGGGAGAGCAGTGGATTCTGGTTTTACTTTATTATAACAGGCTCTTTGTAGCTTGCTAGCTTTGGTCTGCAGAACAATGCAGCTATGCCCAAGGATTGCACACTGGAATGCTATTGAAAAGTGGCTGTATGATTCATAAACAATTTACTAAAAAAGAATACATTTCTTTACTGTTATCAAGAGGCTGTGTTACTGTGCAGGGCTGTGTTTTAGCACTATAGCACCATTAGCCCTGCAATTACCATGAAAGAACACATTACATTTTCCTTGTACCCATTTTCTTTTAGACCAATCTTGCCCCTATAATGTATTATTTCTGGTATAATGATTAGGATGCAAAAGCAGAGCTTGGAAACAAGATGGTGCAATAGTATTTACTTTTTAAACAGGGAAAATACAGAGGTAGGAGGGCATCCAGCAGGGACAGTCGTTCCAGAGGGAGCATGAGACAAAAACCTCAAAAAAAAATTTAAACCTGTGAAAAAGTTCTTTACATGTAAAGTGAAACATTTCATGTTTTGTGATGATTTAATCTGAATCTTTCCTAAGATCAATCAAAAATAACAGATATATAATGAATAACTGACTGAATAGAGCCGGGCAGCCAGCTGATGGGGCTACGATCCTAAAGGAATGCGGCAGCAACAAAAAAAGTCACGTGATTGAAACCCATGAACAACACATTTCCTTTTTCCCTCTCTTCATTTCCTTGCACCTCTCCATGCATCTCTGGTGGGAGGGACTAAGAGAAAGGTAAGAGCTTTGGGATTACACTGAGGTTGATGAGCTGAGTGGAAACAGGTGTGCCTCTTCTGCTGCTGTGAAGGAAGTCAGCCACGCCCCCTGCCTCACACATGCCCTGCAGATGAAAAGAGAACAAAAGGGAAACAGAACCATCACACTTCCATCCAAATGAAATACTAAATTTATTTTCATCTGAAAAGAGGACTCTGAATCTTGCATCTTGCAACAGTCCATTTCTTTTCTCTTAAGCCCAGGTAAGACTCTGCTGATGTTGTGACTTGACAGCTGTAGTCTCTCTCCCGAAGACATCTGTGTGTGGTAGCCTCAGTCTGCTCCTTGTGAAGCTCTCAGAAGTTCTTCAGTTAACTTCCCTTAACAGTCTTTTCACGGCTGCAGTCATCCTTGTTGTTAGTGCACCCCCTGCCACACTTTTACCTTGCAGTCAACTTTCCATAAATATGCTTGAATCAGAATTGGGTTTATTGCTAGGTAGGTTTTACACATACCAGGAATTAGTCTGTGTTTTGATGCACAAACAATGAACACGGTACAAAAGAAATAAATAGAAATCTCTAGAAGGTATACAGTTTTTAACAGCAGCGCTATGGCTGTCAAGATCCTTAAATAGAATGAGATAAAAATATTTAAAACAATGTAAACAGAACATGCACGGAACAAGAGCTGCAATGGAGAGCTCTACATTTGTGCAGGATGTTGAGAGTGCAAAGTCTAGCAGTATGAAAATATACAATGTGCAATGTAACAGACCATTTTTAAGTCGAGTGTGCGTGAATGTAACCGAGTCTGATATTTTAATCTTAACATTACTGTGATGTTGAGTGACTCTGTGGCTGCATGAGTGTCTATCTCAGGTGGTTCGTGGGTGTGTTCTTCGGGCCAGTTCCTGCTGATGAAGCCATGGGCGAAACGCACTGTTTTTGTGAAAATAAGGAAAAAAAAAAAAAGGCTATTCAGTCCTCTTCACCAGGACTGATGAAGTGCACACGTCATCTACTTTTGTATTATGATTTTTCAGTTGGCATGCTGAAAATAACAAAAGCACCAGTGTAAGGTCCTCTTCCCTGTTACTTTCAAAGTTTGTTGGCGTATTCCTTTCACTTCATGAGTCCTGTAAAACCTTGCCAAAGCTCATACCCGTTGTACTTTTGTTATTTATTTGTGTCTGTTTTCTTCAATTTGGGTGATGTTGCTCTCCCTCTGCTCCTTGGTGTGTTTTAACATCTCTCACTTATTTCTGCACTGTTTCCTTCTTCTCATCCTCTTTCCTCTGCTGACTGGTCAGCAATCTAATCTTTTTGTGCTCTCCAAGTAACTTGGCAGTAATAAGAATTTCCCACTCTTTTCCAGAGATCATTTTCCAGGACATTTTCATTGATGATCAAGCTGGTATGACAGTGTAACTTTAGTTCCTAATTTAGTTCCTAAATAGTCTAATATGTTCCTCTCAGTGGAAGTCTACATTGAAGACATGTTGTCTATGGCTATCAATGAAATCATCTCTTACATACTTAAAAATGATGGCAAATTGATAATAGAATAATGCAACCACAGCTGTACAGAACTTCCCTTTATTAGTGCAACCAAGTAACAATGATGGGCAACATCTCAGCTTTCTCTTTTCTCAAAAAATATAAAATGAGCTAAGAAAAAAACAAAAGAGCCTGCAAAGGAATCGGGAAGCTGCCTTACTGAAATAATTAAATAATAATAATGATCAGAGGATCAGTGCTTTAATGACCTAAATAGAACTGAATGACAAAAATGGCCACAAATGTTTCTCAACTCAACTCAGACTCAAAATATACCTGCTTAATGATGATATTCATCCTGCTAAGTGGTCGATATAAAACAAAGCAAATGTCACATTTTTTTATTTGAGTTACCGTAAACTCTGAAAAAATTGCACCAGTGTAAAGGCGCACTCTGTATTTGAAGATCTCTCAGAGATTTAAAAAATGTAAACTGTCTTCCTGCATGGCGATGTCTATTATGATCAGCGATGTCTACAACGTGGAGTTTCTGTGCAGCTGTGTCGCTCTTTTTGTTCCGTTTGTTTTCACTATCGGGATTTGGACTCCTACTAGCTAGAGCAGGGGTTCTCAAACTTTTTGGAGCCAGGGACCCCTTACAGGTGAGAAAATTGTCCAAGGCCCCCTCATAATTGTAACACAGATTAAGTACATTAGTGATGTGTCATGATCAAAAGCTGCGGCTCTGAGAGCTGATGCTCCTTTCCTTTCGCTGCTTAGCTCTCAGTGTTCAGCCCCAGCTCTGCTCACAGCAGAACTTTGTTTTGATTGGTCAGCATGGCGGCCATGCGACCAATCACATGTGAGGATATAGGATACAGGTGATGGAGGGGAGGCTGTGTATCCTGGCTACATCTGTTCCTTCAGAGAGAGTCTTCTTGAAGACAGGGCAAATACTCACTGAGAGGACAAATAGGATCAGCCCATCCAAGCTGAGGCATCTAATTTTTCTCAATGCCAACCTGCACTGAGGTCATTAATGATGTTTGCTCCAGTTTGGTTCTGTTTCTGTTTACTTGAGTTGGTTCTGGTTCTGTTTGATTGAGTTTGGTTCTGGTTCTGTTTGCTTGAGTTTGGTTCTGGTTCTGGTTCTGTTTGCTTGAGTTCGGTTCTGGTTCTGTTTGCTTGAGTTTGGTTCTGGTTCTGTTTGCTCGAGTTCGGTTCTGGTTCTGTTTGCTTGAGTTTGGTTCTGCTTCTGTTTGCTTGAGTTTGGTTCTGGTTCTGTTTGCTTGAGTTCGGTTCTGGTTCGGTTCTGGTACGGTTCTGGTACGGTTCTGTTCTGGTACGGTTCTGGTTCGGTTCTGGTACAGTTCTGGTTCGGTTCTGGTTGGGTTTGCTTGGGTTTGGTTCTGGTTCTGTTTGCTTGAGTTCGGTTCTGGTTCTGTTTGCTTGAGTTCGGTTCTGGTTCAGTTCTGGTACGGTTTTGTTCTGCTACGGTTCTGGTATGGTTCTGGTTCGGTTCTGGTTCAGTTCTGGTACAGTTCTGGTTCGGTTCTGGTTGGGTTTGGTTCTGGTTCTGTTTGCTTGAGTTCGGTTCTGGTTCTGTTCTGGTACGGTTCTGTTCTGGTACGGTTCTGGTACGGTTCTGGTTCGGTTCTGGTACGGTTCAGGTATAGTTCTGGTTCGGTTCTGGTTCAGTTCTGGTTGGGTTTGCTTGAGTTTAGTTCTGGTTCTAACCCTAACCATAAACCTAACCCTAATCATAATCCTAACCCTAATCACAAACCTAACCCTAATCATAACCCTAACCCTAATCACAACCCTAATCACAACCCTAACCCTAATCACAAACCTAACCCTAATCATAACCCTAACCCTAATCATAACCCTAACCCTAATCATAACCCTAATCACAACCCTAACCCTAATCACAACCCTAACCCTAATCATAACCCTAACCCTAATCATAACCCTAACCCTAATCATAACCCTAATCACAACCCTAACCCTAATCATAACCCTAATCATAACCCTAACCCTAACCCTAATCACAACCCTAACCCTAATCATAACCCTAACCCTAATCATAACCCTAACCCTAATCACAACCATAACCCTAACCCTGATCACAACCCTAACCCTAATCATAACCCTAACCATAACCCTAACCCTAATCATAACCCTAACCCTAATCACAACCCTAACCCTAATCATAACCCTAACCCTAATCATAACCCTAACCCTAATCATAAACTTAACCCTAATCACAATCCTAACCCTAATCCTGATCACAACCCTAACCCTAATCATAACCCTTATCACAACCCTAACCCTAATCATAACCCTAACCCTGATCCTAACTCTAGCCCTAATCCTAACCCTTATCATAACCCTAACCCTAATCATAAAACTAACCCTAACCCAAATCCTAACCCTAATCATAAATTTAACCCTAATCCTATCCCTAACCCTAATCCTTACCCTAACCCTAATTCTAACCCTAACCCTAATCCTAACCCAAATCCTAACCCTTATCATAAATTTAACCCTAATCATAGCCCTAATCCTAACCCTGACCCTAATCCTTACCCTAACCCTAATCCTAACCCTGACCCTAATCCTGACCCTAATCCTAACCCAAACCCTTATCCTAACTCTAATCCTAACGCTAACCGTAACCCTAACCCTAACCCTAATCACAACCCTAACCCTAGGATTAGGGTTAGAATGGTTTTGTAAAAGAATAAATGCACAAAATTGGGCAATTATAAGGCTGCTCATTAAAGCACTGTACGTAAAAGGGTTTTCAACACACAAACCATTAGTTTTTGCAAAGTTAAGATAAAACTTACGGCTACAAAAGATCCTAAATTAAGAGCCGTTCGGGAATCGAAAGAGCCGGCTCTTCTTTGGGAGCCGAGTTAAAAGAGACAGCTCTCTGAAAAGAGCCGAACTTCCCATCACTAAAGCACATGCTTACTACCATTTACACTCTTAGTTTCCCTTGGAACTATTTGTATTGTAAAACGTATCAATGTAAATACTTCAGACCTGTGCCATAGTGACAAACAGATAACACTTCAATTTGAATCAAGTAAATACCGCTAGTATACTTTAAAACAGAGGGTCATTTCATTCCTTGTGGACTCAACATGACAGCATTTATACTTTTCAAGTAATTGATCTTAAACGCTTTCAGAAAATTAACAGCAGCAAGACTCACATATCCCTTCGAGCCACCAAATGGTATCATAACAATGCTTTATATGCTGTTTTTAATGACAGCACAATTTTAGAATTTATTAGAAATGTATTCAAATTATTTCACGGACCCCCATGCTATGGTTCGCGGACCCCCAGGGGTCCCAGGACCCCACTTTGAGAACAACTGAGCTAGAGTACGGTAATTGAGCTCTCAGCCTGCAGAGAAGGTTGTGAGGCACAGACCCCTGAGCTCTCTGCCCGACTCCACTGGCCACACTATAACTTAAATAAAAGACTCTTTGAATCAAAAGAGCACTCTACAAGGTTAATGTACCATAAAACATAAACAATATACCCCCGTTTTCTGTGAATGCATGATTATGAAGTGAAGGAGAAAAGATGTGAAAAAAGTTGCACAGTGTCGCTGTCTTTTCCAGCACAGCGTGCACTCAACTTTCAATGCATGGGGATGTGTTTTGTTGATCGGGTCAGGTCGCACGCAGCCATGTTGGAATAATTTTCCAGGACTATATGTGATTTTCCAGGACATTTTACTTTTTCTCCCATTTTCCAGGTGTTTTCCAGTACTGGAAAACTGATCAACTGTTTTCCAGGTTTTCCAGGACGCGTGGGAACCCTGATATTGCCCACTAATGAGTAACTCTTTTGTCACATTGTCAAAAGGAAGAGGTGAAATAAAAAACTGTACTCTAGGTGTGCTGTAACACTTTACCACAAATGTATTTGATATATATGTTACATGTGTGATCTGGTTGTCCCTTGCATTGCCTTTGCTATTCAGAAGTAATAATTTGTTATAGTTTTGACCAATCAATATCAGGTATTTAACACAGCAAGGTGATAGCCAGGTAATAAATTATATTTGTCAAAAAGGCTGAAAGATATGAAATACTTTATCTTTCAAAGGTCCTAATTTTTATGATCAATGTGTATATACAACCTTTAGATCAAAAGCCCCTAAATTCCCTACAGGTACTTGTTACTCATGGTGTGTTCACTGTGTTGCTTTGTGTCAGAAACTAGCTATCTCCAAGCACAGTACAGGAAGTTTGCTTCTTGTTAATTTTTAACTGATCTCTGTGATGACTCTCTCTTCAATCTACTCAAGTTTATTTTAGAGTTGCTGCCAAGTGGCACTGAAGAGGACATCAATGGTAAGCATGGACCTCCGATGAATGAAAGTGTTAGAAATTACATTTTAAGAAGGGACCTTTTAGTTGTATTGAGTGATTTAAAAGAAAAAAGTGAACATTTAATGATGTGTTGACAGACTTTGTGCAACAGTTGAAGAGTACAGCTGTCAGTGTCGAGGTTGAAAAGCATCCTAACCCTCTAGCAAAGCTGTTTACTTTGTCTTTTTCATTTTGATGCTAAGAGCATTGTTTTAATTCACCTTTTAAAACTTAATTTAAGTTTTGTTTGCATTGTTGATTCATTATTATCCATAAGGCTGATCCAGTCAACTATTGTGGACTAACATGGACAGGTCACTGAGAACTTTCTGTGTCATATTGACAGGTTGAAAAGATGTGTGGTATCTTCAGCAGCTATGCACTCTTAGCACTGCTGCTGGCTGCAGCCTGGGCAGACCACCACCACCCTAAACGCAGCCATAAAGAAGACCACAAACTGTCCTCCCCTAATAATGACTTTGCCTTTGCCCTCTACAAAAGACTGAATGCAAAGACTAGTGCTGGAAAGAATATCTTCTACTCGCCGCTTGGCATCTCCACTGTGCTGTCCATGGTGTCTGCAGGAGCTCGAGGTGAAACCCACAGCCAGCTGTTCTCCAGCTTGGGCTACAGCGCCTTAAACCAGACTGAAGTCAATGAAGCATACAAGCATCTCTTTGACATCCATGGACACAGCCAGGAGAATCTTCAGCTGGATGTCGGCAATGCTGCTGCTGTCCACACTGGCTTCAATCCTCTGGAGAAGTTCTTGAATGATGTCAAACAGTCCTACTCTGGTGAGATCCTCAATGTGGACTTTAGTAATCCCACTGAGGCCGCAGCTGAGATCAACAGTTTTATTGCAAATAAAACCCAAGACAAGATCAGAGATCTGGTGAAGGACCTGGATTCTGATACAGCCATGGTGCTGATCAACTATGTCTACTTTAAGGGTAAGGACGCAAGTTTTAATAATAATTCTTTTGTTCTTGGGTTGGCCTTGATGGGCCAAGAAACAAACCATCCACATGTGACATAAACATATTTAAAGTTCTAAATCTCCTTTTATAAATATATAATCCATCCTTGAGGTTCTGGATAATTAATCGGGGAAGTATGCTAATCCATTCATTTATAGTATGTTTGTAGTCTGAGTAGACCGACCAATCATGTACCAGCATGCTTTTAAAGTAAAGGACGAACACTCTGTTGAGAGCAAAAGCAGGAAGAGCACACATCGCTGTACTGACATCCTGGCTTCCATTGGCAGTAATCTGACGAAGATTTATTTGTTTCTTTGTTTGAGGTTACCAAAATGCTCAAGATCAAAAAATTCAACTGAAGTGAAATATCTGTTCAATGGGTCTCATTCATGAAACGTGAGCAGCACAAATTTGTATGTAAACTGTGTGTAGCAGAAATTTCCGCGGATTTCCGCATTCATCAATCTTTTAGTTGCGCTGATCTGTGAGTAACTACTCATAAAATCTATACCTGCTCCCGGCTGTGTGTAGCGCTTGTGTAAATGTAGGAATACACATAAATACTGCTTGTCACCGTCGGAAATTACCATTTTAATACGTACTGCTCTCTGTTATGTACACAATACGCAGATGCCTTTAAGACACGTAATTTAAACATGGCAAAATATCGAAAAAATAAATAAATATATATATACAATATATTTTTACAATAAATAAGTTGGCAATTAAAGCATTGATATCTAGATTAGGTTTATTTAGAATGTCAACTACTTGTTAAAAACCACACAGACTACCTGGAGCCTAACCTGACAAGGCCAACTAAAAGAAGCCACGCCATACCTGCACATTTGCAGGTGCTCTCCATGCTGGGATTCTTAGCCACAGGGACCTTCCAGCGGGAGATGGCAGATACATCTGGAATCTCCCAGCCATCAATGAGCCGCATTTTACCGGCAGTACTTGCCGGCATTATTGCATTAAGGCCGGAGTACATTCAATTCCCCTATGATGCACAACGGCAAATAGAGGTAAAGCGGGGGTTTAGCACGCTGGCCAACATGCCAGATGTCATCGGTGCCAGACTGCACACACATATGCATCAAGGATCCATCTGATGATGCATTTGAGTACATAAATCGGAAAAACTTTCATTCCGTGAATGTGCAGCCGATATGTGATGCAAACTGTGTGTTGTTCAACATTGTGGCTCACACAGCTGACTGCTGGCACCTGTTTGGAGAATGGAGCTGTGAGAGATGGCTGGCTAGTCGGTAAGAATGTAGTCTATACAAATGCATGTGTTTTATATGTAGAGACTTACCATTTTATATCCATAGAAATTAAAATGTGCTTCCTAGATTCCACTTCCCCCAAAATATCTCAATCTCCACCTTTGGAGAAGTTCTTTTTTCACTCTCTATCCCTCTTTCCTTGCGCCATGATTGCAGGGCAGGCCGACCAGATGCACAGGTCTGTGTCCTTATATGGTGGTTATTTGCTATTCATGGGCAGGGATTTATGCTAATTGATGATCACTGGGAGCGCGCTGTCAATCTACGATGGGTTGGTACTCATGATCTTACACACGTGTTTACGTTCAAATCTGAGTTTCCCGCACTGTTCATGAATCCGGAGTAGAGTTTTAGTAGTGTGAGCTTTTATGTGCAAATCTACACACAGATTTACTCATGTTTCATGAATGAGACACAATGTGTCTAAGTGTTGTGACAGCCAATCAGCTGTCAGATTCAGGAATAATCAAGGTGACCTACATTCAATGCTGAAACATTTTAGACATTGTGTTCATCTCCTCCTCGGGATGAACTTTTTTTTTTTTTTTTTAGAAATCTGCTTCATGGTGTTGTAATTTTGGCAAACTTAAGACCCTTAAATTGTAAGTAAATCACAAGAAAATGCTTTCCTTTTTTTGGAGCTCATACTTCTGAGGTAAGCTAAAGTAAAGCGTTGTGTAACTTACTGTCTTCTGTTGAACTAAAACCTACTTGAAACAGAAGGGCTACTCCTGGGGATATAAAAGACCAAAAATGATGGGATTTATTTTGCACACGAGAACAACTGGACAGAAAAAAGTCTTGGCTAGAAGTTGAATGATGATGACCATCAATGGGTTCTGAGATTGTATGTTAACATAATGCACAATAATTGTATATCAGACTTCTACTTTGAATGAATAACACATCTGTGCCTGGTACAGGATTGTGGGAGAAACCTTTTAACAGCTACAACACACGGATGAGGGTCTTCAACGTTGACAAGACCACTGAAGTTCAGGTGGACATGATGGAGAGGACTGGCTCTCATCAAATCTACAGGGACCGTGAAAACCAAACCACTGTTGTTGTGCTGCCGTACAAAGGTAACTGCTCCATGATGATTGTCCTGCCTGATGAAGACAAGATGAAGGAGGTGGAGGGCCACATCAGCAAAGAGCACATCAGACACTGGCAAGACTCGATCTCTAAGAGGTTGGTGGATTACAGTTAATTGGTTGGCTATAGATAAAGCGTGTCAAAGATCGAATGGTCCATCGCTTTATTTGGTAAACATGAATAAACTGGTAATTGAGAGAAAATGACAGGGATGAATATTCATGTTTAGAACAATCAAACTCAATTAGACAAGTTGTAGTTCAAGTACACATTCCAGTGATTTGGACAGTGGGGATCAGTGTTGTCCGCAATAGTGACACTTGACAGAGCATTGGGCCTCATTTACTAACAGTGCAAGTCAAGGTGCGCTACTACTTTTTGTCTATTTTTTTATTATAATAGATAAAATTTACTATTTTCAACAACTTAAAAAAATCAAACATTCTGGAAGACATTGCACGACCCCCATTTTTGTCTCGCGGGGGTCTCGAACCCACATTGGGAACCCCTGCTCTAAGAAACAGATGGCTAGTTGGTGAGCATATTTTATGTTATATTTGGCTTAAATCTCTATCCTGTCTATGCTAAAATGTTGTTCATACGTGAGATACGGCCTGGCTTATGGCTCCATTTGTAAGTCCTGAGTGTGTGTTGAATTGAGATTTTCTTTGCATTCCAACTCCATATCTGTCCATGATTCTGTAGTAGAGTAATTCATTTAGTTTAGGGAATGTTAATGATCGAAGGCTAGTGATTGAAGCTCTACTGAAAAATAAATGAGAGTTAATTAATTAATTTTACTCTGAATGACTCTTTGAGCCAGCTCATTTTCAGTGTGAACTTGCACAGAACTGTTGGTGATGTCCTTTGTTTTTTCAGGTATGCAGAGCTGACTTTGCCCAAATTTTCAATTTCTGTTGATGCTGCCTTGGAGAGCACACTCAAAGAAATGGGCATAACCAAAGCTTTTGAGAACGGGGCTGATTTCTCTGGCATATCAGTGGTACCGCTCAAAATCTCAAAGGTATGAGATTATTACCTGATGATGATTTTATTAATTTAAGTGTTAGCAGTTGGACTAGTGCTTTATTCATTTCATTTCTGATTCCTTATTTTATTTTGTTGCATCTCATCCTTTTCCTGCTAAGTGAGGGGTAAGTGCAGCAGGTGGTTTACAAGGCAGAGCTCTGAGGCCAAGGAATGGGGGGTGGATAGCTAAAGGTTGATATCTCAATGAGGGGAAATAATAGGAAAAGGAAAACACAAATTAATGAAAAAATAAAAGAAATGAAGAAAAATAATAAATACTGACCTGTATGATTCCAACAAGACTTCCCTTTTTCTCCTCAAAAGGCATCCCACAAGGCAGTGCTCAGTGTCACTGAGGCTGGGACAGAAGCAGCAGCTGCCAGCACATTGGAGATGACACCTTACAGTTTGCCTCCATCAGTATATATTGACAGACCTTTCTTGGTTTTTATCCTGGAGAACTCCACAGGGAGCATCCTCTTCATGGGCAAGATCAATGACCCCACAGCCGTGTAAAGGCACACAGGAGAATTTTGTTCTCGGAATTCATCACAAATATCTTATCATGACAAAATCAGTGATTCTGGGTACATGTAGAAGGAAATATGCTTGTATTAAAAGTCACTGTATGAGAGAACCTGTGATTATTGAAGACTTCATTGATCTGAATGAGAAGTAGCGCTGTCATGATACATTAGAGCTAAATAAGAAATCTATTTATTGTTCCGAAAGCAAACTTTGGAGTTTGTTGGAAATTAGCAGCTTTTTGTGTTTTTTGTAAAATAAATTTAATCTTTCATTTATTGAACTCTGGAAACTTGTGATTAGCATTTATCATATATTCTATTAGAACACTAATGATTGATGATTGGACATATTAATAGATAACAGAACAAAAGAATGACATGCTTTAATTCTAAAAAATATTCAAAACATGATCCCAAAAAGTTGAAAGTTAGAGACAAGAACTGAGCACTTGACATTCTGCATAGACAAATAACCTTACGGTCAAATTCCCAAGATCCGTCTTTGGTCCACCTCTGATCCATCACGGCACCGGATCTGACAGGTTCCTATTCGAGTCAGTCTGTTAACCCCCCTGGATCTTCCCCGTTGAGTTCTGTCTGCAGCTCTGATCCGGCAGGTCGGAACGCAACAGATAAGATACGCAAGACTTCTATTTTTTCTGGAGCATGACGCATCAATTCAGCACAAAGCAGGACAGGAAGTCCGACCCATACAAAATGAAAAAAATTGGTTAATTTTCAGAATAAAACACTCCGTGCTATCATTAGATTTTTAACTTAACTATGACAACAAAATGTCATTTAGAGCGGAGCTATGCCTGGAGTCAACAGGTCAGAGGTTTTCATAGGCTGATAAAGACTGATAATACTTGATTTTGTGATTGCCGCGGGAAAACCTCGGTCACATGACTCCAGCTGCCCTGCAGTCCTGTCCGTGCTGCGTTCTGAAAACGTAACTGGTGGGTGTTGATGGACGAGAGCACGGAGCCGGACTGGACCAGACACGGATCTGGTGAAGCCCCGTGTTAGAAGCAAAAACGTCACCATAATTAATTCAAAATGAATTAGAAATAATTATTTGGAGAATAATTAATTAGTAAAAATTTTAATTGTTTGAGTAGCTCTGTATGCAAACTTGCACTTTTGTCTTTTGCTTTAAAGAGATCGTAAATGAGCGCCCAGAAAAATAAGAAAAATTCATCTTTTAAAGCTCCAGCAGGAGACTTTTTTGTTTTTTTTTATCATCCTGCTTTCTTTAATAGTGAAATGTATCACTCACTGAGAATAATTGTTATAAAAAGGGCTGAATAAGGATGTTTAACATGTAAATCAGTTTGTCTGATGTGTACCTCACAGGAACTAAAGTGTATTACTATACAATGAGTAGATTAAAAATACTGTAACATTATTTAATTACTAGTTAATAATCCCACCTCTCTGTGTTAGTGTTACCTCTATGGTGTCATACCAATACTTGGCAATCAAATCTAAATTACCTGTGACCAGGACCATACCAACTCTAATGCTTTGGCTAACAGCAGCTTAATGTTATTGGGTCAATAATACAGCAGAGAGATGATGCGTGACCTGATGGACATCAGCCCCACATGACTCCTCGCCCTTTGACCTGTCAGCAGATAAATGTGTTTACGCAATCAGTACACATACACTTTGTCTCCCCTGTTAGCACCCACACTCTGACGTCTGGGCAGGACATGAGTAAGTGTTTGAATGACACAGCTAAGTGGGCTGATCATTGGAAGTGTTGAAGTGCTTTCAATCTGTCTGGTCTGCTGTTCATGAACAGGTACGGATGAAGACTGAGCAGCAGTGAATTCTGGTTTCCACGGCCCTTTGTGATCTCTGTGATGTCTTATGTTTTTTGCCACTTTGGAAACAGGTTCATAAAAGTGTTTTTCACATTCACACCTAAATCAAGTATCATGTACAGTACATGACCTTCTTGTGATGGATGCTTGGCAGTGTTTTCTTTTTCTAAGATCCCTGTCAGATACTGCCATCTGTTCATTTCCCTGCAGATTCTGAAGACTTGCTTTATTTAGGATGTCTGACAAGGTAGATGTTTAGTAATATAGTTTGTTGGCAATGCAGTTGATATGCAGAACAATTTGAAATACAGACGGCATTACTTCATAACAGTGATCAAGATAAGGAAGAGAAAATGTGAAGTGAGTAGCAGATGGTTATGCAAAATAGAATCCCATTAGGATGATCAGGACCCTGATATGAAGCAGAGATGTCTTGTCTCACCCTGAAGAATGAGACAAGGGATAATAACATCTAACAGCTCTGGTGATCACTGTTTCCAATTCAGGTGTCATATGTGCTACCAGCCTCAGCATTACAAAGACATTCAGAATTGGGGTATTTTCTTTTTGGCATCTTGTCATGGACCTGCCTCAAAAGTTCTTGGAAGACATTACCCTGAGTAAACGCTCAATAAATATTTTAACTGGGATGTTAAGAGTGAAATTATGAAATGCTAGGACTGCCAGAGCTGCAGCAGAGCGTAGCTACTCAGTTGTATAATGCGGAAGCCCTAAAAGGACATGATTAGATACATTTTATTTTCTCTGTTTTCCTCAAGAAAGCGAGAAAAAGTTTCTTTAATTATTTTGGTTTATTTTTTATTTTTTTCACAAACATTGTTTATAAAATGTTGCCTCAGTAAAGAATAAAAAGATATTTTGTTATCAGACATTTATCCTCCAGGTTTAAGACCCAAAACACAAAAACAAGCTTTGTTCTCAGGATATAATGAGATGAATGATCCCATTATCATGAGAAAAATAAGTCATTAACTAGAGATAACAAGCTGTGCTTTCTCAAGAAAACTGAGAAAATAAAATGTATTGAATCATGTCATTTTAGGGCTTCCATAGTATAGGTTGAAGTCCATATTTTTTATTTTGAATGTTGTTCAATATTTTATCAAAATGTTAGGAATGAAAGAGAACAGCTGTAAACTCTTTATCTTGTCCATGTACTGAGTTGCATATTATATTCCTACAAATCAGTCTCTTTGTATTTGTCTAATAAAATGCAAGGGATTTAAAATGTTTTTAAAGCAATCTAGTTCAAACTGTAATATTGCTAATGAGGTTATACGGATGTAACAGAAACTTTTAACTTTATATTTTTTTTTCTCTAACTTTGCACTGTGGGCAAGTGCAGCATGACCAGCTGTACACTACATTTGTTCAGTATGAGTAGACTAGAAAGTATGTGCAATGTGGAGAGCTTATCATCCAAAAACATTTGCATGCATGAGTCATATATAAGTTGAAAACCTCTTTCCGTGTCCACAGTAATGTTCCTGTGACAATGATGATGAGTCAGTTATGAGGCACCCACAAGAGATGTCATGTTCCTGTGTATTTATGTCCACTTTGGACGTAACACAATGAAGTGGTAACATTGAGCTCATCCACTCATCAGGTTTACTCTGAGCAGAGTCCAGCCCACCTACACAATAGGTAAGTAAGTGAACCCTTTATCCAAGGCTTTGAATGAAGAGAAAGCATCCAGACTGGAGACATTAAATGGACTGCAGTCATACAGCACTTTTCTCCTGTGAGCTGTGACCATTTTAGTGACCTTTTTTTTCAACTGTATAAATTAATTATTTTAAAATCAGTGCAATCATCTTTAAATCAATGTTTTGTGTCAACTCGGACACAGCTTTAGTTGGTAGCTGGATAATAAGTGGGGTAAAGTGCAGTGAGCAGGTGGTTATGGGAATTAGAGTCCTATCAGGGTGAACAGGACGTCAGGGTCCTGATATATACAGTGGGGCAAAAAAAGTATTTAGTCAGCCACTGATTTTGCAAGTTATCCCACTTAGAAAGATGAGCGAGGTCTGTAATTTTCATCAGAGGTACACTTCAACTATGAGAGACAAAATGAGAAAAAAAAATCCAGGATATCACATTGTAGGATTTTTAAATAATTTATTTGTAAATAATGGTGGAAAATAAGTATTTGGTCAATAACAAAAGTTCAACTCAATACTTTGTAACATAACCTTTGTTGGCAATGACAGAGGTCAAACGTTTCCTGTAAGTCTTCACCAGGTTTGCACACACTGTAGCTGGTATTTTGGCCCATTCCTCCATGCAGATCTCCTCTAGAGCAGTGATGTTTTGGGGCTGTCGCTGGGCAACACGGACTTTCAACTCCCTCCACAAATTTTCTATGGGGTTGAGGTCTGGAGACTGGCTAGGCCACTCCAGGACCTTGAAATGCTTTTTACGGAGCCACTCCTTCGTTGCCCGAGCGGTGTGTTTGGGATCATTGTCATGCTGGAAGACCCAGCCATGTTCCATCTTCAATGCTCTCACTGATGGAAGGAGGTTTTGGCTTAAAATCTCACGATACATGGCCCCATTCATTCTTCCCTTAACACGGATCAGTCGTCCTGTCTTTGCAGTAAAACAGCCCCAAAGCATGAGGTTTCCACCCCCATGCTTCACAGTAGGTATGGTGTTCTTGGGATGCAACTCAGCATTCTTCTTCCTCCAAACAAGACGAGTTAAGTTTTTACCAAAAAGTTCTATTTGGTTTCAACTGACCACATGATATTCTCCCAATCCTCTTCTGGATCATCCATATGCTCTCTGGCAAACTTCAGACGGGCCTGGACATGTACTGGCTTAAGCAGGGGGACACGCCTGGCGCTGCAGGATTTGAGTCCCTGTCGGCGTAGTGTGTTACTGATGGTAGCCTTTGTTACTTTGGTCCCAGCTCTCTGCAGGTCATTCATCAGGTCCCTCCGTGTAGTTCTGGGATTTTTGCTCACCGTTCTCATGATCATTTTGACCCCACGGGATGAGATCTTGCGTGGGGCCCCAGATCGAGGGAGATTATCAATGGTCTTGTATGTCTTCCATTTTCTTACAATTGCTCCCACAGTTGATTTGTTCACACCAACCTGCTTGCCTATTGTAGATTCACACTTCCCAGCCTGGTGCAGGTCCACAGTTTTCTTCCTGGTGTCCTTCGACAGCTCTTTGGTCTTGGCCATGGTTGAGTTTGGAGTCTGACTGTTTGAGGCTGTGGACAGGTGTCTTTTATACAGATAACAAGTTCAAACAGGTGCCATTAATACATTTATTGTTCTTTTACAAATGTGACTGTGCATATATATTTATTGAAAATGCAATTGATTGTTGTACTGTTGTCCTGTCTCTGTGATGAATCCATACTGACTGTGGACAGCTGCTATTACACTTTAATTACATAGTCATTTTCCAGCCCTACAACATTTTGTGAAACAACACAACTTATTTCAATGTATACACTGTATGCTTACATATACTAATGTATGTACATGTATGACCCATACATTGCTGTTACCATTAATGTTTGTATGTCTGTATACTTTCCATCTTTGAATATCAGTTTATTTTCTTTCCTACGGAGCCCCTGAAGTCCCCCCAAAAAATATTTTTTAATATTGTTTGCACAAGATAATGATATCAATGATATTAACACATATTATTACCAAAGTTGAGGAACTTAAATGTATGAGGTGAAGAAGTACAGATTACTTTCCTTCTGTTATGAATATTTTAATTCTGTTGGTACAGCTGTCAGACATGCAATACTTTCAAGTGTAGTGGGTGGCCTCAGATTTGACTGTCAAAAATTACTGCTTGGCTAAGCATTTCATTCAAATCATTTTCAAAGCATAAACATGTTTCAATAAGCCAGAAAGCTGAACTGCAATTTATTCTATTTACAGTGTACAAATAATTACCCTATGTCTGTTAGCCTTGAATAAAAGGTTATGAATTCAGGGTTTATGTTTTCTTCAAGTAATGTTTTTGATGAACTCTGTTAAACAGTAAGTTTGAAAGAAAAAAAGACTCTTATTGGTTCCTTTGGAGAAGTACTGTCTCCTGTGAAGTATCTTTTTGTGTTCTTGTCTTGTTCCCTGAGGTCCCAGCTTGGCTAATATGACTTTTAGTTTTTTTTGCTTTAAGACCGTTCTCTCTGCACTTCGTGAACATCCATCTGTACGTATGCATTCCTAGGGCTCGTATATCCTCCTGGTTGAAGTTAATAACAGGACCAAAATCTGCATAGCCTTTCCTTCGGCTGAGCCTGTTCTCTTTCAGTATGACAAGAAAATCATATCTGCCAATTACAGAACCGTGTCAACAAGAGAAGCTAGAATATCAGTGTATGACATTCCTAGATAATAAAAAGACTGATTAAATTAGTTATTTTCATTAGACTATATGGTGACAATGTGCATCCAGACTCATTTGAGAGGTTATAAATAAATATATTTTGCAAACATAATAACTTGTGCGCACAACATAATGAAATTACATTTTGGGACTCCAGGGGCTCTGTACTTTCCTGTAGTTGTTATATCACTTGTCATGTTTTTCTCAATCAAAAAAAGAAAAAAGAAAATAAATTAGATTTTTTTATTGTTTAATTCAAATATCATACCACTGTTTGTATTTGACTGTAATTTGACTTGCTTGTAACTGTCTATGTCTGTATTCTCTTTTTCATCTGAGTAGTATAAAAGTGGTTGAACTAAATTTCTTTGCACAATCTTGTTTTATGTAATGACAATAAAACCTTGAACCTTGAAAATGTGCTTATCTGGGGAGGATGTAAAACAGTCTAGTCCTGTGTTTATCCACACCCACTGCTAAAGGCAGAAATTAAACATCTCTCATATCAGTGTGTCCTATCAGCTCTGACTCACCTTGTTTCTGATATGCAGCCAAAAACAACAATGCAGAAAAAAATATATCTAAAATTTTAAAACAGAGCTGCCAGACAACCTCTCAGCTCTGTCCATATCACAGAGGACTTCACAATCTAGTTTAATTAAAATGATCTTCTCAAGCAGACCAGTGGTTGGTAGTACAATGCAGGATTTGCAGTAAGCAAGGTAACTCGAGGTTTCCAGTTTGGCCAAGGTGGTTCAATTCTTCCAGGGTACATTGCCATGGTTACTTACACAGCAGACCGTACCTGCTGGTGCTGCAGTCATAGGTTTCTGTGAGGGTGAACATCAATTAGCAGATCCTTTAGAATTACTTGGATCTTGATATCGTTAGACAAATTGAATCAGACTTATGCAGGAATAGTTACAATGACATTCCTGTCCTCATTTAAGTCTCTTTCTTCTTTCGAGCTTTGCAATTTTGACATAGTATTATGCTTGGTTAGCCAAGCAATGCAGCTGATGTCCAGAATGATTAAAGCACTGAAGCCTTTTTCTTGTTGTACCTAAAAAATATGAAAGATAAACAAATTCAAGGAACTCTTTCCATCTTCTTCCGCTTATCTGGGTCCTTGCGCGGGGGCAGCAGCCTCAGCAGGGAAGCCCAGACACTCCTCTCCCCGGCCACTTCCACCAGCTCTTCTGGGAGGATACCGAGGCTCTCCCAGGCCAGCTTAGAGACATAGTCTCTCCAGCGTGTCCTGGGCCTTCCCCGTGGCCTCCTCCCAGTCGGACATGCCCGAAACACCTCCCCAGTGAGACGTCCGGGAGGCATCCTGACCAGATGCCCGAACCACCTCATCTGGCTCCTCTCGATCCGGAAGAGCAGCGGCTCTACTTTGAGCCTCTCCCGGATGTCTGAGCTCCTAACCCTATCTCTAAGGCTGAGCCCAGACACCCTGCGGAGAAAGCTCATTTCGGTCACTTGTATTCGTGATCTCGTTCTTTCGGTCACTACCCCACAGCTCGTGACCATAGGAATGTAGATTGACCGGTAAATTGAGAGCTTTGCCTTCTGGCTCAGCTCTCTCTTCACCACAACAGACCGGTACAGCGTCCGCATCACCACAGACGCCGCCCCGATCCGTCTGTCAATCTCGCGCTCCCTCTTCCTCTCACTCGTGAACAAGACCCCGAGATACTTAAACTCCTCCGCCTGGGGCAAAGACTCCCCTCCGACCCGGAGAGGGCAAGCCACCCTTTTTTCTGACTGAAAAGAACTGGTGACAAAGGGCAGCCCTGGCGGAGTCCAACTCCCACTGGGAACGAATTCAACTTATTGCCGTCAATGCGAAACCAAACTCTGGCTCTGACAATACAGAGCCTTCTCCAGGTCCACAAAGCACATGTGGACCGGTTGGGCAAACTCCCATGCCCCCTCCAGCACCCTCCCCAGGGTGTAGAGCTGGTCCAGTGTTCCACAGCCAGGACGAAAACCACATTGTTCTTCCTGTATCCAAGGTTCAACCAACAGCCGGACTCTCCTCTCCAGCACCCTGGAGTGGACTTTTCCAGAGAGGCTGAGGAGTGTGATCCCCCTATAGTTGGAACACACCCTCTGGTCCCCCCGCCTGTCTGCCACTCCAGAGGCACAGTCCCCAATGTCCATGCAACGTTGCAGAGGCGTGTCAACCAGGACAGCCCTACAACATCCAGAGCCTTTTGGAGCTCGGAGCAGATCTCATCTACCCCCGGGGCCCTGCCGCTTCGGAGCTGTTTGACTGCCTCCGCGACCTCGGCCCCAGTGATGAGCGAGCCCACCACCAAATCCCCCTGCTCCGGTTCCTCCTCGAAATGCATGCCGGTGGACTTGAGGAGATCCTCGAAGTATTCCTTCCACCGCCCGAATATACTCTCAGTGGAGGTCAGCAGCTCCCCATCCACACTGTAAACAGTGCGAACAAAGGGCCGCTTCCCCTTCCTAAGCCGCCGAACAGTTTGCCAGAACCTCTTCGAGGCTGACTGAAAGTCTTCCTCCATGGCCTCACCAAACCTCTCCCACGAGTTTTAGCCTCGGCGACCGCCAGGGCCGCAGATTGTTTGGTCTGCCGGTACCTGTCAGCTGCCTCCGGAGTCCCACAAGCCAGCCACAACCTGTAGGACTCCTTCTTCAGCTTGACGGCACCCTTCACCTCTGGTGTCCACCAGCAGGTTCGGGGATTACCGCCACGACTAGCACCAGCAGCCTTGCGACCGCAGCTCAGGACAGCCGCCTCAGCAATGGCAACGTTGAACCGGGCCCATTCCGACTCCATGTCCCCCGCCACCCCCGGGACGCGGTCAAAGCTGTGCCGGAGGTGGGAGTTGGAGACCAGCCTGACAGGGTCCTCCGCTAGACGTTCCAAGATGACCCTCACTGTCCGTTTAGGTCTGCCAGGTCTGTCCGGCATCCTCCCCCACCACCTGATTCAACTCACCACCAGGTGGTGATCAGTTGACAGCTCTGCTCCTCTCATCACCCGAGTGTCCAGAACATACCGCAGATCAGCCGATACGACCACAAAGTCGATCAGCGATCTGCGACCTAGGATGTCCTGGTGCCACATGCACTTATGAACACCCTTATGTTCGAACATGGTGTTCGTTATGGACAAACTGTGACTAGCACAGAAGTCCAGCAACTGAACACCGCTTGAGTTCAGATCAGGCAGGCCGTTCCTCCCAGTCACGCCCCTCCAGGTCATGCTCTCATTGCCCATGTGAGCATTGAAGTCCCCCAGCAGGACAATGGAGTCCCCAGTCGGGGCGCCTTCCAGCAGCTATCCCAAAGACTAAAAAAAGGGTGGGTACTCTGAACTGCCGTTCAGTGCATAAGCACAAACAACAGTCCCCGTTCCCCAACCCGAAGGCGCAGGGAAACAACCCACTGGGGAAAACTCCAACACACAGGCAGAGAGCTGGGGAGCTATGAGCAAGCCCACACCCGCCCTCCGCCTCTCACCCGGCACAACTCCAGCAAAGAAGAGGGTCCAACCCCCCCTCGAGAAGGTTGGTTCCGGAACCTGAGTGGTGCGTAGAGGTGAGCCCGACTATATCTAGCCGGTATCTCTCAACCTCCCGCACCAACTCCGGTTCCTTCCCCACCAGAGAGGTGACGTTCCATGTCCCAAAAGCCAGTTTCTGTAATCGAGGATTGGACCGCCAAGGCCCCCGCCTTTGGCTGCCGCCCAATTCACATTGCACCGGACCCCTGTGTGTCCCCCTGCGGGTGGTGAGTCCACGGGAGGATGAATCCATGTAACCCATTCGAGCTGGGCCCGACCGGGCCCCACGGTTGAAGGCCCAGCCACCAGGTGCTCGCCTGCGGGCCCCAACCCCAGGCCTGACTCCAGGGTGAGGCTCCAGTGGCCCTCCGGACAGGGTACACTCATTCTTGCTGTTTCTCTTCATCAGGTGTCTCAGGCCGCACTTTGTTTGTCCCCTCACCTAGGACCTGTTTGCCTTGGGAGACCCTACCGGGGCAATTGCCCCCGACAACATAGCTCCTAGGATCATTAAGGCACTCAAACCCCTCCACCACGTTAAGGTGGCGACCCACCTAAAAAAATATGAAAGATAAACAAATTCAAGGAACTTTTTGAATCATGATTTCATATCAGCTCCAAGCTGCTCAATTTGATACTGTTGGGGCTGCAGCTGAAATAATTTGTCCAAAGCTGTCGCACACCCAAAAATCTGAGAAACAAATTCAATAAATGGAATAAACAGGATTGAGCACTAATGATCGAAAGTAATACTTTAAGCTTTAATCTGCAAATTCACGCATTCAGTGATTTTTTTATGTTTCAGTTTTTCTTCCTGCATTTAGCAGCTGTAGTTGTGTTGATTTTAGTCTGAACAACGTTTAACTTTCTTTTTATTTTCTAATACCAAAGTTGGATCTGAGTTTGTAAAATTTGTTTGAAGACTTAGGACTCTGGAGCAACCCTGAGATCTCTTTTAAGCCTCATATTCTAAAATAGTTCATGGCTGTCTTGTAACACTGTATTGTTTAATTAACTGTTTCATTTCAGGTGAGGAAAATAGTAACTTTCTCATTTAATGTTACCTATCCTAGATTATGCTAATGTTGTTTACACTTACCTTAACCTACTTAATACTGTTCATAACTCTCTCTGAAGATTTGTTTTAAGGTGTCCGTACAGAACACACCACTGCTTTATGTATGAATCACGTATTTGACTCCGGTGTAAAACCAGAAGGCATTTTCCTGGTCAGTTTATATGTAAATGTGTTCACTTTAATTTCCCACAATATTTTTAAAAGAGGTCCTGGTTTCTTATTCATCTTCATATTCACTCAGACATATGCAGCATCCCTTTGTCATTGTCACCAGGATCTGTAAATAAATAAGTTGCAGGTCATTTAAATACAAAGCTCCATCCGCTTGGAATAATCTCCCCCTCTTTCTGAAGTCCATTATTTCTCTCCACTGCTTTAGGTCAAATTTATTCACTTATCTAAAAACAAGCTGTTCTTGTTTTTCCAACATTTGCTTGTACTAAAAATAACTCAAAGATAATGTGCTTCACTGCTGCTCTTCATACTGTTAGACATTGTTTCTCATGAAGATCCTGTTTACTAGCTGAGGGCACAGGCTGAGGGTCAGGGAGAGCTGTGTTTGTATTTGTGTAGTTGTGTCTGTTAAGATCTGCTGTTTTGTATGCATGCGCTTTATGTTGTGTGATTGTGTTGGGACCCATTGGAATTGAGATACTGCATCTCCAGAGGCTATCCTATAATAGATTCAATTCAAAGTATGACAATCTGCTGACAGCACACTTGTCAGTGTTTGCATTAGGTGAATGCTCTGGGCTGATTTATTGAGTTGATGTCCAGCTTCATGTGACCCATTAGTGTGATTCCTTCTGTCAGAGTTAGTAAAGCCTGATAACCAAAGAAACTCTGGGAATGTTAAACTCATATCCTAGTACCGGCCTTTGAATTAGGTCAGAAGGGTCAATACGTTGCTCTAATCTCACAGAGCTGATTCTAGTTTGAGCAGCATCTGCAATGATAGTGGCAAACACACATTTAATGTTGCAACAGAATCATCAATACTCTTACATCAGAGATAACACAAAACCTTAAAAGAAATGACCTGCAAATATGTGTTTTGGAACGCAGAAGGGATGTGACCATAGACTGTATTAAAAAATGGATGTAGTAACTGTGACATCACCTATCTGTTCCTGAAGTGCTGTTTTGAAGCCTGTTGTCGGCAGGACCTAACTTCGTCCGAGCTAGTGTGAGGTAAAGAGGCAAGCCTTTAGCCTTTTCGCTAACAGCTACAGGGTGCAAACTGTCAATCAACTCAGCCATGCCCTTAATTAGGCAAAACTCATAAGTTTAATATCGTTAAAAATGACAAGTTCTATATTTAAAAAAAACAAATTACCCCTTGCAGTGTGTGCCAATAGAGAAATTAGCTATTGGAACCAGGAGCCAGGCTTGATTAACTCCAGTTTTTAGCACTTCCGCATTGGCTTCATATCTAAGATGGGAGTTTTTGGATGTGACATCATTGATTGTCCGTATCAATACACAGTTAATGTTATATAGTCTGGTCTGAGCAAAAAAGTAGATGCCAGGACAGTGTTAATACTGCAGAGAGTAAAATTAGGCATTTTACAACATACTGTAAATACAACTTATAAAAGTACATATTTTTCATTTCAAAGTTTCTCTTTCAGTTCAGTTATGAAACCAAAGTTCTGCTCTACTATATTATGCCCATCCTTGGAATATATTACAAACTCAAGATGTGTTCATTAGCGTCAAGCTCTACGACTCTTCCTCTACACTGAAAATCTCTCTGATCTCACTGCTTTGGTTATTATTCCTGCCTGAAGAAGATCAAATGCGTGGAATGCATGCAAATTAAGACATGATGTGACACATTGTGAAATGGGCATCTATAATGCAAACGCCGTCAAGTCGAGGATGTGCGAGTCCTCTCACACACCTCTCTCACATGACTCATTCATTCAGAAGTGATGGAAGGAGGAACAGCATCTCACTGTAGAGACATTGACTGCTAGACAAGGTCAGAGAAAAGACAAAAGCATGAAGTGATGAGACGACCAGAGTTCATACCATAGTAATGTTCAACACAGCGATGACACTCTGAGCAGGTGCTGCCGCAAACTGTAGAGGAACTGCTTAAACAAATTCTGTTTATTCACACATCAGCTGGCATTTCGTCTGCTTTTTTTTTTAGTAAATGATAGACTCAAGGTTTAGTTTGTTTTTCTTTGCTTTGTCATTTTTTTAGTCCTTTGCATCTTTAAAGGAAGTTTAAATAAATGAGGACTTCAAAACAAATCTGTTTCTTCTCGCTGTAACTTTACTTGATGCCAATGAACAATTAGGAACTTTCAGATTGTGATGGCTCTTGGTGGCCTGTGGACAGAGCAGTCTGCCTTATTTTTTCACTTCACATGTTTAAGTATTGGTCAAGGGTCCGGGAGGCAGACACCCTCTCTACTTTTAAGAGCTTAAGCTTTTAGTTAGGGCTGGCTCAGGTCCAGCTCTTAGTTACGTATGCCGCTGACACACTGGGACCCTATCACCCCCCTCTCTCTGACTATCCCTTACTTTAATTCTCCCTGCCCTGTTAAAGTTACCATATGATCCCTGAGCTCCCTTGTCTTGTAGGTTCCTCTGAGTCACTCCCGTAGATGGCCTGCTCCTGTGGACATGCCAGACTCTAGTGGCTACAACTATTTTCCATCTCACCACTATCATCTCTCTCTCTCTCTCTCTCTCTCTCTCTCTCTCTCTCTCTCTCTCTCTCTCTCTCCATCTTCATTGCCTGTATCCCTCTTTCCAACCCCAACATGGTCTCAGCAGATGTCTGTCTAACATGAGTCTGGTCCTGCTTGAGGTTTCTGCCTGTTAAAGGAAGTTTTATGGTGCAAAACCCAACATTTCAGGAAACATGACATTACAGAAAACACAACAACATTTCAGGAAACATGACATTACAAAAAACACAACTACATTTCAGAAAACATAACATTACAGAAAACACAACAACATTTCAGAAAACATGACATTACAGAAAACACAACTACATTTCAGAAAACGGAAAGGGAAGGGACAACACGTCTTGTTTCTTATTGGACAGAACCCAACAGCTCAACACCATTTCCTGTATCTATAGCTACTACTCAGCTGAGTCCATGCACAAATTTTAACTGAGTTGGAGGGAATGGAAGAGGAGATGGAAATAATAAAGGAATATTTCAACAAAGCTATTATATTATAAACATATAATATAGCCTAATACTCCTATGGTGTATCCTACATATTAGGACATCCTCAGGTCTCAGAATCAGGTGTCAGACCTCAGATGAAAAAGCATCAGGTCTTTTTCACTTCAGAAGGAAATTTTTCCCTTTCTTCACATTCTGATTACATGTAATTTGACTACTCCATGGAAAGTACTCTGATTAGTTTGGGGAAATAACTCAGATCATAACAGGCATGTTAATAGTGTGGTGGTGAGCACGGACAATCTTCAACAAAATAATTCTTGGTTCACATCCTGGACTAAGGCTTTCCATGTGAGGAACATTTTTTTCAGACTGTCTAACATGTGCTTTTAAAGGATCCCTACTAGTGGCTTCAAATGTGAGATGAAATTAAAAATGAAATAGTTTCCCCACAGTGTGGTTGAGCTATGCTTTTAAACCACTATAACACATTGGTGGAATGAAAAGACAGAAGAAAACATGCACTGGCAAGCAGCTCTTTGGTGTGATGGACAGGGGTGCTGCCTTTACATGCAAGGATCCCTGGTTCAATTCCCACTAAGGGCTTCAAATGTGAGATGAAAATGAAACAGTTTCCTCAAAATGTGATTGAGCTGTTATTTAAAACAGCTTCAACACATTGGTGGAATGAAAAGACAGAAAAAAGCAAGCACTTTTAAGCATCTATATGGTGTGATGGACAGGGCTGCTGTATTTCAATCAGATGGTTCTGGGTTCAAAACCCACTATGTGTTAAAAATGTGAGATGGAAATGAAACACTTTCCTCACATGTGCGTGAGCTGTGCATGTTAGGTTTGTGAAATGTTGTTATGTTTTGCCCTTCAGGGCCACCATAAAGTTTGTCCTTGCCACTGTAACTTGCTAAATGCTGCAAAGTGCTCTGCTCATGGTGGATTAAGATGAGACCAGAATGAGTCCTGTCCGTGAGATGGGACTGGATCTTTTCCTGTCTTGATGTTGGGTTTTTGTTAGTAATATAACAGATAGTACAGTCTAGATCTGCTCTGTTTCTTGAGATAACGTTTGTTGTGATTTGGTGCTACATAAAAAAAAGATTAATTGATTGATTTAATGGTATGCTCACTGTGATTTTTATTTCTGTGTGCCTGGTAAATGAAGACCTTCAGTCTGCTGAGGTACCAGTTACATTTTACTCTCTTCCCTACCCAGCTAACACTTCTAACTGCAGCTTTAGAGATTTTCTGGTCAATTGTTCAGGTGATGTGTCCGTACAAAGGTTCACAAAGATGTGCTAAATAACTTTATACATTTTAACCCAAATGTGTAAATATGTAGCTGTTTGCTAAATGTTATCCAAACCAACAACAACTTTGATGTCTCTTCTATGTAGTATCTGTTTCTTCCAACACAAAGAGACTACAAATGATAAAGCAGCTTCAAGAATTACGAACTCTTGCTCCTTGTTATTTTATCCTTGTTTTTGTGACTGCATGTAGAAATTACTAAATTTTTTGACATTCAGCAACATCTAACCTTTACTCTTAAACTGAAGGTGTTATGTTGACATTTGGATAAGGACTCTATGCCAGCATTGCTTTCTAGCAAACAACAATAAAACAGATAAAAGCACAAGAATAAGAGAATAATAAACACAGAAAGACGGAGACTCACACATCTCTCATGCTTTGTTAATAACCCACCCTGGTTTTTCATCCTGGTCTTCGGGAGTCGAGGAGCAGCTGATCAGCAGACCTTCAAGACCTCAAGGGAGTATAGATATGCAGGAGGTCAGATGTACTGAGGTGCCAGCCATTTTAAGGATTAAAAATAAATAATAAAATCTTAACATGAATCCTAAAAGGAACAGGGAAGCTGCAGAGGACTGTTGGGAGACAAGGAGCAGCGTTTTGGACCAACTGTAAGCTTGCAAGGGAGGCCTGGTAAACTCCAACATGGAGCACATCACAACAGTCCATGCAGGTCAAGGTAAAAGCATGTATCACTCACATAATCTTAGATAAAAGCATCAGATAGTAAAAACAAGATTTAACATAATGAAGTTTGCTTATCAAAAAAATCACCTTCCATTTTGACGCCTAGATTGGTAACTGTGGGTTTGAGATATGGTTACATGGCAGGCACATAAGAAAGTCACTGGCAGAACCAAACACTGTGACCTCTGTCTTACTTTCATTTACCTTTTAAAAACCTTAGGCCTTGGTAGAGAGCTTTTATCATTCCTCCTAAGGAGCAGGCAAATTAGTGAGTCATAAGGGTCGTAAGAAACGCCAATCAATCACAGGGGAAGAAGATACATGGAAAAAAGAATGGGCCCAAGAACTGAACCTTGGGGATATCCGCAGAAGGCAATACAGTCAACAACTCTGAAAGAGAAACGTGTTGCTGACAAATTAGACCTGAGCCACTCTAAGGTCGCTTTCACAGATGTGCTCATCTGAAGAAATGAGCATCACAGAGTGCAAATTATTTAATCATCAGCTTAAAACCAGCCAATAAGGCATATTTTCAAACACAAAGTTATACAATAAATAATAAATAAACATTTCTGGCAAACACAGCACCGTTCTAGGTTTCCAATCATTTAATGGTAAAATAAACTTAATAAAAATGACTTGAGATAACTGAGTCACATTTGAAGAGGAATCTGAGGAACACTGAAAACAGAGACTCTAGTCTTCCTGCAAATGCAATGTCCTGCATGCATCTCCCTTGTCACTGTAATAATGATAAAGACAGAACAGTTTTATTAGGGCAGCCCACTGAAAAACTGAGCTGCATTAACAATCCCTCTAACTTCCATCAGCAACACATATCTGTAGGTCTTCCGTTTCCTCCAAGGACTTGTAGCACATTCATTAACAAACAAAAGGTTGTGAACATTCAGAGCTTTTCATTCCCTATCTGTCATTATTTCAAAAATCTTCCCCGGGGGACAAATTATGATTTAACAGCAACATTGTAAGTAGGAATTGTGTGGCATAAATAAACCATAAATCAGCCTGAATGAGATAAGAGTGGTGTTGTTGTTTGAGCAAAATACAGATACATAGTGTGGCCAGTTATCTTCAAAACAACCAAAACACTTTATAATAATAATAATAATAATAATAAGGGACCAGTAACAACATATCAGCCAGTTCTCTTTGACTCAGGTGACAGAGCGGCCATATTGCATGATAACACAAGCCATTGATTATGTTCAGGAGACAGTTGGCTGTATTCAGAATACAGCCAACTGTGGGTAGGTATATTTGCCAGGTGATGATGAGAGTTACACGTCATGTGCAGCACAAGTTGCCTGCCTGAACATTGCTAGCTCCACTGAGTGTTACACCGAAGGAGGATGGCTGCAGTGTGATAATTTGGAATTAAAAGGAAGGTAATCAGCTCAGTGGAGTAATGACCGACTCCACAATAACATGCTTGTATAGTCTGATGTTTGATGTATCTAGCCTAGAAGCCATGCACGATTTATTTTGCAGCTGTATAAGTGTGACGTTACAGCCTGAACTTCCAGTGCAAAAACACTGAGCACAAGGCGGAAACACAAAGGTAGGAAACCTTTGGATTATTTGAAAAAAGATACAAATTCATAGATTCAGGGGATTCAGTGATGAGAGAAGAGTTTCTTTTTCTTTTCTTTTTTCTTTGGATCTTCATTGGAAAAACCACATCAGACAGATTAATATTCACAGGAGAGTAATTTGATATGCTTCAAACATGCCTGAAGGGGATCTTAAGGCACAAGCATCTGTGGAAAAAAGGGTCTAACTCGGCTTTTATCAGCAGGACATACTGTACAAAGTCAAGCGCACATGTACACCAGTAGGTGGCACTGTTGTGTCACAGGAACAAAGTGGAGGCTCTTGCACTTTGATGTTCAGTTATTCCTCTGCTCATTAGAGTTTATAATTCAGATTTAAATTAAAGCACAGCCTCTCCTCCATTCATTGTTCTGCTTTACACACTAAAGTCATTTGGGTTGAATGCTTGGAAGGTCATGGAGAGGTTATTTGTCACATCTTGTATCAGGTGTGTGTCAGGGCAGGCCCATTGAACGTAGACGCGACCAAGAACAGTGGAAGCTTTTTCAATCTACTTGGATGTTGCACACAGAGGCATAGAAACAAGAGCTGAAGCTTTAAACAATCTGTGTGTGTGTGTGCGTGTGTAAGTGGGGGGGGGGGGGTCTCATTACAGATTAGCACTTAGCTTACTGTAGACATAACAGTACGAAAGGGTGTGTTTGTTTACATAAGTCTAGAGTTAAGATCCAAAGCCAGAGCAACAATACTTTAAAATTCTGTTTCAGGCTTTACTTCTCATTCAAAGGAACCCCAGGTTTAGACACTTAAGTACATCTTCACACAAGCCATGGGGACACATTAAAAACATCACACAAGTGTCAATGATAAAACCCACAGAGTACACAAGTGACAAAGAGCTCACAGAGTGAGTGTCTGGGTGTAACCTTGTTAAAAGTGCATCAAAGCCAACTAAAAAGAAGAGACAGGAGCTGTGCTGACAGAAAGAGGCTGCTCCTGCATCAAAGACAAACAATAAAGAAACTGATCATGTTTATTATTTATGTCTGCTCTGCCAAAGTAGAGATGTACAGTGAGAAATGAGACTCCTTTTATGTTCAGGCCTGCGAGTCAAAGAGGAGATAAACTCCCAAGAAGGTGAACTAAAAATGTTTGTATGCAGAGCACAAACGTGGTTGTGAAGTACTATTACAGTAAGTCATGCTGACAGTCCAAAGCGCATCACTCACTAACTGCGCTGACCTATGCATCTGTTCACACACACAAAAATACACACATACACACAAAGTTATCCTGTGCGGCGATGGCTGCCGTCTTGATGTGTTTGAAAGTGTTGTTTGCCAGCATGACCCTAAAATCCAAGCGTGTCTTTGCTGTTGACAAATGGGATTAGACGTAACACGTTTCAACAGAGAACCCGCTGCGTTAGAGTATTGACTGCCTCTGTATCTGCGTTGTACTGTATCAATCCAGGTCAGTGGTAAGACAGCAGCTGCGTTTCATTATTATTCCCCTGTCATATCACATCAGCCCTACAGCATCACACTGCTCTGCCCAGGTTCTCGATACACGCGCTGACTGCTTTTTTACACCTGAAGCTCCAAGGTGTGTGGCAGTGTGGGGCTGATCCATCACTTGTAATGCGTGGTGAAATTGCCACTGGCCTGTTAGGGACATCCCTGAACACACAAACACAAATACACAGACACACACATGGACACTACCTCAACACCTACGACCTGTCCGATAGAGGCCATCAGGGATGATTTACAGGATCATAAAAGATGCACAGCAGGTGGTGACATAAGTAGCCCAAATAACCTTGCCTTCCCTGGAGTGCTGTCATGTGCTTCAACATGATTCTAAAACTGAGACTTCCCTGTTGTTTATTTTGGTTAGAATATCAAGCAGTGATGGAAACTGCAGCACATTGGGGGCATTAAGAACTGGTGTAAAACTGTAAGAAAATGGCTGCTGCCCAATTAAAATCCAGTTAAAAACACACTAAACAGCAGGACTTGGTGTAGAGAAAAAGATCCTGTAGAGTAGATTCTGGCCCAAATGGAACAAATAAGGAGGCAACACTGAATTAACTAACTAAAGACTGTATTTGCTTGAAGCAGTGCTTAAATACTACAAATACCAGTTTGCACACATCTTCACTGTTCTTTTCCTGTTTAACTAAGCAATAAAGAAGCTTACTGACAAAGGACTCAATGAATTATCATCCTGCCCTTATGATGCACTTATTCATTTATTTTTGTGTTTTTGGAAGGGCATATCTGTCTTAAGTAGAGAGGACAGCTGAATAAAGAGAGATATGAAGGAAGAAGAGAGTTGGGGATGACATGCAGCAGTAGGTGTTGGGAGAAATAACCATGAGAGTTATCATGTGATGTTTCCTCATCGAGAGCATTTAGTAGAATGAATACATGTTTTCAAAAATATAGCCTTTGACAAGTGAACAACGTACAACATTTCTACAATGTGATAGGCTACAGGTAAGAGGTAGGATTATTGGGAGGAAGTGCAAGTTTTACAAAGTCATTACTCAGTATAAATCACTTTAATTACATATCACTGTCAAGCATAACTCACTTACATCTCAATTCCTCTCAAAACTTCCTAAAGTTCGTGAAACAAAACACACAGACAACAGCAAAACATATTATTAACATGCATCTATGTCGTTTTCATGTGTGAAACAGAATACCAGCATCACTAGACGCAGCTATGGATGCTCCTTTAGCACTGAACAGGGGCTCACTAACAATCTCACTTTAAATTTATAACTCAAACATCACAAAACACTGTCTTGTAATTCCTTCTGATATTTCTTTTAGAATTTTAATAAACAATGAACTTAGAAAAATGTTTTGAACTAATGCATTACTTTTTAACCTGTCACATAGGTCGGAACTGTATCTATGAATGACATGAAGCATGTTCCTCAACCTGTGAGTTAGACCAGCGTCATATGATACAAATATTAGTGCATAAAGTGGTTAAATGTCCAAACTGAATGGCCTGTAGATGATTAAGTCTACTTATGCATAAAAAATATGAAGGCTCCCAGACCACAATGAATCACTGAATTTCAATAGTTGAACACATTCAATTGAACTTGAATAGTATCTTCAAAATTCAAATATTTTGTAATTCAAACATAAATTTAAGACCACGTTATCAGTGTGAAGCAGATAATAACGGTGTGTTTAAATTATGTGTGATCAGTTTGCCTCTGGCGTTGCTTTTGCTAGTGAAAGTTAATAACCCTTGGGGTTGTCAAGGGGTTTTGACCAATCAGAATCAAGCATCTTATACCCCTGGAAAATCAGTATGAAAGCCAGGTAATAAGCATTTTAACTTCTTTGATTTAGGAGTGCCGGTTTGGTTAAGCCCTGAACCCAATGTACAGTACAGAGACTACGGTTGGGGAATGGCCCAGGTTTGATTCTTATCTGCAACCCCTTTCTCTCATTTCACTCCCATTATGCTATTATCCTGTCCACTCTGTATACATGTATAAACACGCACACACCGAACACACACACACACACACACCGAACACACACACACACACACACACACACACACACACACACACACACACACACACACACACACACACACACACACATACACACACAAATATTTCTTTGGTTTAGTTTCACCCACAGCTCTGTGGTGTTTCTCATACTTCAAAATAGCACTCTAGGCCTTAGTAGGTGTTAGTAGGTGTTTGCTCAAAGTCGAGCTAAGTGCATTTTGACTTATCATCTGAACCATCTGGAAGTGTTTTTTTCAATGAATGTGCCATCCAATAGCATAGTGATGCTGTTATTTTCCAGAGTGTAACTACAATGTGCAGAAAGGGACAACATATCACAAGATTCAAAAAAAAAAAATAACGAAGCTCTATTTCTGGACAGCCTCAATAAATATTTGATCATTCAAAGACAAAAACACAACATAAGTCATCAAGCAAGATGCTGTTTGTATAAATAACTAAATCAATATGCCACGTTACCTCTACACACTCATTGAAATTGGAGGAATTTTGTTAAAAATATTTTGTATACTTTCTATGGCAAGCAATTATACCATCAACAATTATCTCCCTTCATCAATAAATACATTGTTTCCAACACTGTTCACCATTCATAGTTTGATATATGGATGTGAGTATTAATATCTGCCCTGAATATAATCATTCATATTTTATTATATCTATCTGGTTCGTTTTATTCATGAATTATTGTTGCAATGTTGACAGAATGCTTTTACTACTTTAATGACAGAGAACTTAAACATGGTGATTATCAGTAAATTATGTAATCATGAGGTAACGAAGCCTCCCTAATAATAACAACACAGTGATGACCCATTTTATCTGGAATACACTGACATAGTTACTGATCTGTGTGACAAGTTTTGATGATAACTGTGTCATTATATTTGTTGTTAAATCTTAGCAGGTTGTTAATATGCAGACAGGTTGATGTACACTGTGGAAATGAAACATAATAGTATATATTTCAGTTGTTTATCATGGGGTCATTAACTACAATTGTAATCTTTTGTATGATACTATATTATTACACGGCTCTCTTAATGATCTTCCGGCTGTATAAGAAGCTTGATTCTGATTTGTCAAAACCCCTTGACAACCATTGACAATGGTTATTAACTTTCACTAACATGAGCAACCTCAGAGCCAATTGCTTGTTGACACCATAGATTGTTAGGTGAGGTTAAGCCGTTAGTTTTATTTTATTTTTTACATGACAATAAAGGTATTACAAATGAGTCGTTTACACCCCACTTTATGGTAATTTAAGTCTGTTCCATAAAAACTCCCTTGAGAAAACTTGAGGTGCTGATGTTATTATCATTATTTTAAAATTTATGGACAATACTAGCTGTTTCTCTTATTTACAGACACGGCAGGAGTCTCAGCCCATCAACTTTGACCCTTGTGGATGCCTCCTCTTTGTCTCACTTCAACTCCACTTTATGTTTTAGCGCTGAACTAAAATCCAGACTTCAATACACCCTCTCAGAATCTTAAAGGTGAGGTCAGGTCACATCCTTACTGTATTTTAACCTGTCAACAGTCTGCCCCTTTGTGGCTGTTATATATTGCCTACAGCTAAAATAAACATGGAGGGCTGTGTTCTCTCAGCACCTGCAGTAAAAACGTTACATTAAAAGATCACAGTTGTGTCCTGAGGTGCACTGAGGCACAATGCACTGAGACGCAGAGCTGTAACAAGCTGCAGCTGCTGATTTGACCCTCAGTGCTCTGAATGTGAGTGAGTGCAGCTTTGACCCAACATCTGCAGCACAATGTGAGAAAAAAATCCCCAGTTTGTCTGAATTTCTGCTGAAAGAAGAGAAAATGTCAAAAAGTGCAGTGTCATCCCTGACAGACACTTCTCCATCTTCATCTTGCACCTCTTTAGAGCTGAACCTGATCATGTTCTCTTCCAATTTCCTGCGTAAAAACAATTTGAATCCAAATGATTTTTACAGTTCACAGTGCTGATGCCTTACACAGCTGCAGTTAAGTCCAGCTCCCAACTAGGAGGCGGCGACATGATGAATAGGCAAAACTGATGGTGTTCCCGCAGCTCAGAGTGGACTCTAATCAAGATGAATGTTTGTACTTGATTGCCTGTGACTGTGGAAGACCTCTGAGATGTGGCTGATATTTTGACAGCAAAGAAACTGTGTTGGACGGAGTGACATAGAAAAGGAGTGAGCGAGAATCAATGGGTCATCTATTACATCCAGTGCTTAATGAAAAGGCTCTGCTGCAGATGAGTAAAGTGCTGCCAAAAGGAAGTCTTCAGCGGCTCTCTCTCTGCCCTCAGCTTGATGTCATGATCAGTTTAATTCTCAGCCTGCTTGTCCTCCACTATTGACCTGCTGCTTAATGGCTTTTCCTGCACAGGCATCATCCAAACAGCACTTTATTGCTGTTGTTTTTCTACACAATGATTTTTTTAGACACCACTTATCCATTAGGAAACTGAAAAGTTATATATCTGTCTGTGAGTGTCTGCCTGTCTGTCTGATGTGATAAAGAAAAGTAAAGACACATTCCCACAATCATTTGATAACTTTGGTCTGGTACTGTTTTACGTAATCTGTGTTAGGTTCCTTCAACTCGGTCTCTGCAAAAGTTAAGATGTAATAAATTAAACTAGTTAGAAAATGTGATTTTCAATTATCATGACTAACAAAGGTCCTTCTTTCACAGACATGATTTCAAAATGAAGTTGTCAACAGCCTCTCCATATCAGTTTTACAACACAGCTTTTTTAATCACTTGGTCTGTCTTTCTTGTTGTAAAGATTCAACAAGATCCTAGTGTTATTATTTAAAAGGTGTAATGAGTGTTCACAGTGGAATGAAGGAATTCAATTTAAGCATGACAGGATTTTAAAATGGAGCCAACTCTGAAACTCAGTTTCAAACTGTATCAAACTCAGTTGTCTTCTCTTTCCGCATGATTTCAGTTGTTGGTGCTTGTTTCAGTCAAGGAATATTGTAGTGCTATTGTGTTACCTGTTCATGAAGCATACGTTAATAGGTAAGATGAGAGGAGCTTAAGCTTAGGTCGGACTACACAATCTTTTTGTCTGTTGAGATGGTGACTGTTAAGCAGGTTAAGCAATCACAGAGTCATAAATTTGTGTTGTGACTTGACCGACAGACACAAGAAACAACATGGTGGTACTCGACCAACCCTTGTGAACAATGGCATGATGTTACTCACTGAGCTCCTGAAGTGTGTCTCCTATTACCAGCCAACATTTCTCTTTTTCCAGCCTGTTGTACAAGCCCCTAGGCACATCATACAGGCAAGGAAGTTGTTACCAAAGCTAAAAAAGCTTTGGTAACAACGGCTGTGGCTCAGTGGGTAGAGTCGGTCGTCAATCAATTGGAAGGTTGGCGGTTCGATCCCCGCTCCTGCAGTCACATGCCAAAGTGTCCTTGAGCAAGACACTGAACCCAAAATTGCTCCCGCTGTTCAGCGGTGTGTGAATGTGTATGAATGAAATTAGTTAATGCTGATGGTTCCTCACATTAGCAGCCTCTACCACCAGAAAGTGAGTGAATGGGTATGAATGGGTGAAGGTGACGAGTAGTGTGTAAAAGCGCTTTGAGTAATCAGAAAGACTTGAAAAGCGCTATATAAGTACAAGTCCATTTACCAATTACCATTTACCATTCAGCTCTGTGGGGTTATGATGAGGGTTAGGGTTAGCGTTAAGATTAGGGTTAGGGTTAGGATTAGGGTTAGGGTTAGCGTTAGGGTTATGGTTAGTGCTAGGATTAGGGTTAGTGTTATGTTAGTGTTAGGATTAGGGTTAGGGTTACTGTTAGGGTTATGATTGGGGTTAGGGTTATGATTAGGGTTATGGTTAGTGTTAGGATTAGGGTTATGGTTAGTGTTAGGATTAGGGTTATGGTTAGTGTTAGGGTTAGGGTTATGATGAGAGTTAAGGATAGTGTTATGATTAGAGTTAGGGTTAAGGTTATGATTGGCTTTGTTTTTGACATGGACGTTTTTTTTAATGATTAATCGATAATTGATCGTTAACTATTCCAAAGATTGATCACGGAAAATACTTGAAATTTACATCCCTAGTGCCTATATTTATTAGGATCGTGTTTGAAATATTCCTGCATGTTACTGCGTGACTCTCGCTCCTAACTGGTGTGCTCAATCTCGGACTTCAGCTCAGCAGGTGATAGGTCGGGGCTTTCCCCTTTATCAGCTGTGATGTGAGGTCACAGCAGCGGCATGGGAATCAACCGGCCTCGTTTGCATTTCGTTCTCAGCATAGGTTTAATTTTAAATCCCCAATATTTTGGCGGGGCAGTTCGAGAATTGAGAAATGGCCAATCTGTTCACAATACTGAGCACCCTGATGTGGAACAGAAAATGCTGGAGCTCTCATGTTTCTATTCAGAAGACATCTCCAAGCCAGAGGAAGTTGTGGAGGAGTTCCACTCCTTTTGAGACATTGTATTCATAGTGTCAGCCATGGATCCTAACACAGATGTTTAACTGACATGCTTAACGGATCTCTGCACCTGTGTCATCTCCTGAGGTATTGTAGACTGCCTTTGAAATTGCATTTAAACCGCTGTCTATTTTATGTTTAAATACACTTTAACGTGTTGTAGACCGCTTTGTCTATTTTATGTTAATGTTATTCCTGAGAAAGACAGTACTGGACAATGAACCTGCCTGTTGCTGTCCATCTTAGTCGGTGCTGAACCACTCATTAATCAATGCAGTAGAGTGCTGTGTGCTGTCCTCGGTGCAGCTGAAACATTTGAACTCGACAAGCAACCTGTAGCCTTTTATGGGCTGTCTTCGTTCAATAAGTGAGAATTTGTGTTTTTTATTGATAAATAGGGGAGAAAATATATCCGCTGTTATACAGTTCTGAATTTGACTATCAGAAGGGCCCCTTGAGGATGCCCTGCCCCCTTTGTGCTGAGAGTCCAGCTCCGCCCCTGCCTCTGTCTTATGGATCCACCTGGAGCACAGCGTTGAAGGCAGAAAGAAAAATCAGACATGCCAGACCCAGATGTGGCCTTGATTGTCGATCACTATGAATTCCTACATGCGTTAAATGATCGATTTTCTAACAGGTCCCATAACATGATGACTGCCGAATTGGGCTATAATAATGTTTAGAAGATATAGTCTGACTTCAGCATTAGTCAGTAACTAAAGGATTATGTATTGTGTGTGATAAAGTAGTCCCTGTAGTGTTGCTTTGGCTACTGAGATTGAATCAATAAGCAATAAGCAGACCAAATGAAAGTCAATATGCACAAAAGCCAACTCTCTACTGTGCTTTGAAATATTAAAAATGGTGGTGTAAAAATATGTATGTTACTTGTTGAAGTATATAAAAAGTTGCAACTTTTAAAGATACCTCGATACTGTGTTTTAATGTTGTACTCAATGAATTTCTTATAACTCAGGATGGTGATTCATTAGCAGTTCAGACAGGATGCATTGGGCCAAGCTGCTGCAGTGGACTGATCACTTGATGAACAATATTACAGTATGATTATATGATTTCTCATACATGACGTATGGCCTTTTAATTTAACTACATTCTGTAGAAGATAGGGGGATTCTCAATTCCACTGTGACTAATAAAACCACTTACCAACACTCAACCTCAGCAGTAACCACTCAGTGGTGGGCTGAGCTATCAGTACACTGACAGGCTGCTGTCTGAGAATAATGTGACCTGTCCAATGTCAATGGCTTGTTGGTTTGTGGTTTGAACACTTCACTTAAGCTTATTGCCTTGACATAGTTTGATTTGGTCAAAAACCCTGGCATGAGTATCTCAGATGAGCAATTTAAAATCATGCAACAGACATAGGCTGTTATCTGTCCTCTCCTTTTTTTGTTCATGGTAAATGAAACAGAGTATAAAAGAGAAATTCACAAATCAGGCCAAGTGTCCTTACACACAGTTCCAAACACAATCCAAAATAAAACTACACAAAGGTGCACAAAGGAAATTTTGCTTAGTTATATATTTTTTATCCCTAGTGCTGTGATGTGATAAGCCCAACATTCGTGCCTGACCTTGATAACTCTTAACCTCTGCTGCATTGTTCCAAAACCTTGTGACAAGCCTTTCTAGACCAGTGGAAGGAGTTGTAAAAGCAGGGCTGCATGACTATGACCAATGTGATAATCCTGAATGTATTGGTCAACATTGAGGTCACGGCTATTTATTTATTGTATAATTGTATTCTGTACTGTTGCATTTAATTACACTGCCAGTTCAATCAGTCAATCAATCTTTATTCATATCGTCAAATCACAACAAACATTCTCTCAAGGTGCTTTTACAATCAGAGCAGGTCTAGACCATAGCCTATATTATATTATTAACAAAGACCCAACATCAAGACAGTATAAGATCCAGTCCCCTCTTTCAGACAGGACTCTCAGCTTAATCCACCATGAGCAGAGCACTTTGCAGGCAGAAACCTCAACTAGAACCAGACTCATGTTAGACAGACATCTGCCTCGACTGAGTTAGGGATGGAAAGAGGGATAGACGGAAATGAAGAGAGAGAGATGACAGGGTTAGATGGATAGCAGCAGGCCGTCTATGGCAGCGACTCAGAGGAACCTACGAGAAAAGGGAGCTGAGGGACTCCAGAAAGGTGTATGGTTAGTAACTTTCCGTTTAGGACCACCATCTGACTTATTGTATGCATTTTGTATCAAACTAAGACTTAGATTTACCTGAATTTGGTGCAATCTCAGAGGCAAAATATGAAACAAATCACACCAAAAAACTTCTACCTAAATGGAGAGGAACAGTGTGAGGATATTAACAGTGTCTAGAGGCCAGATTCTAGGTTGTGCCTTGCTCATGGCTCCCGTCAGTGAAGTAACTGTTACAACGGTGACCTTCAAGAACAAGAAGCTGCTATGATGTATGATAATGATCCTGCACCAAACAAGTTTTTCTATCAAAAACTTAAATCAATACAAACTCTCCTAGCTCAACAACTTCTCTCTTCTTCCTCTACATCTTCTTCCTACTGGAGAACTTTCAGCAGCCACCAACTAAATACATGACCTGTAGTACTTTGTCCATTCTGTACTTCTGTAGAAACATGGCAGTGCAAGATGGTTGTCTCTGTTGAAGAGGACCTGCTCCTTATGTAGATGGAAAAGGCTCATTATGAATCAACAAAAACAACCACGTTTTTGTGTTTGGGTGATTATACACTCATTTAAACATACTTATGAGTATTGCATTTCATTTCTACTAAGTCTGTTCTGCTAAATGTGGCTAAAAACTACGCACTGTATCTTTAAATTAAACAGACCACCTAAAAAAGAAGTTTGTAATATGTGAATTTCCACCTTTAAGCATCAGTTCTTAATAATCTCAGTTCAAGCTGTGTATGTTGTACAGTATGTAAACACGTGTTTGCTACCTGCAGCATGAACTCATAAATCATGGCTGCCTCACAGGATCTCAGATGTGCTCTCTGTGGAGCCGCAGAGAGCAGTGACGCTGCATCATGTCCTTGTTAAAAAGGCTCTCGGCGGTTTATGTGTCCGCTGGAACTGTGAACCATGGCCCAGGGATTTATAACACCTCATTACGGAGCCATCATAAAACCCTCGTGTTTATAAATGTTAATGCTTCTGATTTATATTTAAATGTCATCTGTATGTGGCAGTTGGGAGGTGTGTTAATGAGGGGAGGTGGTGAGGAGGAAAGACTGACTCACAGGCAGATCAACAGACAGATGGAGATGTCAGATGAGAGGAACATTGTGAGGGAATGGAAAATGAACTTTTATTCCTCCATCGTTTTTGTTCTTCACATCTTGTTTGGCAATTTGTCATGAAAGCTGCCGGTCCCATGTGGCAGATCAGCAATCAGTTGATCATGATATCTGTGCTATAGCCACAGTCAGAAGTGCTACTTTTTTCTGTCAGTTTGCTGCTGCTGATTCTTTGTTACAGTGATAAATACATTGATGTTCAGAACAGTGTGTGAACATATCTCTCTTCAGATGGCATCTCACACATGCACTGATATTATCCATCTGTGGAGGAGAGGGAGAGTCCCTCCCTCTGCTCCTCTCCTCAGGAGGTGACACACTTCCACATCAAAGCTGAAATGTAGCTTATTAGTGTGGCAGTGTGAGACCGGTGGTATGGTTCAAACACTCATGCTCACTTTCAATTACACTTTTGAGACAGATTCATATTTAGATCTGGGAGAAATGTGATCATCAAAGCAAACAAAGCACTGCACGCACAACCTGGTCTCTCTCTCTGCATTAGATGGGAGTTAGAACTCCTGATTTAGAATTTCATCACCGCTCATGAAAAATGAAATTCTTATCCTCTTACATTGAATAAATCTGATATACTCACATCGCTGCACATGAACAAGGATCTGGTTTTAATGAACAGAGGTTTGATAGTTTCCATTACAAACTAAGGGTTGCTGAAAGTTCAGAGCAGATGGACTTGATAGCCATCGAGCACAGAGGAAACTTATCTATGGCTTCACAAGCTGATGTCCTGAGGCGAGGCTGTTAATGCGTCCCAGATCTCTGGTTACAGATGTCATTTCACACTTTTAACAGAAATTCAACACTCTGGACTCTTTATACTTCCTCAAAACTTTCCTTGACCAACAGGAAAAGCATTCTCAATTTTGGTTTTGCGTGTCAGCTCTGACTGATGAAACACGTCCTGTTAGCATCACCTGCATAAGATTCAGATAAGGAAATAAAGCATGGGTATGGGTTGAGCTGGGGTGAAATGGGGAGGTTGAAACCAACACAGCAGGTATGCTGTTAATCAAGGGAAAGAGTTTCACTTGTAAACATTATTACTTTGTGTCCTAGGATAGCTTCGTGTTGTGACATTTCCATTTTAAACGGTCTGTGTTGCTTTCAGCTCTCCTGAGCATTTTTACCATCTTTAAGCTTTTTGTTTTCTATTTACAGCCCCAACTTTTTCTTCCGCTTTGTTTTCTGCAGCTGCACACAGCCCTCCCCATTTTGTTTGCAAAGATCTCTGATAAACAAACACTGCATGAGACCTGTCCAGTACCAACCAGTAGACAGAAAAGTTAATGACTAGCTGGTAAACACGGAGAGGTATAAGCAGCAGAAGAGCTGAGGGAGATATTTCTCAAAAAATCTGATCGAAACCAAAACAGAACTTAAAGGGGAGCTGGAAGAAAAACAGACTTCAAGAGAGGCAATTCGGTTTATCATATTGGACATAAAAAAGGGACTTCCAGGCATGCATGAGTTTTTAGAATAAACTTTTACTCCAACTCCGGAAATACAGAAACACATCAGCTCAGCATTGCTGCAAACTGCAGAACATCTCTGTGTACTGGATGATGAGTGTGCACGTCATTAAGTACAAAACTTAAAGGAGAGCTAATCCAAGCAATGCCCCATGCGTAGGCCTTACTCATTTTAACCACAAAGTAACCTAATTAAATATTACAGGCTCTTTGGTACGTGAATATTTATGGCATTACGACTAAACTAGATAGAACACAAAATAGCAAAGATGAAAGCAGGGATAGGGGTAGGGGTGCTAGTGTCCATTTACGTGCTACAGTGTCCATACATAAGCTTTGCATTATTTCAGGTCCCACACTTATCAGGTGCTAAATATGTCAGTTTTCACCAAGGCTATAATAATCAATCCCTAAACATAACCTGGACCAGGAAAGTGTATAAAATAGTACATACATACTTACATACATGATCAATTCAAATGAGAGAATTAAAAACATAAATCTGTCTTCAGGTAAAAGTGTCTGATATATCCTTATTAAAGGAAAAATATGAATATACCTCAATTTTTTTTAATATAACTTTTGTTCATATTCATATCAAAGCATTTCTAGGGAGGGAAGCGATTCTCTGTGCAGGGGTTATCTTCCTCTTAACCATGAAACAAAGAAGAGAGACAGCTTTTTGCCTTAGATAAAACCTAGCTTTAAAATAGATTCAAGTGAGCAAAATCAGCTCTTATAATTTCTTTGAAATAGCTACACAAATGAAGTGGGACACAAGGATCACAGACTGTTTTTGAGGAATATGGTAATTGATTGTTTAACTGACACAGCACCAGCTGCAAAAAGCTGAGAAGGATGATTGGCTGCTAGCAGGGGCACTGCCAGGAATTTTGGGCCCCATTAAAAAATATATATAATGGTCCCACCACTTCACCATCTCACATGTTGGAATATTAGAATTGTCCAGACCTTTCTTCACCATACAGCACTGCTAATGCTAACAACTACAAAGGCTTAGGTTATTCACTCATGCTAAAACACTTAAGTGCCATTTCGATGTTGAAGCATCACTCTGTGTAATTGGGCTTGCATAATTAGCTCATATATTTCAGACTTGCTGGCTGTATGGCGGTACAGTAGTTAGTGCTGTTGCCTCATAGCAAGAAGGTTAGTGGTTCAAATTGTAGGCAGGAGTCTGTCTGTGTGGAGTCTGCATGTTCTCCTCGTGCATGTGTGGGTTCTCTCCAGGTACTCCACTTGCCTCCCATAATCCAAAGAAATTCTCATCAGGCTAAGGTGATTAAAGTTGCCTATAACTAGTTACTTGCTACTTACTGCCCAGTTCGTCCACCTACATTTTTACCTGCCCGTCATTATTTTTGACAGGCTAGAACCGGGGCCTGGAATATAAAAATGCATACATAACACCAAGAGAGACAAAAAACTGCTAGAGGCAGATCTTCATTAGTCACAACTTCTATGTGCTGGTGCCACATGGCATAAAGCTGGTGCCCTTTCAGTTTTTTTCAGCCCCTGTCCCTCAAACAGCCTGATTACGCCCCTGCATTATTCCTACATTCCTAAATATTGTGTAACTTAAATACACAGGGTCACAAAAAGGTGTGTTTACAGATAGTAATGTCTGATTATTACAACGTGAATCTACATTCCTGAGACCCAGGGTCTGTAGAGCTGAGCAGTAGCTGCAGGGATGAGGGAGTTCTCTCTAATGACCTTGTCAACATTAATAGGCCCTTTCAAACTAATTCACTCTATTGTAAATATAAGAAATATATCAAGACGCCTTAACTTCTTTTGACGTTTAGCTTCAGCGATGGTGGTTGCCACTTGGATGAACCTGCTCAGTCTTTCACTCCGAGTTATTTTGGAGTGATTTTCTTTTCTCCTTGTCTGGCATTGAGATCCCCCCCCCCCACAGTGAAGGCAAAGCTGCATATAAATTCCCATGCAGCTTTCCAACTGCCAATCAAATGTAGGTGGAGATGAGACAGTAACACCCAAGTTTAACCCTTTACCCCTGGAACGCTTCCCAAAAATGCAAATTATAACTTCAGTTTGTTCAAGAATGTTTTTTCAAGTGGTGTCAGTTTGAATCTGTGTGTGTTTTAGGAAGAGAAGAATGCTTCTGCTTCCCTGCACTATTTACATGTGCCTTTTATTAAGGTCTGAGTCAAGCTTTATTTGATAAAACAGTCAGATCTGAACAGACTCGACTGAGCTGACTGTGTGCAGTAATGCGTGAGCTGTGCATTTGAAAGAGACACAGCCTCTGTTTGTTGCTGTTTGCTGAACCTTAAAAGTGTTTTTCTATGTATCCCCGAGATGGTGTGGCCTTTTAGTTTGTCCCCTAGACAAAGTGGCCCTGCTTGTAGCTGTTGTTTTTGCCCTGCAAGGTGTCTGTGTTTGTGTCTCCGTGTGTTGCAGCGATCAAGCTGCCCCTGCCTGGTGGTCCTGTTGTGCGGCGTTTGACGAGCTGCAGAACAACTGGGGGATGAATGAGCTGTGAAGTCCCGGTGTCAGCACAGACAACCACCCACAGTCTCCAGAGGGGCTCTGTATGTGATTGCCACCGGCGTTCTTGTGTTTCCTTTGATGCAAAACATTCATCACCTGACAACAGTTTGCTACTTCACTGCCTTTTTTCTTCCCCAGGAATATCTTGATTCAAACAGAGGAGCAGATTAAGTTGGAAGACACATGCATGCATTTTGTGGAACTGGATTATTTTGGAAAAGCTGATTTTTTTTTTTTTTTTTTGAAGTGGTGGTTCATGAATTAAAGATGAGGCTGGAGTTTTGCTATTGCTGGTGGGGTGCTGGCACTGAATTACAAAAAGCTGGATCCCTTCAAATTTCTGCAGATGCCATTCACACCACATCCCACTTTACAAAAAACACAACTTATTTTTAGCTTGTGTTTTCATTGTTCACTACTTGAGCCTGAATAAAATCCATAGCCTGTAACAGATAGAGCAATCGGGCCCATCTATAAAATGGAAATCAAACTTCCCACCAGTCATTGGTGTCCCTGCTGTTGCCATGACAACCATGACTATCGGTCCACCGGTGTGAGCTGTAGAAAGAGAAGAAAAAACAACAAAAGCGCAAGCAATTCACAGTTAGTTGGATAATTACACAAAAAAAAAACAAGAATCGAGGGGAAGGGCTCGCAAACATCCTTTCCAGTCTCTCCCCCGTCAGCATCCCTGGATCTTCATGTGCAGCTGAAAAGAACAACCAGAGAGTTGTTGGACATTATGCATCATCAGAGGACGCATGTGGGAGAATATTTCATGGATAATTGAGCTGGTGCGATGCTGGGCAGTGTCGTTGTCTGGGGGAAAGATGGCAAAGGGCTCATAAGGAGAACAATCACAGAGATTTAACAAGCTCTCACTGCTTCCTCACATCGCTGTAATTAAACCATGGTAGTGAAGCAGGCAGGGAAAGGCAAGAGCAGGAGAGTTTCATGAGGCTGCTCTTTGGAATTTAATTTCCTAATAATTGGGAATCCTCATTTTCAAGCTTCAGCAGGAATTATCAGTCTGGTGTGACAGTTGTCTTGAGTAGTCCTCTCCTCTGTTTTAAAGCACTCCACCAGGTTAGTGTTACCTATAGCTGGGTACAACAGGACAATATGTATAGTTTATTCAGAAGATATTTATGAACCATGGGCTCCTGTCAAATCTCTCTCTCTTTGCTACTGCTACCTTTTATATTTGTTTTAATTTATTTATTCATTTATTTAAAGGGAGAGTGCATAATAATTATCATTTTCAGCATAGCATTGTTAATATGCTAGAGTTAAGGCTAATTTTCATCTGTAGTCCCCAGCAGTTTATTCTCTGACTGATGAGGTTAGAAGAACCTGGTTCACCACAGCTAATACCCTACATTAACATCATCTGTTTTAACACTGCAGCTCTCTGCTCAAAGCTGTGGTTAATGATGCAAATTTAATGTTGAAGTTAAACATAAAACACCTCTCGAGTGAATCCACTCAGTACAGAGGTTTTATTCAAATCACCTTAACCTCCCCCCAGTGTGGCCCAGCGATGATTGTGAGAACTCTAAGCCTGGTTCAAAAAACAGATGTTAAAATCAGCTTGCATCAATCACAAAGGGCCCTATAGTACACCCCACACAAAGTGTTTTGGCGTGCAGTGCAAGTGTCATGGATACTTTCCACCAAACACAGACATTATTTACTTCCCACATCCCCAACGTTGTTTAAATAGCAAATCAACTTTTGCCCATATTTGCACCCATTGGTGTGTTGGTCTTTCAGGTGCAAAGGTGACATGATGCATTTTTGGGGACACTGAAAGCAATTGGGCCCTTAGACCAACTGAAAACCTAGTCTAAAGTCTGAGGTCCATGGTGCAGCACTGATATTTAGAGGCCACATTAGTGAGGTGGTGTCCTGGTACACTGAAATTAAGTTCTTTAACGGGACAGAGAGCTTGTAGTGTTTTTTCCCTTATCACCTTACATCATGACACTGCTCTTGGTATATTACCAATCTAAGGTTGCCAGAAGACCAAGACATGGTCACAGCTATTGCCTGCACAGACCAAAAACTACAGACTGTCACCAAGCTTACCATGATTTGTGCTTACTTTGATGCGCGCCCTCTTGGATTATGCAATAATAGACACAAACTCACACACACATAAATGTTTTTTATCTTCATAATCTTTGAACTGACTATCACTGCCATCGACCATCATAACAGACATAAAAAAAGACTGAGCAGTATCCATTATGCACTTAATACAAAATACAACAAGGTTATCTAGTACCAAAAATTGGTAAATAAAGATTGACAGCCAACTTTGAGACCTTCTGGATATATAATTAATAGACAGAGTAATGCTGCTGTGCCCTATATGTAATGCAATTAGGAAAGTAACTTCTTTTCTGCTGTTCAGAGGGATTGCTTAAGTTGTCTCTCCTTGATATCAAGGGCACAATAGAAGGAGAGAAATTAAAAATGCCAGCTTGAGCCCTGTCTATCCAAGTGGAAAGGTTACAATTTGCAGTGTCGGTGCAGATTTGGCCTAGTGGTTAAGTTGCGCTCCCATATGGCAGGCGGCGTGGGTTTGATTTCAGCCAGTGGCCCTTTCCCACATGTCATTGCCCCGCTCTCTCACAGTTTCCTACACTATCTTCTTTCCTCTCCTCCACCAGTAAAGGTGTAAAAGCCACCCAAGAATCATAATTTTAAAATTCACAGTGTAAATACAGTGGTAACATTCCTGCCCGTAGGCGCACCTGACTCTCAAAGGTAATGAGAGCACAAAGGCTGAAAGGTTTGATTCATGTTATGCTCAAACCACAACTATGAATAATCAAGGGACTCAACCTTTTTGTGCCCTGCACATCACTTAGCACCCAGATTGTGTGCTGGACATGCAAACTCACTTTGTGCCATGCACTTCAGGCCATGCGTTTCAGACCATTCAAATGAAGTCCATTATCTGCCATCTCTCCAATTCAACAAAAACAGTCATCACATGCTACATGTAAGAGCTAAGATCAAGTGGCAGATAGAGCAAAGCATCACTTAACGTGATCTCACATTTTCTCAAGTGATCTTTTGTGTAGGCAGATGCAAACAAGGTGGAAGACTGACACTGAAACAACTCGCGGCAAGAAAAAAAACAAGAGACAGCTCAACATGTCTGGATAAGAAAAAAGGTGGTTGAGGGAACACTGGAGGTTAGATTTAAAGTGTCACTTTAAGTATCTGTCAACAGCAGTATGCTAGCTAACATTAGCCTCAAGGTCTAGAATGTTTATCATTGCTCTGCAGCACCATCAGCTATTGTAGTCCCTCTTGGAAAGTGGAGAAATTTTGCTTCTGATTTTGAACCCTTAATATGAAACATGTTTTTGAATGATAGGGGCAGCCCTGATGAGCCTGTGAGCGTTTCAAGAGGTGATCTGTAAAATTCCTTACACAAGGCAGAACTTTATTACGGAATAAGGTTCCAGACAATATTTATCTACAGATTGTAGGGAGGGTAAATCTGAAATAAACTAGTCCAAAAGCCCTGTAGTCTGAACCCAGCTGTAGAGGAGTTTTGAAGCCTAAGAAATTATTTGACAGAACATTTAGGACACCAGTGAAAGAGTCACCAGAGTCACTTTTTATACTGTACTGTTATAATATCTTGTTTGGGCTCTGTGTTAAAAATAGATGTCTGGTTTCTCTGATGGCTTTACATCAGCTTAATTGCAGTTATGTCATCATACATCCTGGACCAAATTCATAAGATCAGCCAACAAAGGAATAAATGACAAAAATAACTACAAAACCATATTAGTGAATAACAAAGAAAGAAATGATAGCTGGCCATTAAAATGAAGGACAGATGGTGTACGAGTAAACAGAGCATGGCAATAAAATATAATGCAAACAAGAGAAAAGCAAACAAGAAAGGAAATGGGTTTGAAGACAAAGATGTTAGATGACTGATTGTTTGCATAGACCCAATCAATCTTTGAATACACAAGGAGAAACATAATCACAAATAAAGTTTACTTTATCTTCTCTGGGAAATAAGAAGCTTTATTTGTCAAATCAGAAGTTTTTATTGTTTATAGCTGCACAGCGGCTTCACTTTAGGGAAGCTTCTGGAAACTTCATTGATTATGTGTTAGTGTTTGTTTACAGGGCTGATCACCTCTGACAATAGCTGAACTTCTAGATACCTTAAAAGGTCTGCAGAAGGAAAACATGTTTTCCTGCAGCGCTGCGGTGGGTGAGGCCTTATATCTGAGGGGAGTAATGCGAGCCCATCATGGAGGCTGACAGTGAGATCAGGGTCAAAGAGATGAGTGAGAAGATGAGAGATGCTGATGTATTAAACACGGATAATATCTCTGAGCTTTGGGAGGAAATCAATGCCAATAACATGATGTGCTTACAAGGATTTGTTTCTACTGGATGCCTTTCACACTTAAATGCCTTGGGATGTGATTTTAAAGAGGATCCTTGACATTTTGATTTTTCACTTGGCTACATGCTGCATGCTTCCCCTGTTGTGAGAAAGCAGGATCTGCCAATTCAGTTTCTCAGTGATGTCTTTTTGGACCAGAGTATTCATTTCCTACAGCCTGAACGTCCGCTGAGAATTGGCCGACATGTTAACAGTCAACAAGCTGAGGAAAAAGTTGGCCATGGCTGAAAAAGTAATGTTCTTTTTCAAAAGTAAAGCAATTTTTGTACTTCAATGTTGCCCTTGAGATGTGATTTTCGTGGACAATAGTTTTTTTCCTGGTGGGTGCAGGTGCAAAATAATTGACAAGTTGATTACAGCCATTCAAAGCATCCATTCTTCATATTATTATGAAAGGCTGCTGAGGTAACCTCTGTGTATGAAAAATAACAGGAAATAACTGAATTCATCAACAGGGTCACCAGTGAGCTCTGTGACTATCTCTAGTGTTTATGATTATTACCCTTGTGCTACAATCATGCATGTGTGCTAGCCTTGGTTGCAGCTCAGGTACATACACCAATGAATGAATGACTTTGCTGCAAAACACTTATTTACCTGCATGCTAGTTATTAGCAGTGATTGTTGTAAAGAATCAGATCAGTCGAAATATAATAACATAAAACTACACAATTATTCCTGAATGTATGGCTCCTTTGTTTTTTACTATTGATATTGTGTTGTTCACACATTGGATTAAAAAGCAAACAGGTTTTTATTTACAGCTTACTTTATACAGCACAAAATCTGGCAACCATTTTCCACACACTACCTGTGGTAAATCAAAAAAATTGGTGCACACCCAAACCCTCTAAAGTTACAGTTCAATATTTTAAAACTTTAATCTTACGCTTTCCTGCCATGAGATTGAACACTTTCATGTCTGTCCATTAAATATGGAGCTAGACTCAGGAGGTGAAAACAAGAAATGTTGCTTCTACAGGGTCAAGAGTGTGCTTTAAGACATGACCTCCATAGAACCCACTTTGGCTTTCCTTCTATCCCTACTTCTTATCTATATGCTTTGTGTGTATGCTCCTTAAGGGATGATGTATCGTGATCAGGTGTTTATGCAAAGTAGAATCCCTTCAGGGTGCCACAAAAACTCTTCACCTTACTAATTTGCAAAACCTCTTGTTCACTGCATTATCCCATTTATTACCCCAAAAGACAAAAACAAGTTGACTCTAAATATTGATTAAAGATGAATTTATCGATCTAAAAGTGATGCATTTATAGAGTTAAAAAAACAGTCCCTCCTATTCCATTGTTGGTAACACTTCCTTTGCAATAGATTCCTATCAATCTCCTTGTGGGATGGATAAACATTATACTGAACATTTCAACTCACAGTCAAGTTGAAGCATCAGCCTACTCATTTTTTATAATTCAAATGAAAATGAAAATGTCGTGGGCAGTTGTCACACCATTATACATCAGACAGATATCCCCACAGCTTATGGTTTCAGATATTTTGTTGCAATCGGCAGCTCAGAGATGCTCTCACCAGTTCTGCTGTTCCCTGGATTGCAGGACAGGATGTTGCTCCTCTTTTCCCTCTCAGAGATGGTTGGGGTCCAGTAGCCCCTCAGGCTGCTTCACATCTGTGCCCAGTAACTGGCAATATTTTCCCACTCTCAAGACCAGCCTGAGACAGATGCCTGTTTTTGCCACATTGTTTACCAATGTAGCATGCTTGTGGAAACTCAGGTTTTTGCCACAGTGTCAACAGGCAGAGGTGAAATTTACCAGACTCCTTTCCACAGATTGATTTGATATACATGTGATCACTTGGACTTGGCGTTGCTAATGAATTACCTTTGTTATAGGATGATGGACAATAAGAATCAAGTATTTGACACAGCAGAGTAAGCCAACATTCTGAATATATTTGTTCTGAGTTATAACTGTACAGGAAATCGTCTTACTGTGATACACAACAAACTAATTATCACACTTTTTCAGTTTGCAAATTTCTCATATAAAAGAAATCTAAATTACCTTTCACACTATACACTTAAAATGAGCGACAACAAGAGGACTATATTACACATTCTAGTCTTACCCAGGGTACAAGTGTTGGTTTAGCTTATTGGTGATTGTGTGTCATTTACTGTCCTGACCAAACTTCCTGTAATGGCCAATGATGTCACGACACTACTCCTGGCAAAGTAAAAGTTCCTGCAACTTGTAAACACTTTGATTTTTCTCCAGGCTAAAGAAACATGAATTGTAATTATAAGTAAGCTGTGGAGTTGTTTTTTTAATTACTGAAAGAACCAGGTCCGATGTTTCAGCAAGCTTCAGTCTTAGAGCTATCCTGATCTTAGTGCTTCCCTTCTTCACTTTGTTACTTAAGAGGCATTTGGGATGCAGAATTAATCTCCTACTTTTAGTGTCTTGTTTCAGATAATGTTGATCTATACTTTACGAGACAACATTAAAACTGATGGGAAAGACTTTCAAATTTGTGTTATTTCTCAACCACTCCAATACATTCACGGCAAAATAAGTATCTGACTCTCTCTCTCTCTCTCTCTCTGTTCTATACATGCAGGATGAGGTAAGGAAGAAAAAGAGAGATGAAATGGACACAATGGGTGTCAAAAGCACCAAAGATAAATTCAAACACGCATATTTTTGATCTGCTCTCCTGGAGATCACTGACCATACCTTATTGTGAATGTACATCTTTTTTTGTCATAATTACACCTGGAATTGAGGAAGAACCAGGGGGGTTCAACCTCTCCTTTTCAGGAATTAAAAGAGTCTTAGACCCTCCCCACCTGAGGAGCTCCCCTTCAAATAAACTAAATTTTCATTTTTAAAGGCGAACTGATCACACTCCTCTCTTGTTCCTTTTCTTCTCTGCTCCCCCTCGTGTCCACTGAGTTGTTCCCCCAGCCTGGACGAAGGACGATTACACAAATCTGTCACCCAGGAAATCCCGACACTTTATTTCCTCTCAGACAAAGAGCCAGTGATGGGTGATGAGTTTGGAGCTGCTGGGGGATTTGACAGACTCTGGGGGAATAATAAAGCAATTTCAGCCTGCCAGGAAAGTCGGAGGACAGAGAAGGAAAACACACGAGGAAGATATAAATCACTCCACATTTTTTTTTTTGGTGGAGAAATGAGACAGTTAAATTGTCCAGAGAGATGGGTGACTTGACCAGAGTATAGCAGAGGTGTAGAAAGCACACACGGTGGCCAAATAAAGATGAATTGTAAAGAGTGAAACACATTTAAAGGGTTTTAGGTTTTATGTGAGGGCTAGGTTAGGAGTTTAACAACCTGTATTGGTCCATGTCCATCAATAAGCATGTCATGAAGATAAAAACAGGATACAATACATTATTCATATACATACAGTTCATGTAATGCAAATAAAAAATATTGATGTTTACTAAAAATATTATCTGTTAATCAAGTATCGAGTAATTGCTTATTGGGGACGTGCTCCAAAAATGCTTTTTAAACAAAGAGGGATAAACAACATGTGGTCTCATATTACATTCAGCTATCAGGGTGGTATAGGTTTAAAGCACGTTTGAAGTTATGCACCCTGCAGAAACACTTAACCGCAGCATCTTCTTAATGACACTTCTTTAATATACATGACACCTCCTGCCACTAACAGCATGGACATGGACACAGAGGTTTAAAACTTTTAACGGAATGATGCAATGCAAAGCTGGCACACCAGTATCCTTTTAAACCAGCAACATTAGTGCCTCATGAATATGTGATCTCTGCCAACGGACTGATTGCGACCTGGTTGACTGACACCTAGTTTTTCTCAGTGTAAAGAAGGAGGCATACAGATTGACGCTGAGTCCAAAAATGTTTTTTGTTCAGTTCTCTTGTGGTAGCAAATACACAATTAGTAGTTTGAGCCTCGTTCTATATCATTTTACACTCACAAAAATCTTTTCACTTTTACACCAATTGTAATCACTACTGATCCATTTCCTCATCATTAAGGACCCCCTTGAAAAAAATGCATTTTCTATTTTCATACAACTCTTTTAGGCTACAGCTAACATAAAATAAGCTATCATTTGTTCAAAATAATCTTGTCACACTAAAATGGCTTTTCACAAGATGATCTGTCTTTTATTATACTATCTATTTACATTTACTTAAAGTCAGTCACATGCAATGTTCCTGACTCTTGTTGACATACAACTATATTTTAGCTTCAAGGCTAATAGCAGAGTCATAGCACTCAGAGTTGTGCTGCAGACTAGAACTACCTCCCATTGCCACCTGACCTTTCTATTCCCTGTATAGCTAGGAACAATATTTCCATTGCATAAGACCCGGGATAGAAATGACTTTTTCAGATATTAGTCAGACCCTCGGCAGTAGGAGGTATGACATGGCTGGCTGACAGCTTTACATTTTGATCTTAAAACACATGAAAATCAATGATCTTGACCTCTTCAGCAAATGACCATGGTATAACCAGGACGATGGTCTTTGAGGCATCCATCAGTAAGTTTTTAAGGACTCCAGGGAGCAACCACAGATGTTGGTTGTGGCTTCAACATAATCTATAAAAGCCTGTAAATGTTTCATATTGAATTGCATGAAGTATTGACCTGCAAAGTTGGTTAACTTAACAACAACAACACACTACAAACATACAATTAAAAGCTGCAACATTAACGTTAAGGAATGAGTGCTTTACATGTGACCAAAAATCACAGTGGAAAATTGTAAATAGATGACAGTGACACTGAGGTAAACAACAATAATACCCAGGAACATCTTACCCACAAACTACCTCTGGATCTGACTTAAATGTTAACCAGAGTAACTCTGTCATTGTTTTCTTTGAGCTGCAATTTTTCTATAGTAACAATTGGTTTATGAACTTTGCATTGGGATACATATTTAACGGTCTGTATTGTAGACATATGCACTGAAGCACAAAGTATTAAGGCCATTATTCCCTGAGACAGATACGGCCAAATTCCACTGGATGTGTGTCTGGTCCATCTCCTATCTGTCATGGCACTGGATCTGCTGAGTTTTGTTTCGGCTGCATCTCAGATCCGGCACGCTGGAGCACTCCGGATCAGATACGCAAGACTTCTATTTTTGCCAGATGCCGGATTATGACGCATCAATGCGGACAGAGCAGTTCAAGAAGGACAGAAAGTGAGGCAGCAAAACAAAATGAAAACATCCAATTAATTTTCAGAATAAAACACTCCATGTTATCATTAGATCGTATTTCACTTAACTACAACAACAAACTGTCATGATGAGTGGAGCCAGGTCCGGGGTCAACATGTCAGAGGTTTTCAGAGACCAATAAAGACGACATTGATGAGGAGAGGAGTCGGATAATCGTTGATTCAGTAATCATGACTCCAGCTGTCCGGATACGTTCTACTTTCTGTGCTGCGTTCTAAAAACGCAGCCAGTGGGTGTTGACAGACGAGAGAGCCCGGAACCGGACCCCAGTGGATCAGAGACAGACCAGACACGGATCTGGTGGAAGTCCGATGTTAGTCACAAGACCGCTCATTATATGTCCAACCTCTGGACGTCCCTTAGACCAAAGACTGGCCTGGAGTCAGTTGCCATCCATTAATCAAGCACTGTACTTACTTCTTTGTGGAGTTTCATCATAATGAAGTGTTTGTTTTCCCTTACAGGACTTCACACGTTGCTTATGAGCTGATAATAAGAATGAGCTAGTGTAGACTATGATGGTATTAATATGAGTAGCCTGGATACAAGATGAAATTACTTAAGATAAAATATGATCATCTTGTATTATAGCGAGGATATAGCAATGTTGAGGCACATTGCTACTGACAACATGCCAACCTGAGGACGTCCCTGATTCTTCCACAGTGTTGACCAGCCTGAAGTCAGTTGCCACCCATTTAGAAAGCACTACTATTAACCTCTTTGATTTAGTTTCATCCACAGGTCTGTGATGATTCTCACACTGCAAAATACTGCTCTGCCGGATTTTGTGATGAGGTTGATGCTGACATTAGTTTGATTAGCTGAACCTGTATGATAAGCTCATAGGTGGTATAGATCAAAGTATTTTCAAGTTAAATGTGTCATACAGGGGTACATTGTATTTTCCATCACAGTGGCAGTAAGACCCTATGATAGAGACAAAATAGCATGGGAATTAAAAACAAAAGCACATATTAATTTAAATTCGTAATTATCTAGTGATTAATGTGTTAACGCTGAAAGCTGTAATTTAGACACATGACATATGACATGTTTCATACAGTGTTTTATGGGCCTACATTGAAGTTGAATGCAGGATGTATTATTAAAGTTCAGTCATATTGTTTTATTTTCACTAAAATTACTGAACTTTTTCAGGAAGGGATGACGATAGAAATTTCCTGTATGTAAAACAAGTTCCCAGTTATTTAGATCCATCTCTCACACTGGAATTGCCTCATGGCATTAAAAGGCAGCAGATGCTTTGCGTTGCTTAGTCGAACCAAACAAGTGAATTATAATAGATTTTTGCAGTTTTGACAAAAGGAAAATATCACAGAAGTTACAAATCCTGTCTCTATATAAGAAAACATGGAGTGATTATCATATATCACTGTAGACAAAAGAAAACAACATATCTCATTACAGTCCAGCTTTACCACAGTCTGGCTCTCTGCTGTAGGGAGAATACGACAAATTCAAATTGCTTCAGTCACATTACCAGCAAGACAACTCTCTCACTTCATGTTGTGAATCCACAGATACAGAGCTTTTTGGAAATTCGCACTCACTCAGTGATATTTCACGATGACAGTGGCAACTATCAACCGCCCCAAAGCTTTCTGTGTCGTTTTATTCCTGACATCACATCCATCAGTAACTGTCACGTTGTGAAATTCCAGCAGAAGAAAGGAGTGTTGTTCTGTCACGTTCATCAATAAGACAGTACAGAATTTTGAAGTTCAGCTCCAGCTGCACAAATTACCAGCTGTGTTGAATTTGGGGCCATGTGGCAACAGCAGGATTGTTTGATTACAAAAATTGTGGCTCTTTATTATGGTAATGAGCGCCTTTTAAAAACAACACCTTGTAACCTTTGCACTCCAAGTGCACTGAAGTCTTTTGAGATGCAGCTTTAATGGCAAAGCAGACTGCATAATCAACTGCGAGCTGACATTTCAAACATGAAAATTGCAAATTAGAGTGCTGTGCGCATCCGCTGATTGTTTGTGGTGTTGGATGAGTCCAGAATCTGCTGAGAAGCTGCATCCCAGAGGCAAGATGCTTAAAGTGGCTGTTCCTTTTTTAGACACGGCCACTTTGGTTTTATTTGTCAGTTTACAGCATCAGAGGCAGAAAATGGAGAGAATCGTTACGTAGCCAGTTTACCCTCTTTTCATAATAACATAACGTGATGCAGCCATATTGATAAAGAAGGTACGTCCTGATTTCTATGCTATGCAGGTTTGTTCTTACAAATTGAGGGACACACAGGGACAGTGCTGGTTTGATTAAGCGTGGTGCAGTGAGTAATGCTCTCACACATATAAATACACCCTCCTTCCAATCCCCTTCACACACACACACACACACACACACACACACACACACACACACACACACACACACACACCACACACACACACACACCACACACACACAGACTCACTCTTCAGATTATACTGTGCTGTGCTCTGCACACAGTGCAGCGCTGTGGTTCAACAACTCCCTCTGTGGGGAGCGAGGGAGGCTGCTTCCGCCCAGCCAACCATTGGAAACTCATTATTACAGTACTAAGTGATGGATCATTTCCAAATGATCTCCACGTACACCTCAACAATTAAGCCACCAGCAAGGCAATTACAGATCGGCAATATAGCACTGGGACACTGATGTATTGCCAGGCTTTAACCTTTGGGCTAGCGGACAGATTACACTTATTACGCCGCAGCGTTATTGGACCAATAAAAATCGTTGCAAGGCCATATCAGCCCACATAACTGCAGAGTGGACATACTTCTTGCACTGTTCAAAGTCCAGAAGGGAGCTAGTGAAAGTAGTGTTTTGGGGCTCGAGCAGAAGAGAGGTAAGAAGAGGTCAGGCAAATCTCTGCTCTGTGATATCATTGAATTTACCCTGTTTCTCTCTTAGTTCTTAGTTAACTTTTAGTTTGCTGATCCGACACTAAGGTTCAGACTATTGATGGTACATAAAGATGGAAGTTGTTCATTTGTAATAAAGTAAAGCCAAAACATCACCTCTGCGATGGTGCCAAAGTGGTGCTCATGACATCACTCAGAGCCAGAGTCTGTGCAATGAGGATTAGATTGTTGTATTTATACTGACTTTCAAAACAGCACAGGTTCCTCAGGATGATAAAGTTCACAGCGGGGGGGCTGCGCCACAGCAGCCACATTGTCAAAGCTGTCAATCAATTAGTCTTATACCCCATTTTTAGCATCAAATCACTAATTACAGCTTCTCAGATATATTGACACTTTTCATAAAGCAGCATGATAAGAACAAACTTTGATTATTTCCTGGCTATGTAAAATGAACAAGAAATGTTGAGTGCCTGTCATGATAAGAGCTGTTTGAATTCTTTAAATGACAGAAAGGAGCTTTGTTGCTGCTTTTATGATCTTCTCTAGAATTGGAAACACAGGGCCGTCCTTTACGAAAGAAAGTAGGAAAAAAACACACAATTCTTGTGTCCACAATATTTGGAGTGAAGCACCTCTCAGCTGTGCATGACAACAAGTGACAGTTGTAGGTTTGAATGCTATTTTCATTGGTTTAAACAATTATTTTCAAGTAAGTAAGAGAGGAGAGCAGAGTGAGCATACCAATATTCTCAACACCACAACCATTTCACTTCATCTATAGAAACATATAATACTCATCATATGGTATGAATCAATCAATTATTCAGCCATGTTTATTTCACAGTTTACAGATAATACAGATTAGTGTAGTTGAGTTTAACCACTAGCTATAATAAGTAACACTGTGACGGAGCGGCACCATCACTGAATGCAGCACAGTGTGCGCAGAGACACACTGGCACACAAACCGGCATACACATACAAACACACACATACACACACCAAACTTTCCCTCCCGTCAGTTTCCCTCTCCTCACCCACTCCAGTATTCCGCTGTCCCTCTCTGTTACGTAGCGTCGCCGGGGGTGCACACCTGAAGGCCTATTGTTTTATTACACATACGCCACAAAACGTACCTCAGCTGTCTGTTGTTTTAATGACATCATTGATGCTCACTGTAAAATCATGATTGTTGTTTTGCCCACACTTACGACACGTAAGATAAATCGCTAGGCCAATGGCGCCCCAGTAGAACTATTTGTGATGGTGAAGTGTGTTTGTTTGAAGTTCATCACACATTAATCAGGAGCTGATAATAGGGAGAGCCAATATGTGAGAAGATTGAAAACCAGATAAAATAATATAAGACAAAAATAAAATATATGCTTGTATCATAACGACAATAAAGCAATTTTGAGGCTTCTGACTGGTGACAACACGCCAGCCTGACGAAGACCATAAGACCTGATTCTTCCACAGTGTTGACCAGCCTGGCCAACCATTCAGAAAGTGCTGCTTACTTTTCTTTTTCTTCAATATAGTTTCATCCACAGGTCTGTGATGATTCTCACACTGCAAAATACTGTTCTGCCAGGTTTTGTGATGAGGTTGCTCACTGACATCAGTCTGATTAGCTGCACCTGAATGCTTAGCTTATAGGTGGTAGCTCAAACTCAAAGAACTTCATTGATATTTTGATTATCTTGAGTGCATTACGTTACTTAATATAAAAAAGTATGGTATCAAAGCGTAGCTCGAAGTGATGTACCCACAGTATGACCACTCAGTGTCAAGGTACATTTTAGCATCTTTGGCCTCTTTTTTTTGTTTTACAAGCCGACTACTGTATTGTTCTACTTCACCCCAACCACTTATCTGATTCACAATATAATTGTGGCTTTTTCATTTCCGAAAATCTGTGCAAATGAGACAAAAGAATAATGTCTAAATCAAAAAGTACAGGGAGATGGTTTAAAACACAATAAATTGAGCTGCAGAACAAACACAGTTATGTCTCTCTGTGCCAGAGCTGCTTGAAAATATTTAAATGAGCAATTACGTATTCTTTTGTGGCAGCAATGCCTTCATTCTTTGCAAATGAACCCCATTGCAAAAAAAAAAATCAAATTCACAAACATGCCAACAACCACATGCAGTGAGAGGGACATTTTTACCACCTGCTGAAAGTTGGTGGTATTTGTTGAACAATAGTAATGGGGATGTCACGCTCAAACTTTCCAGTGACCAACTTCAATTCCACCTCTGGATGACCTAAAAATAATAAATGTACAGTACATGCTTGTTAATATTACTCTAACATGACTGCTAGTGTTATAATCTGGAGTTAACAGTGGGCTGTCTGAGGCTCAACCTCAGAACATATGGGCACACTTTTACACACACACACACACACACACACACACACACACACACACACACACACACACACACACACACACACACACACACACACACACACACACACACACACACACTTAACTGGTGGTCAGATAACAGCATTCAGATGGGCTACAGCCACTGCGAGGGGCTTGTACCACATTACAGGCAGGCCCTGATGAAATAATGGTGAAACATTTTTTTTGCATGAGATGTAATAGTCAGTCAATAGCTCTGTGCAGCAGTGAGTAGAGATGCTGATGGTTCCTCTCCACAATCAGAAGCAAAACAAGAGCAAGTTGCATAGAGCTGCTGTGGGCACGTTTGCACTTGAATATTGTTAGTGTAAAATGCTTTGTGATTTGGACATTGTGAAACAGATAGTGGAGGCAGATGTACAACTCTTGGTGCTCAATGGACAATTCACAATTCCAAAAGCTCTTAAACCTGCTGAGGGCTATGCTACCTCACAAGCACAAAATATGTTGAACAAAGCTACTGACTGACTTTTAAAGATAGTATTCAGTAGACTTTTTCCTTTTTACTTAATGTTGTTTCATTATTAAACTGCCAACATACAGTATCTAACAGTTCCTTATAGAGTTCTGTATTTTTCTTTATTGAGAGTACTCAACAACTCTAACAAAGCAAACTGTGAGTCTTTGTCCTGGGTGTGGAAGTCATGATTCTTCATTTTCACCTATAGTAATCAGGGATTTGACTTTGTCTCTATTATTGTTCACTGATCTTGTAGAGTCCACTCGAGTAAGCAAGAAGAGCTCAATCTAGGAATATGAAGCTTTGCTCAACAATAGACCATGGGCTGACTGTCAAGTGGAAAGATGTAAGACGCAGACCTCTGGGTGTTTCTGCTGGGTGTTGTTTTCCCAGAACAATTGAACAAATCAGTCATGGAGTGAGAGTCCCTCCTCAATGTCTGGAAGAGAAGCTATACAATGGAAAGGGATTAAAAAATGGGACATTTTGCACAGATTGGAGAAAAAATTACCCAATTGATAGCTTAATGTGCCACAAGACCTAATGCCATTTGCTCAAAAAACTGATTACGTATTTAGGTTAAATGATCCAGAAACCCCTAATAGACAAGTTTAGTTGGAGAAAACGGTGCTCTGAAATAATTCTCACCCTGCTTAACAGTTATGACTTGCTGATGGGGTCTAAATTGAGTGCGTCAGGCCTATTCATCTTGACCACCCCCCATCATTCTCTGAAAGCTTGGAGCCACATTGATTAACTTCAACAATAGCCTTGTTCACACACAGCCTGAATAATGAGGGGATGACTTAGAGCCAAAGTAATTGCATAAATTCAAAGCAAAGCACTTCTGAGCAAGAAATTTATTCTCTAAATTAATTAAACTCAACCTCGAACATTCACTGTGTTGGCAGTGAAAAATGTCAGCTTTAAGTCCGTGGCTACTATAAAGTCTGTGAGCCTAATAATGTATATGTTATGGGAGGAACATACTGTGGATAATTTGACAACGTTATTATTTTACATTTTACTGTCATGAAAAGTGAAAAGCTCTAGTCCAATAAATGTTTACATCATTCAGTCTGGTCCATTGCTTTAATTAAATTCTTAGTTGTTGACTGGATGAGAAACATAAACTAGTGAATTAAGGCATTGCCAAAAGAGAATTCATTTTGATCATTTGTGTCAAAGTCTTCTGGGTTTTTTCATGTGTTTTCTGGTCCATATTGAAATTAAAGGGTTGGATATACCAGAACTAAAACTATTAAATAAAGAGGTGACACCGCTTTGAAAGACAAAATGCATTTTATATTGGAACAAACATCCAAATTAAATTTTCTGGTTGAATTTAAGTTCCCTTGAACACACAAATGTGAACTTTCACTGTTATGTAACCTTCCCTTAGAGTCATCAATGCACACCTGATACAGTCACCCATCCATCTATTTATCCATCCATCCATCCATCATTCCATCCATCCATCAATCATCTACACCACTTGTCCCATATGGGTCCAAGGGGCTGGCGGGGTACACCTTGCTGTCAACCATAGGATGTTTTATATAGAGACAACCCTAAAAATGTGTTTGACTGTGGGAGGAAGCTGTAGTACCCAGAAGAAATCCATGCACGACTGAGGAGAAAATGCAACACCACAAAGGAATGCCCCTGCTGGATTAGGAATCCAACTGGGAACTTCTTACTGTGAGGCATAAGGGTTTACCACTGCATGACCAAACAGCCTGTTTTTTTTGTTTTTTTTAAAGTTATATATATAAATATATACAGTATATTTATAAATATATATATTTTAAGTTATATATATATAAATATATACAGTATATTTATATATATAAATATATAAATATATACTGTATATTTATAAACATATATATATATATGTTATTATATATATTTTGGCTTTTACACCTTTACTGATAGAGGAGGGGAAAGTGGATAAAGTAGGAAAGAGTGGGGGAATGACATGTGGGAAAGGGGCCGCAGGTCGGAACCGAACCCGGGCGGCCAGTCACATGGGCGCGCAACTCAACCATCAGTCCAAGTCCGCACCCCATGCAGCCTGTTTTACCAAAATATAGTTTTTATATTTTCTGAACAAGTTTTATTCACAGAAGTTAAAGAAAAACTAGCAATACCTCTTCTTTTTTGACAGATGTTAATAATAATGTTTATATGGATTAACTGTTTGGTGCAATACATTCTCATGTGACTTGAAAAATGTTTCCTCCAGGAAAAAAATCTCAATGCACATTGCATTTCTGTGTATAGGAAAGACCTTCAAGTGATACACAAGTCAGACACCTAATTCACTCATCTTGTCTCCTGCAACAACAATGCAATCAAGTCTGAACCTCTGTGCATTCGGAGATACAGCTTAACAGTGATGCCACCATGACTTCAGATATGTTGACAATGCACAGAAACACAGTAGGGATAACTCTTTTTAAACTCTCACAGATGGTTTACAAGGACATTAAATCCAATAATGCCTTGAAAAAAAAAACATTATCAGAGATTATGGCACAAGTAAATGTCAATATATCAGGGGGATCTTTGGCATTCTGCCTGAAATACTTAGCAGGAGATATTAATATAAAATCTAAATTTCATTGTATTGTATTTGTATTGTTTTGACATTTGTGACAAGCACATTGGTCACCAAAAGACAAGACAGCTGGGTGTTTCAGGAGGGTGGACTGGGCCTCCCCATAACATTTGATTAGCCACCACAGAATCATCTGTGATGTCTATCGGGTAACTGTAAAATTTAAACCAACTGATGGAGCTGTACTGCATTAGGCAGATGATGTATGAAATACTTGTTTACACTCTGTTGTTATAAAGACAATAAAAAAGCTATACTTGGGAATGTAACAACTGTATTACAAGACAGGGTAAATAATTGCCATATGCAGACGTGCACCTGCTAGTCTACCCAGTCAAAACTATAGACACACCCCGGATAGATTCACTGTTCCACTTCGCCCTGGGTAGCTACAGCAAGATGTAAAGTTGGTATAAAGTCTATACCTAAACTTTCTAGTCTTTTGCCCACTCATAAAAATGCACTCTCTATTCACACCCATATTTAAATCCACACAGTGACAGTGGGAGAGGCCATACACAGTGCCAACCTGCTCATCAGGATCTATTTACTCATTCATACACTACAGGCTATGCCAATGGGAGGAATATGGAGTGCCTTATCAAGCCCAAGAACACTTTAACATGCATACTGGAGGAGCTGAGTTTGTACCCAACAATCCTTTGATTAGGAGAGAATCAGCTCTATCTCTCGAGCCACATTCACACCAACACAACATCGATGCTAGACACGTAAAAGACACTATCCATTTCTTTCACAGAAACAGCAGCAATTGCAATACTTTACTTTTTGTCATTCCAGGTCTGTAAGTTCACATTACATCATAGACAAGTTGCCAAAACTTTTTAAAAAATACTTAAAGATGTATGTACCTCTACCTCGAATGTTGAAACATCATCTTGGGAAGATTTGTGTGAAGCAAGATGGTTTTGTTCATTCCATCAGTTTGTGGTGAGCAAGATTATCATTCCTTTTATTTATTCATCTGCTGGTCATGCTCTTTGAGAGACAGTGATATCCATTGCAGAAAAACTCAGGCTGTAATCTCAAGCCATTTGGTGTGACGATTAACCAGACCCAGTGACCTGTCCTTTCTATTATGGAGTGCCGCTCTGCATTAACCTTTCTGCATTAGCCTTTCTGCATCTGTAAACATTAACCTTTGCTGGTGTTATTACACATGTTAATCTAGTTAGCTGGCTGCCACAGACATCACCCTCTCATTTTGCTTCCAGATTTACTCTCTCTTTTTCTCTCTCTCTCTACACTTCAGCATGCAGGCCGATACTTTGGGGCTTAGAAAGTCATCATTTGATAGCCAGTGGGCTGTGCTTATCTTCTGCAGGGTCATCAGACAATATTTCTCTGAGTTATCTTTACTGGCTCCATCTATCCATCCATCTAGGTCACTCACTCACAAATTAATCGCTTACCTTAGGTGAAAAGAGACAAGCTTCTCAAAGCGCTTCTTCTTTGTGTAAAAAGCAATTGTAATTTAATGACATCTTGTGCATTGTGTCTTGTTATTATCTTATTTTTCTGGTTAAGTCAGACACCAGAAGAGTATTTTGAATCTGACATCTTGGCTCCAATTTCAGTTGCTGTTTGCCCTGATAAGAACTTATTGTGCAAAAGCCTGAATCCCTTCAAATTCAGGTTAAATGATTTAGAAAAGTTCACAATGTGGAGAAGTTTGTTCTCTTGATTTTTGGGTCATGCATGAAGTAGTGTTGGATATGTGCAGCCTTGACAATCAATAAAGTGTGCATTGAAACATTTAGAGGAAGAAAAAAAAACTAATCCAGATCTCCACATGTAACAGTATGCTAGAGATAATGTGTAGTTAGCTGTTATATATTTGGAATAGAATTCCAACACGGTGAGATGAGAAGGTGCCTTAAGTTTGATGCTATTGTAATTAAAGAAAGTTTGAGCAGCCAACCATAAAAAATACCTCTCTTTATGGAAAGACATCGTTACATATTAGACTAGCCTCAGCAGAGTGGAGTCTGACAGTGGTGTGATGGTCAACATGATTCAGGAAACAAGTGGCTTACTCACTCACTCTGTCAATTTTGACCCTATTTCCCGTCTGCTGTCCCTTTGTCGTTGAAGTTGAAGCCTGCCTCCCTCAGCAGAGTGGATTTAGTCCTCTCCCTCACTCACTCTGAGATAAAAATCAATGCTCTCCCACAGAGCTGTAATCAATAGCTCGCCTTCCTCTATGCAGCCTGAGAGGGCTTCAGAGAGCTCTCATTATCTGTGTTTGCAACAGTTCTGTCTGGGATGGCTGTATTTCCTAATTGACCAAAACTATTACCATAATTTCCAGGTCATCGAGGCTGGTTAAAATAAAAACGAAAAACAATAAGGCAGCTGTTTTTTTTCTTTTTGTTTCTTTTTGAGAAATGCTGGTTCTCAGATTTAAAAAACAAAGCTTAGACACAATTTAAGAAAGGAACATTTTGAAAAAAAATTTTTATTATCATTATTATTTATTTCATTATTATTATTATTATAATTATTATTATTATTATTATTATTATTATTATTATTATTATTATAATTATCTCTTTTAGTGTCATCTCATATTTCCTAAATCATTACATCAACATAACACACAAAAAAGAAAAAGGCATTTTAGACCACTTAAATTCATATTGAGGAAAAATAATCTGTCAGTGTTGTTTTTTGTGCCACGATAATCTAAAAAACCATAAGCATTGACATGCATAACTTCAACTTCTTTTAGTCATAGTCTTTTTCTTTTCTTAACTCGAAATGAAAAAAAAACTGAAACACAACATTAAAGTAAGGTGCACACTTGATAGGGGATAATTTCCTTTGCAAGATAAAACGTTACTGCTTCAGTTACATCTTTACATCGCTGACTTGTGTTCTCATATGGAGTGTCCTTATCAAATGCCTGTGTCAAAGTTGTTTGTTTTGCCTGTGTGGATGGCGGCACGACACCGGTCTCCTCGCCTTTTGACTCTCTGCATACTGTTTCGGGTGCTGTCTCTTCAGGTGGTTAAATAAGGTTAGTTGTGTTTCCACCCGAGGTGCGGACCTTCTTGTCGCAAACTTTGCAAATAACAGTTGTTTGCGTTGTGTCGCTTTGGGAAAATCCAATCCAGTTTCATATTACCGAGGTAGAGTTTCTTTTAGGGATCAACTCCTCACTTTCACTTTCATTAGCAGCCATGCTTTCTCTCAAGGAGTTGGGGCAAAAGGGGAAGGGGCATAAACAAAGCAAGACACTGTATACTGCTCGCTCTGATTGGTTCATCCGTGTGTCTGTAGATCTTACATGAAGCAGACTAACAAATGGTGTGATTCGGCACAGAGAAAACAAACTTTGGATGCAGCTGTGCATGGGCACACAGACTTAAAGCTGGGGTTGGTAATCAGATTTAGATACACTTTTTGTCATACTGGTTAAAATGATCTTCATGTCCTGATGGTAATCAATACATGATGTATTCCTAAAAAAGAGTGAAAATAAACTGCTATCTACAGCCAGAGTAAACCTGGGAAAACACCAACCAATCACCGTTTTTTGGCTTCCCAAATTTTAAACCAATCAAATCCCGTCCAGCTGTTCTGCCCTCCTCCTGCGCGTACATTTCCCCGGCGTACACTCCTCCGAGTCCCCGTCTCCTGCCTCTACTTCCCCTGACTCTATTTACTGCCCCTCTCGCTCGTCCTCGGGCCTGTCCCCTCTGACCTGATGAGGTGCTTTGCTCAGGACTGTAGTCTGGATCAGAGTCTAAAAAGCTCTCACCAACAAGCAGAATAATTAATGACGTTCAGTAAGTCCTACAGAAAATATATATTTATTGTAGCGTCCGTCTGGACGCTGTAGTGATGATGAGCCGATTCGTGAACATGTTGAGCTTTAATAACCGGTCACTGTCGGCCGTGATCACGCCAACCAACAAAAAAACAATCAATGTTTGAATGAATGAACAACTTCTCCTCTCCTCTCTCCCACTCGCACACTCTACACCTCTCCTGATGCCTTCACTGACTGTCAACACTGTAGGAATTAAGAGCATCTACACTGAACACGTTTAACAAACAGTAGAGCTGTTACAGTATTATATGTGTTATAATTTTTCTCCTGATCTCGTGTCACCGGCACAACTGGATAATGCTAGCATGATAGTTGTGAGTACTAACAGCAGCCATGTTTGTTTGTGTTTTTAACTTTCACTATGATAATGTTTTGGTGAGGACCGGTTTTGAATCAGTCACGATCATATGGTCGAGAATCAGCGGAGCTCGTGCATGTGAGCGGGGGGGGGGGGGGCGTCGTTTTGGAGGAGCTCCGAGGGAGGAGGGGAGGGGTTAGACGGAGTCATGAGGAAAAGCTACATTCAAATTCATGCTGGTTTTCCGAGACTACCAACCCTAGCTTTAAGGCACAGACAGGGCACAACGAGGGATAGAATGTGCACTGCAGCTGGTTCTACGATCTCTGTGCTTTGGCAGATTGTCGCCACACTCTAATCCTTCACAATCTAAGATCGTCATATCGCACGCCCATACTTAGCCTTGTTTTTTTAACTACTCTGCACCACGACTGCGTGCTCGTGAATAACATCGCTCCCCAAGGACAGCACTTGAATTTGCCATTTAACTTAATTCACGGCATTACACCGATGTGGTGGTGGCGCTGTATTAAAACCAGTCCAGTGCAGCAGAAACTGAATTAAGAGTAATGTCAACATTAACATACAAAGTAGAGCTTTGTGTGCAACTTATGGTAAATTTGTCTGCAAGGTTACATGAAGTTCCTGAGACAGTGAGCAGATTACAATTGTATTTGTTGCACAAAAAATGACAGTGATTTTGTTGGTTCACCTTTATTTTCCACTATGGATACCACTGAACCTTATCTTCTGCCAGCTCACTGTCTTTTGCTCTCCAAGCAGTCCTGCATGAGTAACACAGGTGTAATGGAAATAATTGATCCAAAATGCTTTCTCTGAACAATAAATAACGTGTGATAAAGTTCCCTCCCTTTTTTTCCCTCTTATCCCAATTTACATGTATAAATATTGTCTCTTTTTTTTAAAGGTCAAAGAGACTAAAACTTTCTACAACTGAATGCTCCTGAGTTAATTTCAAATTCAAATGTACCTTTTTGCCTAATTCAAAGGCTTCCCCATTTCTACCTGAGATACTCATTTCATGAGATTGTGATGGTTGGACACACCTATAGACAGTTGACTGAAAAGGTTGACCGCATTAAAGAATAAAAAGTCCCTCTAATGAGAAATGTTAATACTACAATTATTTACAGTTCTTGCAGTGCACACATGATATATTTAATGGTCCATAAAGTCTTATTATGAAAATAAAAAATCCCAATTGTTCCCCAAGGTTCCCCCATTCATTATTTTTTCAATTGGATTCAAACAATACTCCCTACCCATCTCTAACAATGTAACCCAAGACTCAGAATACAGCAGGACTGCCATATTTATACCCCATTCTCCACAGAAAAGGAATGTAGTTTAGATCCTTGGTTAGTACAGGTTGAATATCTAGTAATATAAGGTTTCACGGGTCCAATCATTAACCTTCCCAACAGCTCACAGTTTAAACTAAGAACCTGAAACATGCATCATTTTTTGGATTTGAAAAAAGAAAGATTGCATCAGTATTGTCTGATCAGAACCACAATAGCTGATGAAGGTGAAGGGGAAGAAGGAGACAACAGCTGCTTTTTTCAAAGCAACAGTAAACATTTCAACCCCGTGAGGCTAATGTTAGCTAGCATGATACTGTTGACATAAAAATGAACATGTACAATCTCAGTTTCAGCTCTCGCTAGAGAAAACAACCGTGTAGACTGACTTGTTCACCCGTCTATTATATACAGATATATTTTTTACTATAAAGCATTTCTTCAGTGGGTTGTAGTCAGCTGTTCAGCTCTTCTTCCTTGTGAAATCTCATGTGATCACTTGAGAAGATACAATGCTCCCACTCGTGCACACGACACCCTGTTGTAAGTCATGTGAGATATAAAAATAATGGCACATCCCTTGGCACATTAATGTATACTGTATCACAAAGCAATCGGAGAGAAGAATTTCTGTGATGTTTCTCCCCTAAGCACATGATGCAACACAATCTTTTGATAAGGTAGGATAAAAGGAACTCTGAATCTGAGCTTGGACCCTTGGCTCATGACCCTCATGATTCAATTCAATCAGTAGAGCTTAATATGGCTCCATAGTGCTGCACCAAGAGTGATAAACGTCCATGAGTCATGTCATGAGAGTCAGTGTCAGTTGGAGTTCAACACTTTAAGTGTGACAATGAAAAATATCTGAGGATTAGGTACAAAAAATAACAACGTAAGAAATGCCTGTAGCTTGCTTCTAATCTAAACAAAAGTTATAAAAAAACTTTTTCTTCACTCCAAACCATGATGATACCACACAACTTCCTCTGAGATTAACTTTGGACATTTTCATTTTAGAAACTATGACCAATAGACATTGCTTGCACTTTTTGCATGCTCTCCTTCGTGGCCTACTTAAACTTACCATCTGTATAAAGAACAGATGTCTTTCGTCTACTTGCCACTGACTTGCTTAACCCAATGTCAACTTTGCTTCCTATCGCTTGATGTATCTGCAATATCTTTTCTTCTTGCTGGTTTATCCATGTTTCTATCCACTGTGGGCTACAAGCCAACAGCACCCTCCATAAACAAAACTTAATTCAGCAGGATTTGGTGCTTTTGATGCTGAAGGTATCTGATGTACATGAATGAGACTGTGGCAAGGGGGCAAGTGTTACTTGATGGATGTGATCAGTACAGGTTGGGTCATTGTCAGTGTCAGATACAGGATTAAGGGTGTCCTATTCAGGATTAACCAATTCAATCTGAAATACAGGATGTCCTGGCTCATATCGCAACCCTGAGAAAATCCAGCCCAAACACTAACACTTTTTAGAAAATTTTCAGTGCTTTATTTTGCTATCAGACAGCACATTTGTTTGAACACTACTCACTGACACCACGCATATGAATTCCTCTGAGCCTGCAGTGCGCTTTAGGGTCTGCAGGCTTCCAAAGAGTGAACAACGACCACATCATGTTGTATACTGTGGACACAAGAGGAAAGCTTTATAAGTTGGGGAGGGGGAGAAAGAGAGGAGAAATTCTGCTAACTGGGGAACAGGAGAGAAGTTACCTGGAAGATTAGAGCGACTACTTGGCATTACAGGAACCGCTTTAGCTCGGTTGAAATCATAACTGACAGATTGATCTCAGTTCTTACACGTTAACGAAAAGTCCTCTGAGCACACCAGGGTTAGTCATGGAGTTCTACAAGGATCAGTGCTTGGACAAATATATTTCACCTTATATAGACTTCCTCTACATAGGTTGTAAAAGCATCTTGAGATAACTGTCTTGATTTGGTGCTATATAAATAAAGATTGATTGATTGGTCGATTGATTTGGTAACTACAGTACTTCGGGACCTTTCTGAATCAGACAATACTCATACTTGACCCTGTCTACAGCCTAGTTTCTGTAGAGGTTTTCCACCTAGTTTCTCAACACAGAGGCCAAGCTGACTGTTATTCCCTGTGGGTAACACTTTAAATTAACAAGTACCTCATACAACCCCACTTCAAGGAAACTGAACTAACCTTTTGAGGCTTGCTTCAAAGATCTCAATTGCATTTATCCCATCAAAAAGAAGCCTAATGTTTTACATCTCTTACTTCTTTTGGTGCGGACACATCGGAGGCAGCCAAGACGCCTAGAGCTGTGCCATCAGCTTTGGCTTCTCCACTCATTGTCTTGAATTGAGGAATCTTTTCAATGGAACAAACACTGATAAGGTTTTGCTTTAAGTGCATCATATTGACCTAATGAGAGAGAAACATTTTTAAAAAGTGGTGCTGCCAGCCATTTCTCTGCTACAATGTATCTCGTCAAGCTTTGCCTAGAGAAAGCAGCATGGCTATGGAAAGCAGCATAGCTTTTTTTTTTTTTCTTTTTTAAATGTGTCCCTCCTTTTGCTAAAATCATGCATTTGAAGAAAATGGTGATGTTGTATATAGTAGATAACCCTTGTGGAGTGTCGGTTTTATTGAAAAGACAATAAGTGAAGCCCATGAAGTGGGCGTCTTGAGGTGTCCTGACTACGTCCTGTGGGTCCACACTGTGTTTGGATTGAAAGCTATTGTGTAGGATTGTTTTAGAGGCTTGTGGAAAACCAAGCGGCAAACTCCGGTCTCAAATGATGAAGCCAATGCGGAAGTGCTATAAACTGCAATACATCGAAAATCCGCTTGAGGCTGGCTGCAGAAACACCGGAAACCACATAGATATGAATGGGAAAAAGACGATCTTTGCAGCATTAATTAACATTTTTACAGCCTGGTTCAAAAAACGTCTTGGCCCTACAAAGCTAATCTCTCTAATTGCACACACTGTACGGGGGGTGAATTTTTTTTCTAACGTGATGGTTAAGAAGATATTAAGATTACGAGATTTGCCCAAATAAGGACATGACTGACGTGACTCCCGGTTGGGAACACACAGCCATTGGCTAAGAGGCTCACACTACGTCACACTCTGCCTAGTTGAGTTCCGCATTACCAATATGGCTGCTACCGTCGATTTGCTTCAAAACAGCTCTCAGGAACAGATGGGTGACGTCACAGATACTACGTCCATATTTTATACAGTCTATGTGGAAAACTTAGATTAAGTACTCGTTTTATATGAATGTATGTCATGAGATGAATTCCTCATTCCGTAGTCTTTTGACTTACATAGTCTCTGTTATTCTTTTAATAATAAGTCAGCTTGCCAATTTCATTGAACATGAATGGTTTCATCCTGCTTTATTCTCCCCTCTAGATATGACTGCATTTATATTTCAGGAAATTATAAGGAATTCAACTTTAATTATCAGTCCGGAGCATTTGATTGGAATTTTTAATGAAGTCCAATAATGTCAGATGTGAAGTCTTACATGCAAGTTTACAATAATGTCTTCTTTAACTGTCTTTCAAGATTAATATTCTAATTACCCCCCCTTTTGGCTGCGAACAAAGTCTTACCAGTCCACAGAAGACCTGGGAATGTTATCTAAGTGAAACAGACTTTGCACAATGATGCAACTGAGAACAAGAGGCAGCCTTTTTTCACTTTAAAGAACTAACATACCCACCTGCTCCCAAGATATTTCAGATTCTACATTATTAATATATTCCTAGATGTTTCAAATAAGAGCACATACGTGGGTATTTTAATGAAATATCAGTTGAAGAAAAAAAGACGGGCTACAAAGAACAAAGAGAAAGGAGTCGCTGTCAAACTCATAACTTTAACAAAGAGACAGTTAAATAAGGACCTCAGCAGCAGCATGTGGCCTTGAATTAATCAGTCCTCATTACTGTGAGAAAAAACATTGTATGCTGATTCCCATCTTTTCCCTTTCAATCTGTATCTGTTCTTTTTTCATCCACCAATCAATTGCTTACCAGCTATTCCTGTGTTTTTTCCCCACTGTGTGCATTCATTCGTTGCTCATCCAAACAGCGTAAACTGATTTCTCTGCCATCATCGTGTCACCTCGAGTTTGAGCAGACAGCTTCATGTAAGATAGCCCACATGTTAGTGTCACAGCAAATCAACTGTAAGGTATGGTGTGGCAGCATACGCCTGTCTCTGTGGAGACGTAAAATGGATCTGACTGCGGATGGTTAAGAAGAAGATTTCACTCTGGAAAAAAAGTTGCGAGGTTTGGTTTTAATTCAGCAACATTTTCTGATTGAAGGCCAAAAATGTATGATTTACTTTTTCTTTCACAACGCTTAACGCTGTATTCACATGTTCAAAAAACTCCAGAAGACTTCCTGGGATGTTCACAGCTGCATGTGTGATTGCAAACAGCCAAAAGTTTCACCCCAACTTTATCAGGACTTTTTCCTCCCAGCCCCCACAAAAGTTAGAGCTTGAAGCTTGGGTGAGCCGATACGAGAATGCCACTAAGGTTGAGGGAGAATCATTTTCAAGGCAAGAAAAGCAAACCTGTGAATTGGGAAAGAAGTTAAAAAATCTTGAAATGTATAGGTGAATAGTTCCCCTTTGAACACTGTACTTACTATACTCAGTTTATATGTATTATATCATGACAAACAGCTTAAATGTTTAAACATTTGTCCAGAGGAATCAGGATTTGTCCCTGATTGGCAGACTGGTTTTAAATGTTATAATTGCAAAGACATCAGCTGCTGTTACCATGGACACACAGAGGTTAAATTACAGCCGGAGCAAATTCAGTTTTTTTTGTCTTAACTTTGTGAGAATCAGTTAGAAAGCAAAAGCTGTTTGAGTTTCTACATCTAACCTTGCATTTTCTTGCAGGTTTTTCAACATTCATAAAATATTTTATTTTTTGACATGTTTCTTTTATCCATCCTTAAAAGTTTGGAGAAATTTCCCTAGTAATTTTATTTTAATTTGCTGATGCTCACAAATAAAAATTCAGCTGAATTCATATTTTGGGAAAAAGGAATGAAATCCTATTATTACTGGGATATTGTTTTACAAACCATAGGCTAAGTCTTAAAAAAAAAAGTACCCTTTCACTAGCCACGTGTCTTTTACCTCCTTGTCAATGTATTATGTAGGTCAATGCCAACATGACCTGCAAAAGCAAACAAGACCATTAAGGTGCCATGTCCACTACTGCCATTTATTGCGCTGACAGCGCCTGTTTTCTATCTAAACCAAATGTGATTCAGCATTTACTTCCATAACCTATAAATAATAAATGCTGGTGAAGCGCTCTGAAATTGAGGTTGTGGGCATTGGTGTAAGTCAAATGTATCAACATGTCAAAACTATCTGATGAGTGATACATGTGAGTGTTTAAAAAAAATTGTTCAATATAAGCAAAGAGAGAAAAGCGACAACTTTGTCCACAGGGGACACCACAATCAACACAAGCTGAAAGTTGTTTACAGGAGATTTAACACCACTACAATTTAACCAATGATTAAGTTGGCTTAAGTAGTGTGTTACACAATGATAATGCACACACAACCATTTCAGACTTAATCCCTAATGAGTTTTGTTTCTGAGCATCTTTTGTTAAAGTCTGAAGTACGGTTTTATGGACTGCAAAACTTTTTGGGGCTTTTATGTTCTCTGGTTTGAAGCCAACAGTACTCAGTAAATTAAGTGTAAAACAAAAAGACATAATGTTCCTCTACTTGGTGATGTGGGAAATATTCTACATTTGGAACATAATTAAGTTTTTTATTCAGAAGCTAGTTAAAGTTCTCAAGAGTGTGTTATGTGAGTGTGTGTATATGTGTGTGAGAGACAGAACACTGTGTGTGTGAGGAAAGTTATTTTATATGACGAAGTGTGCCAACACCGGGATGAAGACCGGCAGGAGGTGGCAAGAACAATCCTCCTAAGCCTATTAGGGAGAAAGACAAATATATGGATGTGATTTTTTACCGCTCATTGTTATAGCTCCTATTTTCATTAAATACCTCGTAATATAAAATACACCATGACGGCTGCAATTTCATATTTAGGTTTAGACCAATTTTCTAAGGTTCACATATTAAATTCTTCACACACAATACACTACATTCAGATACATATAGACAATTTGGAAATTACACTTGAAACCAAACAATAGGAAATGGCGTATACAGAGCATGACAGCACAGGAAGGATGAAATTGGTTTTAGGAGCCTGGCATGGAGATTTAGACAGAGGAGGGAAGAAGGAAAATGAGAATATAGAGAAGAAAATGAAGAACCACGACAGTGAATTGGTGAGTAAGTGAGTCAGTGTGTGTCTTTCCCACTGAGGCTCAGCGTCAGGCAGCCAGAGCCGCTTGACGGATGGAGCTTTTAATTGACTCCATTGACGTGGGGCGAACGTCGGCCAATCATCAGAGGAGCTGATGCAAAACAACTGAGAGCTTTTGTTTCAAACAGAAGGACCTCCATTAGACCAGATAATAGGCCAAGCTGTTGATATCCCTCTGCCCTCTATCCTGTCTCCTGAAGGTAGACACACTATCTCTCACACCCTTCCAGGTGTTTTTCATTTAGCTTCCCTATCACTTCTCTTTAGGTGTTTACTCCCACAGCTTCAAGTCAGGTTGGCCCTCTTTTCTCAGGCATTTCTACTCCATTAGTCTAAAGAGATCAACAACAAAAGGGTCAATCAAAGGCAATTTGTTGCAAGCAATCATGCTCTCTGGTCATTCTGTGCAAGTCTACAGTAGACAAAACACACAGTTTGCTTTGTGGGAGAGAAAGCACATCACCTTCTCTACTAATCTAACTTATGTTGAGTGAAAACCTTAAAAAATCCATACTCTGCACCTTCATTTTGAAATCTTATATATGTCACAGCTTTCCTCTCAGATTTTGCAACCACATTCAAGCCCCCTGCATTTCTCTCTCTCTCTCTATTGTCTGTCTCCATCTCCTGCTCATTTCTCATTTCTCCCAGGCCATTGCACTTTCTCCTCACTTCAAAGATTCCCCTTAGACTTTTTCACTTCCTCATTCCCATGCCTTCATTTGCCCTGCAGTCATCTGACCTGCTTGTTCAACTGCTAATCTTGTTCTCACTTTCTCCCATTAGCCACATATTACCTATACACGTCCAGATCCTTTTCTCTATTGCAGATGTTCATTCATTAATATCATGTGCCTCGGCCCTCTGTTACTGGATACCTAATGATACTTTTACCAATAGTTTTGTAAACTAGAATCTCCCCACTTGCTTGCCATTTCACTTGTTAGTCCTGGTCTTCTACAGGAAGACCTGTAACCTTCCTCTGGTATAGTTGGTCATCTTGTATGTGTGCTGTCTGTCTGTGGGTCCAAATCTTGTTCCTCATCAGCACTCATCATAAAGAAGCAGACCCATAATTTTAAAGAGGTTTTGCTGGAAATGGGACACTTTCTATAATTTGTGTATTTATTAAAGCTCCTGTGAGGAGTATTTGGCTGTTTGTGAAACAGATTGATATTGACAGTGATTCATTTTTATGACCTAAATATGTCCTTACTTATTTAAGACTTACTATTCTTGCTTGTATATTTCAACACCTGTATCTACTGTGGGGGGGGTAGGTGTCGCACAAGAGGATTTCAAAAAGTTTTTTTTTCACTTTTTCCACAGCAAATATTTCCAGTAAGTGATACAATTGACTGTTTTTCATCAGAGAACACTTCCTACACATTTAAAGGACACAATCTTTAGAGATAAGAAGTTCAATTCATCCACAGGGGGAACCAAATCTAACACAAATGGGAAGTTCCTCATAGGAGCTTTAAGTCTAATGATATAGTTTTTAGTTCCTATGTTTATTGATACAATCTCACTCCCTTTATGTATTTTACTATGGCAAAAAAAAACACTGTTACTTGTATCATTATTAGTTATTATTATTATTATTATTATTATTATTATTATTATTATTATTATTATTATTATTATTATGATCTTACGAAGGACATACACATTTGTGAAAATAATCAGGACCAGGGCTGTAAAACAATACCCCTTTAAAACCACAATTCATATTTTCAGGTCAGCAGTTCATGGTGATTACTCAAATAATTAATAATTATGTTTATTATTCATTATTTTACATTTCAAACTGTTTTTATCAGTGTCTTGATTTTGGAACCAAATAAAGACAACAAACTGTACTTTATGATGATGACTTTTAGATTTATAATGCTAAGACAAGCTGCATTGCTACGCCAGTGTGGTCTGAAACCATGACATAGGAGTAAGAGACAGCTTCAGATTGTTTTCTCCACAGATCCATGACGATTCGCACACTCCAAAACACTGCTCTACCTGCCTTTGTCATGGGGTTGCCAGCTGACACCAGCCTAATTAGCTGCACATGTATGCTTAGTTTATAGGTGGAAGCTCAAACTCAAAGTAATCTTTTATTTCTGTTTGACACAGTTCACATTATTTTTGACATCTGGGAGTTATTTTGAAGTGAAATGTGCCATTCAAAAGCACAGACCTGTTGGTACTTCCCATCAGGGGGGAAGCAGGAAGACACTGCGGTGGCTTAACTACGGTGTGCTGTAAGGGACAAAATAGCAAAAAGAAACCCAATGTGTTCAACCAGTTAATGCTGATGGCCCTAATGAGGACACTTATTATATCCATACAAATTATTCATATCACGTTTATCTTTAGATACTGCTGATGTAGGCCCTATTAGAGATGCATTAGTAGCAAGAATTTAAAATGGATCAGCTGACTGTGTGTTATGTGTCAGAGGTGCTTAAGTGAAGAGCTCTCATCACAGGTCTAGAGGAGTACCGTCTATATCTGAAGTTGTATAAAAGTACGCTGCTCCAGAAAGCCTGAAATGATCTCATCTCTATAGACTGTTTGTCATCTTTGTTTGAGGCTAAAGGCTGAGGGCAACAAAAGCTACACATAGCTTAAAACTCTGAGATACCGTGACATGGACATCAAATATCTTAAATAAAGCAAAATGTCTAGTTTTCTAAATTAAGCACTAAACTGTCCTGTTTTTTTTTTTTTTTTTAAATCACAATCAGAAGTATCTTTCCTCCTCTCTCCTCACAAAGAACTGTCAGGGATTGAGTTGCATCGTGGGTAATGTAGGTAATGTAGGTTATATAGGTTTAAGGAAGAGGTAAACAAACTTAAAGAAGACGATGTCTCTGGTTCTGCTGGATCTACAGTATTTTGGTTGATAGTGCAATGCCAAAGTTAGTGTGTATGTGCGTGTGTGTGTGTGTGTGTGCGTGTGTGTTTGTCTCAGCCTCTGAGAGGGTTCCATTCTCCTTTCTTTCATGATGGCAAGTGTTTAAAAGCCTTTTATATGATTTCCCAGTGGATGTCAGGGTTTACTTCACAAGGAATTTTGCCGATATTTTGAGTGAAAGCAAGTCTTGAGTGTCCTCATGCGTCCTGACTGTCTTTTCTTTTTTAATCTTTCAGACTCGGAGAAGTCAGAGAAGTTTGATGTTTGATGTTGCTTTGGTTTCATTATCTCAATGTTAACACCAGGTATTGTACCGTCTTTCTGCCATCTGTGCTCATATAAATGTGATTTGATTTTGGCTAGACTAATGTAAGTTAAATCCTCCAACTCCTGAGTCTATGTGTACCGACAGATTTAGGTACTGGTTCCTTCGACCAGCTGAGGTGGAGGCTGGATTTGGGAGACCCAGTAATTCAATTTTGTCTTCTGTGAGGGGCATGAGTCTCAAAGGGATATTTCTCCTAAAACCTTTTAAGACATTTGCTGAAACGTGTTGTACTATATGTAGAGGACATCCTGGCATGTTCACTGAGCTATCGTTTGTTGGTGTGTATTATTCACAACAGGAGCTCTGTCTTTTCAAAATGGCAACCATCTCAGCAGTCACTTTTTGTGGGAGCAAGAGAGTGAAGTTGGTGGAAAATAAATATACATTCAAGATGTTTCTTGTGACTTACTTTTTAATTAGTTTTTAATTGACATGCACTTTAATTGAACTATTTGAAAGATACATTTTTTGATGTCCTGTGTGGCAGATCATCTATTTTTATGAGAAATCCATGGGATCAATGGTAGCAGGAATTTGACGCTGAGACCATTTTGTACAGGATTGTACAGGAAAATAACTGAACAAACCTTGCATTGATGAGCACTGCCAAGCTAGTGGGGGTCAGTTTACTGTCACCAATGTAGAATCTGAGAGCTTGACATCGCTATATATTCTGTACCTTTAAAACAGCTTTTTCTTTGTCAAAGTAAGAGTAACCTTTTGAAAAAACAGAGTACGGTTTATGTTGATGAACAGTGTTTGCACTTAGCAGACTGCGAGAAGAAGGAAAGTGTACTGCAAGAAAGGTCAACTCTGTTCAAGTAAACACTCTTTAGATTTCAAAAAGTTTTCATGATTGTTTTAGATAGTTTTGTAGCAGGGTTTTGGTCTAATGCAGAAAGCAAACAAGAAATATGAAGCATAATTACTGTGCAACATCTTGTTGACCAGTGTGTTTTTGAAAAATTGTACTGATATGATTTTTTCGCGTCAGACTTGTATCCTTATATTACTAAAATTCTCAGACTGTGATTTTTTGGGGGGTATTTGGAGGTTGTTAGTCTGATGATCCTGATATACTCAGGAACATTCTGAGACCTTAGGGTCCACATGTGGTTCTGCATGACTCCTCAATTCCACTGCAAGTGTGTGGGCTGAGTTCTGCCAGATGGTGCGCCCTGCTGGGAGAGTTTCTTAACCATACTGGTGAGTGTAGCTGCAGAATTTGATATTGTGTTCAATATTTCCTACAATGTTGTGCTGTAACCTACAGACAAAGTCAATAGTTAAAGTCATGTCATTTGTTTTCCAGATGTTAAATAAGTATATACATGGCGTTTTATTTGGAAAGTACCCGAATGCTCCATGCTGTTCCCAGGTTGGGCTTCCTGTACTTGTTAATCTCATCTGTTCAGCTTGATGACTCTGTGGAAAATTTAATTTTTCAGCAGAGCAGAACAAACAGACACTACTGGGACACAGCTGAAATGTGCTGTGGTGCGTTGAGTGGAAACATGAGCATTGACTGGAGTGAGTGCAATCAGCCCTGGAAGGTGTGGCACAAACACAGTCAAGGGGTTTCATTGGTTAGCAATAGTGTTGATGGCTATATGCTGACAGAATCTGGAGCAATGCTACACAAATGTTGATATTATACTCTATTTAAAGAGAAACAGCTAATGAGTAAAGTCCTGAACTCCAGCTGGACCAATGCTCTAACTTCCTCACTCACTCAGTCTGTCAGCCACTCTCTCAGATTATTAAAAGCAGTACCCAAGCTCAAGTAACCATGAGCTAATAAAATATACACAATTTTTTTTGTAACAAACAGCTAAAGAGTATTAGCACTGGGCTAAGATGCCCCTAACTCCAAAAAGTCTGTGTACAGTTTGTAACTGTGTCTAACACTCTGTAATTGAGCAATATGTTGTTATTCATTGACAGATTATTGCCCAATGTGGACGCCACTGATACATTATTTCGCTGGCACTTCAATAGTATATTCACAGAACAGAGTTTTTACATGATTTAAATCACATGAGGTTTCTTCTTTGGGCGTTTTAGTATTCATTGTTGTGTTTCCTTTGATTGCAGCAGATTCGTATCTCCCTCACTGAAAGTCTGATAAGTCTGTTCAACATGTAACACTGGGGAACTACCAGTCAAGATAAATCTGGGAAAGAATTGATTGGTTATGACATTTAAATCAATATTACAGGAAACCTTTGGGGTATGTTGAGGAGAAATCACCAAAGGAACAAAGAGAATAATTATCCTAATAATGTGTAGGGTGAATAATAAGATACAGAAAAAAAGATGTTCAGCATCAATTAAGAATGTGCAAGTGCCGAGTGACAGCGCACTGAGGCGAGTCTGTACAGAAGTTAGATACTTAATAAATCCTCAGAGCACTGCTTTCTTGGTACTGGATGGATTTATGAAGCTCGCTCACTTCCTTTCATTTTTCCCCATTTAGATGTGTTTGGTCATTGGCAACTACTATGGGAAAGCAAATGTGAACACACTGGACATTTGCACACCCTATAATTATAGTCTGCAGTATTAGGAAAGAATGTCTTCTGTAAAAAACAAGCCAATAAAAATAACATTGATCAAACCAGAGTTTGAGGTGATCCAAAGGTCCCAAAGTCTCTTTTTAGTTACAATCTCATTAAACGGAGATAATACTGTTAAGAAATACACCTGATAAAGGCCACAACATATTATTACAGTGGTGTGAAAAGTATACAGCACAGTGCCTTTTTTTGGTAACACTAGTCTTATTTCCAAAGTTTGGCCCATTGGCTGAATATAGACGGGGTGCATCCGTCTCCTTCTATTGTAAAATGTGAAGCCAAAATTCCTCCTGGTGGAGCCAAGGCATGTGCAAAAGAGATTTGACTGTTTTGGCGGCTTGATTGACGTCACACTATGGGTGAAAATAGTTTTAAACTCCTAACGGTACTACTGTCGCAACTTTCATTGCAACATTTTGTTCACCTCTCCTCAACATCCATTAAAAGAAGGTTTCAATACTTGAATACCTATGTGGAGCAGAAACACAGATTGAACATGTTTTGCATGCACTTCTGCATACTTCTAAATGTGCAACAGTGTTACATAAAAACAATATATATATACATGTCATGAAAGAGCGACTGATTTTTTAGGCTTTGGCAGGAAGCAGCTCTCCCCTCTTTCCAGTCGCCACTGAAACTTTTATTTGTATACAGTACTGGACCGGCCTACTTTCACTCCTGCATCTCACCCCTTTTGCTAAACAAAGATAACATTTTATAATTGAACCAGAGTTCCATCTGTTGTACTGGAGCAGGTAAGTTTCAAGACTCATTCATGCAGCCAGTCAACAGTGGGAGCTCTAAAAATTCTGGCTTTACTTGGGACAGCTGTTGTTCTGTCCATGTTTCATACAGTGTATGGTTTGGCAACTGTTTTATTTTGTCTTCAAAGCCTGACACAGGGGTTAGGGACATTTGAGAGACAGTACACCTTTTGGTCAGAGTTATCAGAAAATAATAAAGGAAGCATCTTTTTAAAGTAGAGGATTCATTAACATCTTGTTTAAACTAGAAATGAATTTCTGATTTGAAGTGAGCTTTATGTAGGCCACAATTGCAGTCATGGCTTTTTGACATTGCCAGGTCAGAGGAAATGTAATTTAAAAGAATTAACACACTAACAGAACACATCAGAGAACAGAGCGGAGCAGAGGGAACATTTAAGCCAGCATTATGCAATCCCACTCACACAAGAGATGGTGCACAGTCAAGGAATTAGTCCCTCAAATTTATTTATTCATTCCCTTCAAAGAGGCAATTTAACGCTTGACTTAATCCATCTTTGCAATGTTGCTGAAATGCCTGCTGCCCTGCGTGACACGAGCCGAATATTTGGGACACAGATAAATACCTAGAGCAAGTACTGTTGGATCTCTACGAAACAGACAAGAGGAGCAGCAGAGGAAGGAGGGGTAGGAGGGTCGCAGATGCTAAGCCTGGCAATCCCTCTTTCAATCTGCAGTCGTATATTGGCCACTTTGAAGAAAGGCACATTTTATTCGCACATGACCCACGTGTGAGTAAAAATATAAGTGAGTTTGAATCTGGGCAGAGAAGAAGAGAGATTTTCTTGTGGTTGCTCAACCTGCACTGATCCAGTGAAGGGGTCTGATAGGCCAGACGGGCCAATCAGACTGCCAGAATCACAGGAATGTTCAAAACCCATCAGGCACTGTTGTCACCGGGCCCAGTGGCACGGCCCGCTGCGAGATGACTGTAATGGGCTGGGAGGACAACTTAGCTGGAAGGAGATTAGCTTGTTGCAGCGCCCACTGAGAGGAAAAGAAACTCTGTGCACACAGATTGTAATGTGTACCAGTATGCGGGGTATTACATCAAGGTTAAATAAAAAACAGGAAATGCACCCTCCTCAGTCACCCTCCTCAGTTCAGTAGCAGATATCTTATTATTGTAGCTGCACATGCATGCTAATAGGATTACATTAATGGGATAAGGAAAACTGTAGCTCATTACTTGAGTTGGAGAAGTTCAAGAAAGAGCGCAGCAACACAAAAAGACTTTTCCTCATGATTTGTCATAATTATAAGGACATTTTCTTAGTTGATGAGAGTTGATGATGGAGATAATGATGATAGCTGTGATTGCAGTGATAAAATATTTCAGACTCATGCTGGCTCATCAGCACATTCATTTAATCCTCCTCCTCCGGTTGATCCCAGCCAAGCAAGAAGCAGAATCTCGTGAAGAAACAGTAGCAGCAGCTGCAACATTAAGTAAACACCGGCGGATACACGCAGTGTTTATGAGCCTTCCAAAATTAAAACTCCCCCACCGCCGCTCTGATCTCCCCTTCTCCTCTCTCCGAGCACAAGTGGGAGAGCTTTGTTTTGTAAAAGTTTTGTGTGAACATCCTCCCTGTTAATAGGCAAATAAAATGTTTGTGCATTTCAAGCTCCCTGGGACTGCTTGTCTGCTAAAGCCCATAACAAGATACTGTTCGACTGCTTGGGTGACCCAGATTTTACAGGAAACGCCTTGTGAATTGACTCCAGCAACATCTGCCATGACAGTCAGTTTTATGAGAGTGTGTAGGGGAAAGCTTCTGTTCTTTGCACTTTATTATTATCCCTGATGTACCCTTTCTAGCTATAGGTAGATAAAATAAGTTTAACTTTTCATTGATCTTCATTAAAAGTTCTGTAGCATTTTATGGAACTAGATTTTGGTCAATCCGTAATCTCCAGTGTTGAAAAAGGAAGCCAATGTGGAAGTGCCAAAAAAACAGCTGTTTTTCAAGTGCCCTAAAAGCTCAGGAAGTTCCATTAACACAAATCTTAAGGCCAATCGTTTGACTGAATAGCTCATTTCTTTATTCGTACACACTGAACGGTTGATTATTTTTTTTAGAAGTCATTGTTTTTCAGTCAAGGTCAAGTTGACTGAAATGACAGACGAAAACTGAAGCATTTATCTTAGCTCCTGAACATGTGCAAAATATGAATTTGAAAAATGTGGGTTTCCTATCTTGTGCTGTAAAAAAGTTCCCTGTGCTAACTTGGTGTCCAAATGAGCCAGGCTTTAAGTCTGGATCAGAATGTAAATGGTTTGTTTATTCCTTCATTTCAAAAGACCCAGGCCTGTTTTTTACACAGCTTAAATTGAGAAGATTGTTTATTCTCTATCCACCTGTTTTAGCATCACTTCTTTGAACCATTCACAAGTGGTCCAAAATGCTTTGGCTAAGCTCCTGACAAAATCCTCCAGAAGGTCTCATGTCACACCCATTTTCATGTCTTTGCACTGGCTTCCAAGTAAATTCAAAATCCAGCTTAAGGCTCTTGTGATTGTGTTCAGAGTATTGTATGGCCAAGCGCCTGCTTATATCATAGAGCTGCAGAAGCCTAAAAACTCGAGCAGGACTTCGAGGTCTTCTGATCAGGGTTTACTGAGTGTTCCTTGGACCAGACTCAGAATTAAAGGAGTGTGTGTTTGACGTTGTCACTCCTAAAATGTATAGTTGTCATCCCTTAGAAATGTGGACACTGTGGACATTTTTTAAAAGCACTTATGGACCCAAATTTTCAGATTTCCCTTTGTTTGATTAATCAATATTTGCTTTTATAAACGTCTTTCTCGTTGATTCGCCTTTAAATCTTTTAACCTAGAGCACTTTTTGCTGCCTGTTCTTAAAAGGTTCCGCATTAACAAACTTTACTTACTTACAGGTGCTGTAGCTGTTCCAAGAAGTAAAGGGCCGACTAAACTCCACCTCTTTGTTTATTTCTAGGCTGACACAAACTTAGTTTGTTGGGGACCATCATCAACGCTTGCATCCATGTTTTGCCTATACAGTCTGCCACTCTTGTGAATGGTTTGGTATATCAAGGTGCTGTTCCAACCAGGTTTGACCCCTGGCATCCAAGACCTGATGAGCTCAGCCTCTTCCAAATTCCTGTGCTAAAGGTGTAAACACAGACTCTCTGGTCTGATACTAACCATATACCCCATTGGAGTCCCTGAGCTCCATTGTCTAGTAGGTTCCTCTGAGTTGCTGCTGTAGACTTCCTGCTGCTGTGGACATGCCAGACTCCAGCAGCAACAGCTACTACTACTACTATCCCTCTCATCACTACCATCGCTTGCTCTCCTCCTCCTCCTATTCTCCTCTTTCTAACCCCAACTCATTGAGGCAGATGTCTGTCTAACATGAGTCTGGTTCTGCTGGAGGTTTCTGCCTATTAAAAGGAAGACTTTCCTTGCCGCTGTAACTAACTAAATACTGCAAGTTGCAATGCACATGGTGGAATAAGATGGGATAAGACAGAGTCCTGTCCATTAATAATTTAACATAGAGTGTAGTCTGGACCTGTCTAGACTTAAGATAACGTTTGTTGTGATTTGGCGCTATACAAATAAAGATTGACTTATTGATGATCTCCAAAGCTTTCATACTGGGCAGAGCTAGCTAACAACACTTCTGACTAGGGATGACCACAATTAATCGATTATCGATTAATTGATTGCTAAGAAATTACTCGAAACACACATTTTTGTTATCAATTTTCCGTCACGTGGAACAAACATCATGTGGTTGTATATTACACTCATCTATCAGGGAGGTGTTTTAAGTTTAAAGCGTGTTTCAATGTGAATCAGCTGTTAAAGGTGTTGCGCACAGCGGAGACGCTCAGCTGGCGGCTGCGGCTGTGCGTCAGGTCTCCACGTGCCTTTTAAAAGAGGATCAATACAAAACTGCTGCCAACAACAGCACGGACACAAAGGTTGACAGCTTTAAACAGGATATTTCCCACCTTTGGATACGAAGGCATCAGACAGGTGGGAAATTCTGGTACGCTACGTTTACAGACCAGCAACATCAGAGCCGTCTGGGCTTTTCTCCAGCGGGACTGATCATGACCCGGTTGCGCTCTTGGCTGACACCTGACCGAATACACATGTTTATTTTTCTCAATAAGAACGAGTAGACAGAAAACTGGACACTGAGAGTCTGAAGTACTTTTCTGTTAGTATTATGAGCCTTCACTTTATAAGATTATGTCCGCGGAGAATATTTCTATGAGCCTGATCGTTCATATTCTGTGTCAAACATGTACCCGTATTCAATGCTGTCAGTTATATGCATTTTGTTGCTGTAGCAAATATAATTTAGGGAGAAAACAACGTATTTGGCATTGTTTTTGACGTAAGAATAATAATGTTTTTTTTAATCAATTAATCGATAATTGATCGTTAACATTTCCAAAAATTGATCACGGAAAATACTTAAAATGTACATCCCTACTTCTGACTGTTTGGCTAATAGAGCAATCTTGCTAATAACAGATACATCTCTCTGCTGGTCAGAAACTATGTTGCTGAAGTCACAAAGTGACTAAGTTGTTGTATTGAACAGTAGTTACTGAGGTCCTGCCCCAGAAAGGATCACCTCCTTAAGGATGTATTGCTGTATTCTCTAATCTCTTGAAAAAGAGTAAATTCATGAAAAATCACTGCCTTTCCTCTCTTTTTCTTTCTCGCTTTTTCTAAGACTGAAAATATACAACCCCCCAAGAGTTCTGGAGACTTCTGTGGTCCTGGGTAGATATGCTGCGTCTTTCTGTTGATATTTCTCTGGGTTTGTAAGTTTCTGACTTTGATTGGTGAAGTATTTCCAGCATGTTTACTGTCAGTGTATTTCATTTGGTAGTGCGCTTGTCAGCCACCGCAGGCTGGCTATCAAAAGTTATGTGACTCATCACATTCACACATCCTCTCATTCCTCATCTCAATGACTCTAAAAAGCCATCATGGGAATGGTGTAATTTTGCACGAAACAGCCTTGTTTGATGGCCCAAGCAATTACAAGTCTATCAAATTGGTTTGGAGAAGAATAAAATCCAGTCAAATGATAGCGCAACACCACTAAACTTATTCTCCAAAGCAATATAAGCATATATTCATAACGCTCCGTCACAGAAAATGACGTGCACCACTAATTACGAAAATTATTATAAAAACAACATTAAAAGCCAAAAATGACTCTCGTATGGAAATGTTATTAGTCATGCTTTTGCCCTAGAAAGCACTAAATCCTTTGGGATTTGGCTTATTTTGGAAATTATATAATGTCCTAATAATAATGACGCTAATGCCCTCATTATGTTCTTATCATCTGCTTATGATGTGGTTTAATCCCCAGTCACCTCAAGCCAAGTGTTACTGATGTGTTCATTAGCTTGACGGTTAATTCGACCTCGAAGACCAGACAGAATGAGGATCCATGGAATAAAATGACTGTTTAATAACTGATTGATCCACTGCAGCTTTCTTTTGGTCTGAGCCTCTGGGACAGTAGCATCAGCTGACAGTTCATTTCTTTTGAACAGTTCTCTTTTCCTTAGATCTCTAATGAATTCTCCAGCTCTTCATCATTGCTGCAGCCTATGGTACAAAAAAACCTCACCACCACATCTTCCCAGAGGATCAGTAAAGTCAGCTGTGAAGAATGCACGCAGCAGCCAGGTTGCTTTCCTTCCTCTCTACACAGTAAAAATTTAATGGAACCAAACACGCCATCCATCCATTTCAGCGACTGAGGAACAGGCAAATTGCAATCACCCTCTCGGTACTTGCATCCCACAAAGACTGGAAGCTACAGCAAGACACGGTTTCATTTCACAGTTTTTACACACAGAACAACACAGGCTTCAGAAAATCTGTGTTCCCAGTGCACAACAGATAACTGTAACCTGATTTATTGGAGCTTGTGGCACATTGCCACCTTCCTCCTCTAATATGTTGTACACGTTAGACTTGATCACATGGTGTTCCAGGAAAAAAACAGACAGGAAAAACACACCTTGGCAAGTCCAAATGTTTTAGTATCTTCAGTGTGTGCAAAAGGATTCACTTCTCAGAAACAAGCACAGATTTCGACAGAAAAGTTTATGGCAATTTCTTGTAAGAGGTAGTAGACATGACTCAGAGGTCTGCAGTGAATTGTTAACATATCAGCTCACTGTGCATCCCATCTGTTTGTGCCTCTGTGCTCCTCTGCAGAAATGCTCATATGTTAATTTTGGATCACAGAGTTTCACTGAATCTGTTTGCCTCTATGCAGGGAGAATATCACAGACTCAACAAACATTTATAGCTCGCAGTCGGCTGGATTGATGGATTCTTCCGAAGCAACATTACACTCACGACTCTCCAAAGACTGATGGAAGTTTGTAATTTCTTTCCTTCCACTAATGTCTCCCTTGACTGACTTAACGTCACAGGACAGGAGAGACAGAGTCAAGAACTACCCTGAAGCACTTCCACAGGCTCTCTTTCTTTAAATCCCTTCCAGCTGTATTAACAGCAGCTCAGTTCAGTTACAGTGATGGGCTAAGTAAGCAGTTCTTAGAGTTGTCTGATTGCTTGTTGATCCATTGCGGTCCATAGGAGACTGAGTCTTTTCCCAGGAAAAATATTGTTTATGAATATGTAGGGAGAGCTTCTCTTTGGTGAACTTGTCAGCTGTAAAAGGTAAAACTTTCAAACCTTGTTAAAATGCAAAAAATAGACATGCAATGTGTCGTGAGAGTAGGTCATCAAGAAAGCATTAGCTTTGCATGTATTGCATTTTCTACACTCTTCATCCATCATGCTTCAAATAAAGGGGATTCTCTGATCATATTCATTGCAAAAAACTAGTGGACAGACAGGTGAGCTGCACCCAGCAGCTCTGAACAAAAGCAGCAGGTAGTACAGAAATAGATGAACTAAAAAAGTGCAGTAATAAATACCTGAGCATTTCACCGCGCACCAGGCTGCCTGTTAAGTCTCATCATCTCTCTGATGCCTTTTCAATGTCACACTTCATGCTTTCACACATTGCTTGCATTTTGAAGCCAGCGTTACGTCTGTCAGAAATGCACAAAGTGGATATTCATCTGTGTGTGCGTCTGCCTGTTTTCATTGACATCTTTTGTATTGCTGTGAATATATACTATAATAAAAGGGTTCTTAGTAAATCACAGGTGACATATTTAGCAAGTGTGAATTTGAAGCTGAAGAAAAGAAGGCCAAAGCTCTATGAAGCATAAAGTCTCTGTTTCACATGCAGGGTTCATTTTAGCTTCAAAATGCTCTATTTGGTCTGGCTAGTAGCTAATTCTGTCCATGTGATGTTTGGTGCTGGCCAGTTTAGGAGCTTATTTTGCTGAAAAGGGGAACATGCTGTAGCAGGGATACAGGCTATTGAGTTCTATGAGAGCAAATGACCAAAAAAATGAAATAAATTAATAAAAGATGCATGAAATTATACAAAATAAAGAGGTGAAAAAAATGCGAGAGTCATGGGACAGTTTCTTGCTAGACTACCATGAGCCAAACCTTTCACATCACATACAATAAACTATCATCCTCATTCAACTACTACTTCCATTACCCGATATTTACCTTTGATTAAAAAGATTGAATGAAGTGTGATTAAACATGATTACCTATGCTTCTAACCAGGCTGTGTTAAATACTGCACTCTGATTGGTCCAAAGTCCATAACAACAGTAATTAACTGTCAACAGCAAAACTGTCATCACGTTCAAACACTGACTGCAGAGGATGCTATGTAAAGAGCCTGCACCACTGGAAGCACTTTGGGATTCATTGTCTTGTCCATGGAGAGTATGGTGTGTGAACCACAGGAGCTGGGATTGAACCGTGAACCTTCCAATTAAGAGCGACAACTACCACTGAGCCACAGCTACTCCAGTGCAGTTTAGTTGGTTGAAAAGGCAACCACACCATTGTCACTGTATACTGTCACGGCAACACAACCCCGGCACGAGCGTGGTCTAGGGCATCCATTGGCTGCCCTTGCCATAATACAGGAAGGAAACAGGTGGCTGTCAAGCAAAAGGCAAAGGGAAAAGGCGGACCTTACCTGTACGGACTTCTTTCCAGGCCACCATGCACGGTTCCTGGACCAGCTCATGCTACTTCCTTCTTGCTACCCCTCAGGGTGTCAGATGACAGTTCATTTTAAGATAGCATATATAAAACTCAACAAAACTCAATGCAAAGGGAAAAAGGGGGAGAACTTCCACGGCTTTCTTCTTGCCTCTTCCACAGGTGTCTGCATGAGCTAATCAAGACCACAGTGTTCCCGTCTCATTGGCCAATTGGTCACGTGACCAGGAAGGCCCACCCACCTGTAGCTTGACAGCCATAACACCCATGCTCAGGACAGTATTGCCGTAACAATACCACAAAAAAAGTAAAGTTAATGACATTTAATGACATTTTCGGGCCTTGCGTATGTAAACCATTTCATCATAAAGTATGTGGAAACACATTAACACTCAAATAGTGCAGTGAATTTCATGAACTGTCACAAAAAGCAGTCACAAGCAAAGATTGCATAATACATGGACATCGTCAAGAAACAAAGAGGTGGAGTTGAGGCAGGCCTCAGCAGCCTTGCTAACAGCTACAGTGTGCGACCATCTTTCAGTCAAGTCAGTCATGCCCTCAGTTCTGCAAACATCTTTAATCTACAACTCAAAAGTCAAGGCAGACCTTCTCAGACATTATCACCAAAAACAAAGATAATGCACGCGCCCTGTTTGCTACAGTCCACAGGCTAACAACCCCCCCTGTGCCAGTGGCTTCTGAACATTTATCTACCAGGGCCTGCAATGAATTTGCATCCTTCTTCACTGCCAAAATTCAGAAAATCAGACAAGCAGTCAGCACTACTGTACGAGGTACTGGGAATGTGTTATCTGTGTGTCCACCAAAAAACAACTCAATCACTATGACACAATTTAATCCAATAAATTACAAAACCTACAAGATATAATACAACATTTGAAATCCTCATTCTGCTGCCTTGATATTCTACCATCACCATTTTTCAAAAAGGTTTCAGACTGCATGACCTCAGATCTGCTTCAAATTGTCAACATGTCTCTTCTTTCAGGTGTCTTCCCCCAGGTCATGAAAACAGCAGTAATTAAACCACTCCTGAAGAAGAACAATTTAGATGCATCAGAAATGAACAACTATAGGCCGATATCAAACCTCCCTTTTTTAAGTAAAATTATTGAAAAAGCTGTTTTTCAACAATTGAACAATTATCTAATGATAAATGACTGTTTTGATGTCTTCAAATCAGGATTCTGATCACAGCACAGCACAGAGACCGCCCTAGTCAAGGTCCTCAATGATATTCATTTAAACACAGACAATGGCAAAATTTCTGTTTTGGTATCACTTGATATTAGTGCTGCTTTTGACACAGTTGACCACAAGATTCTACTGGACAGACTTGAAAACTGGGTGGGACTCTCTGGTGCAGTACTAAATTGGCTTAAGTCCTATTTAAATGACCGGGACTATTTTGTGTCTATAGGTAAATACACATCTGAGCGGATGAAAATCGCATGTGGAGTACCTCAGGGATCCATTCTGGGGCCTCTGCTATTTAACACCTACATGCTCCCCTTAGGTCAGATAATAAGAAACAACAATATAAAATACCATAGCTATGCAGATGACACACACATTTACATCACCATATCACCAGGGGATTATAGTCCCATACAAACACTGAGTAAATGCATTGAACAAATCAATGACTGGACGAGCCAGAACTTTCTTCAGTTAAACAAAGAAAAAACTGAAATGAGTGTTTTTGGAGGAAGAAAGGTTAAAGGTTACTGCTCTGCTCCAATCTGCACAGATGAAATGTTCAAACCAAGCCAGAAACCTTGGTGTAGTCTTAGACTCAGACCTTAATTTCAGTAGCCACATTAAGACCATTACAAAGTCAGCCTACTATCACCTTAAGAATATATCAAGGATTAAAGGACTTATGTCTCAGCAGGATGCAGAAAAACTCGCCCATGCATTTATCTTTAGCAGACTAGACTACTGTAACGGTGTCTTTACAGGACTCCCTAAAAAGTCCATCAGACGGCTGCAGCTCATACAGAATGCTGCTGCTCGAATCCTAACAAGGACCAAAAAGTAGACCACATCACTCCAGTTCTTAGATCCCTACACTGGCTTCTTGTCTGTCAGAGAATAGACTTTAAAATCCTGCTGATGGTTTATAAAGCACTGAATGGTTTAGGCCCAAAATACATTGCTGATCTGCTACTACTTTATGATCCACCTCGACCCCTGAGGTCATCAGGTACTGGTCTGTTTTCAGTCCCAAGAGTCAGAACGAAACATGGTGAAGCAGCGTTTAGTCATTATGCACCACATATCTGGAACACACTCCCTGAAAGCTGTAGGTCTGCTCCAACTCTCATCTCTTTTAAATCAAAGATTAAGACCTTTTAATTGCCACTGCCTTCCAATCTTAGCTCATTTTAACTCACTTTAAATTAAAATGTTAATGTAATATTTTAATATATTCTAATTTTCCTTTGCTTTTCTGTTTTATTATATTTCTCATTTTAATTATGTTCTTTTATGCCTGTCTGAATGTCTCCAATGCTTTTAATGTTTTAATGTAAAGCACATTGAGTTGCCCTCGTGTATGAAATGCAAATACAAATAAAGCTGCCTTGCCTTGCCTATGGGGCTCTAGTGGTGCATTAATGTTACTCTTTGTTAAAAATGCTCATTTTTATTTTAAAAGAGCAAAAAAAATAAAGATATTACACAAAAATCAGTTGCATATTTTTTAACCTCTGACAGGCAGCTCCATGATAGTGTGAGTGAATGGTACTCTGTTCGCCATGCAGCTCTTGCCCACATGACTCTTCTATCTGGCAGAGGTCTTGCTGCTCTGATGACTTGTGAGTCAAAGACCTTAAAACTGCCTGATTAATGAATATTCACACAGAGATTCAGATACCAGATTATTTCAAATTCAAACTGTCTGGTCTGCAGGAGCCTACACAACATGGGCTGTGATAGATGTGTGATAGTGAGAGGATTACACAAAACACACTCATGTATTTTTATGTCACACTGGACCAAACAAAGATGAATAGAGTCCACATTTATATAACAGTAAGGCATACTTTTTTGTGTGTGGTTGCAGTCCCGAGCAGACTACCCGTCTCAACAACCTTAGAGGACTCAGGTGTTCTGATCAGAGACCGGAGGAGTTCTAAATCCTTCAGCTGAAATCTGATAGGATTTACAGTCTCAACACAATCATGCTGCACAGGACAGCTGCCTTTAAACCCCTCATTGTCCCATGTTCATGTGTTACTGCCTCTCGGTAACATCGGGTAATTTTAAAATGTGTTCGGTCATGAGTGAGGAATATTTTGCAAATGCATGGACAGTTCCCCACACTCACACACACTGCACATCACACACTGACACACTCCCTCCAATCCTCATCAGCCACACAGCTGTGTGATTTGATAAAATACTTGGCAGGACCCCGTGGTTGACCTTTCCGTCAGTGCCCAACACTGCGGCTCTATGAGCAACCTGCTGCACGTATCCAGGCAACACTGCCTCTGTTGAGATCTCAGGTCTGGCCTTTGGGTTTTGCACAGGCTTAGAGGTGTGTGTGTGTGTGTGTGTGTGTGTGTGTGTGTGTGTGTGTGCGTCTGCATGCGTGCGTTTGTGTTTATGTGTGTGTGTGTGTGTGTGTGTGTGTGTGTGTGTGTGTGTGTGTGTCTGTGTGCGTGTGTGTGCTCTCAACCCTGATGTTTCTGTTTTGGTGGATTTTAGAGGGTGCCTGCTGGGAATTAAGACCCTTTGAAGATCCAGTACAGCCAACATATGCCCAAATGGTTTTATCTCATGCCGTCATTTTATCACAGATTCTTCTCTTTCATAGTTTGGTAAAGTTTCCTGAAACAAAAGGGAGGTTTCTGCTTAAAACATATTCATGTTTATGACAATGTTCCTTTGATTACCTATCTGTGATTTAGTAAAGACAGGCAGATCGGTCAAATGAATTCACGTCCCAGCAGTTTCCTTTTTTATAATCGGAACTTTTCCCGCCTCCGATCCTCTCGCCAAGTTTTCTTTTACTCACAAACAGGTCTCATTCACCTACTCCCCACCTCATCATATGTTAATAGAGCTTTAGGGTTTCCCCTGCTTGGTGAGTAAAAGTAGAGGATTAAAAAAAACTGACAAGAAGGAAAGATGGCAATTCAGGCAGTTGGGCAGAAGTAAATCATTCCAGTCCCTCCTTAAATTTGAATTCCTTTAAGAAACACAAAGTTTGATGCAGGCGATGCCTTTCAGTTTTAAAAGTAGACGACAACGCAGTGCTGATTGGTGGCACAAAATCACCTTTAGCACCAGAATATTGCCTCCATACGACACAAACACATTTCAAATCACAGCCTGCAGGAATCTGACACATTTATAACTGCTTCTATACATTATTTGAGTTATTCATGCAAACAGCCGAAAGCCACAGCTTACAATCCCTTAAGAAATGTATAACATTATTAGGATACAAATCAGGCAGCCCTCTGCAGTCAGCCTCTGCTCCAGACAATGACAGCCCGTGACAGTGTGGGTGGACAAACAGGTCGTGATATGTCTGTAGTGTAGGACGTGTTGTTATGACATCGAGGCATTTAGGGAAGACACGAAATGTGAGTGACAAAATCTGCTCTCGACCTGATGACGGCTGAGTGCGATGTGTCATGCAGAGGTGTTACTTGTGCATTTGAGCATGTGTGTGTTTTGTATGTGTGGGGGTCAGTACTTACTGCACATGATTCAGAGCCTTTTAAAAAACTGACAGAAAACTCAAGAAGTACTCAGAACATTTAGTCTTTACCCAAATGCTCCCTCAGGAGTTTGGTCTACATCACTCAGAAGGGTAATTTATATTCCTGGATGATGGAAATGCAGTCGAGCATCTCATAGGGTAAACTTTAAAACCTCAGATTTTTAAAAGAATTAGCTTCACTGCAATGATTTAAAAAATAAAAGAGAAAAACTGACATGAGAGAAGTTGAAAAAAGCATAATCACCCCTGTACTGTGATTGTTTATCGTGATAAAGAAACAACTATTTTAACAAACAATTTGTGCAGTCTTTTTATAACTCATAATGCAGACATTAGTTAATACAGCAACTGTCATAATTAACCATGACACACTGACTACTTTTTAAGATGAAAGAGCCAAAAAGGTTGGATTTGTGATAACAACAAATAGACTGATCACCATATCGAAGGTTAATTTAGCATGCAGTGAATGCAACATGCAGCATCTCCTCTGAATTTTAATCTCAGGCCAATATCAACAAATTTGCAAATTTCAAAATATTCATTTTGACATTTATTTTGAGGACTGTAAAAAAAAAAACTAGTTTTTAATAGCAATTAATTTTATTTTATTTAATAATAAATGTAAAAATTTAGCAGCGCTGTAGTTAACCTCCTCAATTTAATATCATCCACAGGTCTATGGCGATTCACACTCCAAAACAGTGCTCTGCTGGCTTTTGTGATGTGGTTGCCCACTGACATCAGGGAGATTAGCCTCACCTGTAATGCTTAGCTCAAATGGTGTAGCTCACAGCATTCTGTACGATAAATGACTCAAGTCTTCTTAGTCTTCACTCTGACCTTGGCTCCTTAATGCTCCCCTCAAAGTTTGATGACGTCAAGTAACAGCACTGCATCGCACAGTGTGTCTACCTGCTTGAAGTCTAGTATCTGCTGATGATTAAGTTGTCTTAAGTCCAACATGATTGAAAGAAGGCACTGTAAATACTTACTACTGATAGTTATCACTAATTGTAGCTCTTCTAAAACGTAGTTAGTTTGATGATAGATACATTTCATTTCTGACTATTTATTCAATATTTAAGTCCCCAGTTGTTATGTTGTTTACTTCATTCTGAAAGAAGATAAAAAATTACATGATGTAGAATTTGGGACATATCACCCACCCTTACATTGAGCCCATTTTAAAGTGTATAATAACTATCACTTACAATTCAGACTGCACCACAAAAGGCAAAATCTCTCTGAAGTGGACTATGTTGGTCTTAGTGACTTAGTACGACACAGCCATAAAGTCTCAACTCACATGTAAACTATTAACAATATACTTTCCCACCAAACCATCACTGCAGGGACAAAATGGTGCACCACCACCACTATCTCCATTATTGAGAGAGTGGTGTAGAGCCATTGTACAGCCAGCACATAGTGGTATGTCCACTGACCATTTCTATCAGACACAACTGATCTGGCTCATAATTGTTTTGGAAACAAATGCTCAACTTCTTGCATTTTCAGCTGCTCAAACATGGAGAATTGTGCCTTTCGGATAGTTTTAAGGTCACTTTGGCATTTATGTAATACCAGCTTATAAGAGTTTGCAAATTTACACTTTCACATACTTCTTTTGCTGTGATAAATTTGTTTGCAAAAAGAGGAACATATAAATCACTTTGCATTCATTCACAGGTTTCCCAGCAAATTAAATCTGAATTCTAATGGCCTTGCCCAGTCGGATTTTCAAATGCCAACCAACAATAGTGTAATGGAGCGAGCAGCATGCTGCCAATGGCAGCCCAGGCTCCTTTTATAAGACTTTAAAAAACCTGTTTCCATGGCAAGTAACTCCTTGATAGTAAAGTGTGGTATTTAGCTCCGAATTCAATGGTAGAAGTTGAAGGTAATGAATGTGAAAACAGTCTCAACAGGAAATGAAATTATGTTCATCCTCAGACATACCAGCATCAAAATAAATACAACTAGTGATAGATAACAACACATATTACAAATATGCAGTCTCAAAGGAAGAAGAAGTGACCTCTGTGTCTTGAGGCATGAGAAGGAGTGTTGACATTTTACTTGCATGCAGGAGACCGCAGTTTGTGTCACTGTAATTAACATTGCCTTTTTATTGTTGTAATTAGTATCTGTTTTTGAACAGCTCCATGGACTGATAAATTTCCTTCAAAGAACAAACCCGCAAAGTTTCTACTTCTACTTCTACTATGGCGATTTCATTTGAAATAAAAGTTTTAAAAATGGCTCCTTTAGTCACATGATTTTCTTGGAAATCAGTAACATTACATTCTAAGGTGGGCATCATTAAATGACTGACCGTGGTACGGATCTCTACTGAGGTACCGTCCCATCAGGCCCTAAAAAGTCACAACATTGCATTTATTGTAAAACATCAGGTGATGCTGATTAGCCAGCCAAATATTTTGCTGGTATCAGCATAGCAAGCGAAGCAGAGACACGCACACAGATGAGCTGACTGTAAGAAGGCTGGTAGAAGAAATAAGGGCGTCGCTCAGTTTAATAATAGACAAAGGGCCTAATCTACTAAGATCTCAAATAACTAGCGCTATATTGCGTGTGCAAACGAAAACATTGCATGTGCTATTTTAGGGCGTGTTGTGGATGATCTACTATGATTGCGTGCGCAAATGATAAAAAGTGCAAAAGTGGAACGGACCGCCCTTAAATGAGGATTTTGCGTGTGCTAAATCATCTGTCCCCATGGATAGTTTTGGAGAGCAGAGTGGCCGTAAACGAAAAATGAAGTGTGAAGTCATGGAGTTGGAAGTTTAAGTGGAGGACGCAAATAAACACATCAGTGAACTCCAGCAGAGACATCTCAGCGTTAGAAATGCGATTTTGGGAGACCTGTAAAGGTGAATGCTGTGAGAAAAAGCAGAAGATCTGCTGATGAAATAAAAAGATGGCAAGATATCCGCAGAAGAAAAAAGGAAAAACTTGCCCTTAATAAAATCTCTAATATTTGACACATTTAATTAGTTCAAAAGGCTTGCTTGAGCTACTTATTTGGGAAGTCAATCGCAATTTTGAAACAACCAGGACCAGAAAAGTTAGGCGTCAGAGAGCAACTTTCAGGTGAATGTGTTTAATGCCTGTCTTGATATCATCATCCAGCAACTGTCCCAAGATTCACCAGCTTAAATAGAACTGTGAACATTTTTGAGGCAATTCACCCCAACACACTGCTGCAAGCACGAGATGAGGAGTTACACAAGCTGCCTGGCGGCTTAGTGAGCACTACAGTTGGGACATCGCCCCCAGCTTCGCTGGCCAGCTGCTTTCTTTTAGAACCTCTTTCAGGGACCAGAGACCAAAGCAAAAGTCTGTTGGGGATCTGGCAAAAATGCTCATTGTCAAACCACCCAGCAGTGGGGTTTGAGCCCTCCTGTTATTTTTTACTATTCCCGTCACTTCTGCACAACTTCTGAGCGCTCATTCTCCAAGTTAAAACTAACGAAAAACCCCTTGAGGAGCACAATGGGACAGGAGAGACTGAGTGGACTTGCCACGTTGTCCATTGAGAATGACAGAGCAAAGAAAATGGACATACAGCGCATCGTGGACAAGTCCGCAGAGCTTAAGGCTCGTCCAAACATTGGTGAGTAGGCCTAGTTCATATAAATTTTTTGTTTGTATTTGAAGATGTGGGCCGCTGTGCCAATTTTACTAAACTGCATAGCTGTTGATACAGTGGCCTACTATGTTCTCATTAGTTGAAAATTTAAAAGTGGGTGTCAGAATGATGCGGTCGCTATCCGTGGTGCTGAACTGCTTTGAATTTGTGTTGTTTTATTTTTTTTTTATTACAAGAAAATACAGTGTTGCAAGGAGCTTCTCTATAGGTGATATGGCATGGCTCCTTTTTGTGACTGCCATTTGTGCGCTGTGCCAGTTTGCACCTGCCTTTCAAATGTGCTAAATATAGACACAAAAACATCTCCCACTATCTGCTTCAGGTATGAATGGATAGCGAGTGCGGTTAGTAGGTCAGCTTTGTATGCACTATCAAGTTTGCACGTGTTTTATACACGCAACCTTTAGTAGATCGGGCCTAAAGAGTGCTCCAAAATGACAGAGGTTCACAGTGAAAACAAGGGTACATATCAATAACGGGCTGACTGATTCCTACAGGCTGTTTGTAACCACTATGCCTCTTATGTTTTGATATTGTGGTGATATTAAAATCATCAAGTCAAATGAGCGCTACAAGTCTGAGCACTTGTGCCACTCAAATCTAAACCTAGAACACAGGACATAAACTATTGGGATCTACACGATTGATTCATCTGACTATTGACACATCATTCACTGCCCAACAAAGTGCAAATGTTCACATTTTTACTAACTCAGGAATTACCTGAGATAATCCCAGCCCAGATTTAATTTTCTAACGGGTTTGCGTTTTTTCCATTACATCCACACATATTATAACTGGATAATAAACAACAATTACTCTACTGCAGAAATCATATTATTACTATGGTCTAAGGAAATAAACTTCCATTCTCGATCTGCTCCTGACTAGCAGTCACGCTTCAGCAGACGTCTATGGTGAAAAACTCTCTTCATTTCCCACCAGTGTCTGTGATCACAGCTCCAGCCCTCCTCAACCTGCACTTGTGCTTTGAACACAATTCTCTCTTTTCCATTTGCAGTTGTCCTGTGGGTGAATTATAAAACCAATGAGGACCAGATGAACACTCATCTAAATTCACTCCTCTTGATTGCTGCAGTGTGATGCACAGGCAGACTGAGTGACAGAACTAAATATTCCTCTTCCATTGAAGGCCCTGGCTCTCCTCCATGCTCAAGGATTTGCTGAACTACATCCTCAAAGTCACATTTACACTTTCAAGTGCTATCAGGGTATTTGACATGTCTTTAAAATGTACAAGTTTTCATTAAACCCTTTACCCAAACTTCTCTTGTGAAATGCTCGTGCCTCAGGTTCCTGGCCCTGCCTCACAGAGAGCCTCTGCAGGGCAGGGTTTTACAGGAAGGAGTGACACAATCAATTTGCAGAGCAACTGACACCAATCAGCGCCTACATAAATCATATCAGGACCGCCAGGCCCCACGGGCGCCTGCTGATGGTGACAGTTTCATGGCTCACCTCCAGAATGCAACCTGTCAATCAGCAGAGAGTGACAGATAGCAGAGAGCAGGTACTCCACACTGTCACACTGAAGCACAGGTTTTGTTTTGAAATGAAGACTGTAATCATTTACAGATTACCTGCTTAAACCTGCCATTACAGCACTGAATAACTGTGCATGATCAGAATTATAATCCCATAGCAAAACATTTTCATTTGATCAGTCCTGTGTGTTGAACTGCTGATGTGCAGCTCTAGCGAAAGTCATCTGGTGTGCCGACATCATGCAATGACTTTTTCAGCAGAGAACCACTTTGGAAATAGATATTAGGTACTTGTTTAATTCTAGTCCTAACCTTTCTCATCTGAGGAAATGCTGAACAATCAGTTGAATCAGCCTCATACAAATGTGGAAAGGTCTCAAGTCAGTGAACTTTTACAGTGGCTTAGATGCTAAGGACAATCAACTACCCACAAGTGTACTGTCTGTAACCTTTGACTACGCTCATTTGCAGCTGATGCTACATGGCAGGTTTGGGGGTCAATGATGCATTACCTGCACAGCTTCCAACAGAAGATATGTTAAGAATTCACAGCCTCAGATTAGCACTGCACATTAGCAGGAGTTTGAGCTCAGTAACATTAAGTTAGCGTAGCTTTTTAAGAAAACAGGAGCTGGGTGATGCTGGCTTGACCATGGTTAACTTCTTCAATTTAGTTTCATCTCTGGTCTGTAATGAAAATAGTGCTCTGCAGATTTGTATGATGACCTATATGCTTAACTTATAGGTGGTAGCTAAAATTTGAAGTGCTTCATTGTAATTTAGTTTCGTTTGACACAAGGTACATCTTTTTTGTTTTCGTTTGTTAAGTGAAATGTACTACATAACACTGCAGTGGTGTTTTAGTTACCATCAAGATATCAAGACATATATATTCTTTTACTAGAATAGTATATACAAACATCCTGCAGCCTTCCTCAGAAGAGTCACATGGTGTTGTTGTGACATTGGGATCTACGCTGCTGCAGCTTCACTACAGTGTGCCTAAAGGTGTTTTTCAACCACAGGAACTTTACCCCGGAACTAGGGGCTTTACCCCTGAACTACGTGCGTTTCAACCGTAGGAACCTGGGTCTAAATTTAGTTCAGGGGTAGTTAATCTCCCCCCTGAAAAGCCCCTGCTTGGGCAGTGGTACTTTCAAAGGTCCCAGAACTTTTGCAGGGAAGGGCCTGCAATGCTGAACGTGTCTGATTGGTAGATTAACTGCAGTGTTTTTATTCCGCCTGCCGTCCACAATAACATCACACACATCTGTGATTCACCTGATTTCTCTTTCTTTCATTTGTTCTATCTGTTTTGAATGTGTGTACTTTTCGAACAAAAAAAAAAGAAGCAGTGATTCACTTGATTTAGCTGCTTGTAACAATAATCTTCTCTCAGCCCACTGCGAATTCGTCTCTCCTGGTGGTACGGTTTTAAAAGTGACCCTGTAAACTGGAGACCTAACGTGTCAGTGTTTGTGAAGTTTACACAGCTGTTGAAACACAGAGGGAGTTCCTGGGAATGCAAACTAGTTTACAATTAAGATTTCAAAATATCTTCATCAGATATTTAATGATTGTCTGAAGACGTTCATGAGGGATGTGTCCAGCTGAAAGTCGGCAGTAAACAGGGTCGCTGTTTTGGTTTAACGATCTTTCTTGCGGCTTTTTGCGGTTAATAACAATTTTAAAGCTGTGTTGAAACGTCGTTGCTGCTCAGGCTTATCTCCTCTCACGTGTTGTTTCAGTGAATCCAACTGTGATGAAATATAGCACCATCTAAAACAGCGCCAGCTGAGTCTCTTCCATACTAACAGGCTAACTGTTGTGATACCTGCCTGTCCGTCTACTTCTATGGTGTCATCTGTGATGAACGGCATTCGTCTTTGTTTTACTGTCCTCTACTGGTCTGGAGGTGTAGTGCATTTACTTTTTTTTTTCTCTATACGTCACTTGGCCTGATTGCACAATCTACCGGGACTTCAGCCCCGTGTATCGAAACGCGACAATAATGGGGCACAGGAAGCTTTTATTTTAGGCTAAAGTAAACCTGGTCCTCATTTTTAAATCTAACCCAACCCAAAAAGGAAAAAAAAAACTTGAGCTCATAAACAAAGCTTGGGCTCAACACGCACTGCCAGTGGTCAGAGCAACCTGGCAGACAGGCGTTCAGGTGAGCTGAACCTGGTCTCCTGTTTCAATTCATGAGACTGAGTCCCTTCATTTTCAATCTTGTGTATGGTTTCGCTCTTCATGTTGGGGCTGGCTATTATGTTGATTCATACCTGTGCTCGGAGCAGTCCATTACACAATTATCACAAAAAATTTGTTCGCAAAAGTCTATGTTTTCCTGTTCGAAGACTTCAACCTCACCTAAAACTACTCCTTCATCTTTATATCACCACTGAATTTGAGCTCTCTTAGACATTTCATTTATTTTGGCAGAACATTAAACCCGTGACAAAACTTGTTGCAAACAAATACAAATTCTGTGTCCCACTTGCCTGACAGAGATTACAACACAAGCAAGACAACAACCCACGATTGTCATCAAGTTTGCTTAATCTGTTGTAAAACTCTGATTTGGGCATGAGAATGCATGACCTGTGTTTTCTAAAAAAGCAACTCTGTATCAATGGGAAGAGTATCGACAAAAAAATTATGTGAGAAAGTGAATCATTTCACTGTCAGTCAGAAGTTTGATTGAGAAAAAGAAAGATTTCAAGCAGTTAAAGTCAAGTCAAGTGTAACATTTGAAATAAGAAGTGTAGAATTGAAAAAAGATGACTGCATTGGTAACTTTCAGAACTCTGTAACAAATGAATTAATGAATCAAAAAGATATAACGGATTTTACAGAGTGTGATTTTTCTGACTGTGGTGGACACGCTGTTCTCTGACCCATTCATCTCTTTAACTCTCATCATTTGCAGCCGAGCTCTGAAACTTCAATAGGTTTAGGAGGGCGGTTGGAGGCGGACTTTTAAACACTTTACCTGTGTATATCTATCATGTGTGTAGGCTCAGCCTGCTGTTCTGAGTGACTAACTGACACAAGCCTCAGCACCCACTGGAACGACACTTTTATGGCTTGCCTCAGACCACTAGCCTACACTCGGTGCCTTCAGCTTTGAGGACCAACAAAGAGGTAAAAAAACACTGTTATATTTTGTTTGAAGCACAAGCCTTGATGTTGTTTCTTTGTTTTCTACCTCAAACAGCCCCAGCAACTCAAGGTGAGATTTGATTCCTTCTCTTATTTCCTTTATTTACCTCGGTAAGAATAAGCTACTCAGCATGTGTCACAGTGCTGGTTTGTTTCACTGTTGCTTGTTTGTTCTTAAGTGGATTTCTATTTACCGACACTACAAATCCCTGACAATTGAAGAAGTAGAGAACATTTCAAAAATTAAAGGTTATTAGAAACAACTTTAAAATGTGTGTAATTTAAAATTTCAATCAAAAAGATGTCTGTGTTACTATTTTTTTAAGAAACTCAGTGGAAGAAGCGCTTGCTGTCGAGCAAAAAAGCACACATAATACTGTAGAAGAAGGTCCCCTGATCAAAATGTAATTTTTAAACAATAATCTCAAAGATTTTAAGTAAAGAGAAAAAAGCAGTTTAATCATGACTGATGACCGATTGAAAAGACAAAATAATAGGGATGCACTATATAGAATTTTTTTTTCGACCTGATACACACAACTAATGATTACCTGCTCTGATGGTCAACACACGACAAGATTACCAGTATTTTTTCAGTTCATAATGTGCAGAGAGACAAGTTACTGAAGTAAAAATAATATTTGCTGATGACACAGGAAATAGCAGTGAGCATACGTGGAGGAGTGCACAATGCACAATGAAATAGCATGGCACAGTCTAGTCTTCCTGCCTGAAGCTATTCTAGAGCTAATTTTATTCAAACTTGAGTAAAAGAAGAAGTAGCTAGCAAAAAGGATATGTTGCAGTTTATACTTACCAACTGAGATCACTATTTGTGCAGGTGCTTTTAACCACCACACTCCTCCACAGCTTTTGCCATATTGTGTGCAGTCTCTAAGCACAACATTACCCTCTCCTTTGCATGTTCCACTGCATGAGCATGGCTTCAAATGCCCCAATAGATCACTATTGCTGTGTGTGAACTGGAGAACTCCTGTAGCATGCAGTAATGTCTTTTGCATGTTAAAGTCTTCATCGAGCCACTGGGCCATCACACTCTGAATAGTCAACTGGACTAACGTCAGAAGTCTGTATGTCCACGGTGTGAAACTTATATCATGTGGTTTGGATAACCACATCAAACAGGGCACGCAGGATCGTCCAGAGTCTACCAGGGTTCTAAATGCCCCATTAACCTGGTGGAAATATTGGGCCAAGTTGAAAGGTTGATTATCAAGTGCATCATTTATTGTGTCATTAATTACTTTTGTCTTTGGACCATACCTGCAAATTTCCTGCCAGATCTCAAAGCCTCTTGTATACATGCACACACATTTTCTTGGTGCTAATGCTGCTTTGTATTGTTAACAACATCAATTGTGTTATGACTTGAAGACTGTTTAATCCTTATGGCACATGTTTTGCAAATTGTAACTGTATGTGTTGGCTTGTAAACAGGAACACTAATGCTATTCTTACCGGCTGTTTTGTAAAGGATAAAATTATATTATCTGCATATAACTGAAATCCCATAATGGCCAATAATGTATCAAACATATATATATGTTGTGCATTCCTACATGATAATGCATGTGCCAATAGCGCTCTGAGATGAGTCTTGCATTTGCTGGATTCCCCACAATGGTGTGACTCAAGCTGCACTCAGTTAGTCATCGGACTTCCATCACCCTGAAGTTGTTTTTGTGCGAAAGAAAGGGCCAGCTGCACATTATCTCTCCTTCCATTGCAGGTCTCATTATACCTACATGGAGTAAACAGGGTTGCCACAGAACAAAGAGAGAAAAGATCGGTGTTGTGATTGACAACCTGCAGACAACACAATTAAGACTGTGTCTGGATCTCAAGGGAGTGAGGTTGAGTTAGGTCTGAAAACACACCCTCTTTGGGGATGTAACTTCAAGTCAGAGTGGTAGAATAAGCTAAATAGCACACTTAAAGCTTCACATCCTCTATTGTCTAATGGCGTTACAGTCTCTGCAAGCGACAGCCACATTTAAGGCTTCTTTTAGCCTGTAGGAAGCAACCAAAGACTTATGGTTAATAGTTATTTTTCCATGTGCTGCATTGTATACAGTCAACCTGTTGTAACATGATGAGAGAGATTGGAGCTGTTTTGCAGATATTGTAGTATGTAAATTTCCAATGTATGCTAATATCTATTCGTATAGACAAGACTGTCATTGGGTGAATGTTTGATGAGTCCAGGATGCACTACTACTAAGCTATTTTTTTGCAGGTAAACAAATCCGTCTGTAAACTAGTGAACAATGCTACCAGAACACTGGTAACAAAATCGACTCATAGTCTCACACACAAAGATAATCTATGGATAAAATAAGCTTATGCTTCAAAGAACCCAAATACTTCAGGATCCCCAATCTATGTTCTCATGATATTAAAGTCATAGTTGTTTGTTTAAAGCGGGTTAATAGTATGAATACTTGCCAATATACTACCCACAGAGGATGTGGATCAGCTCAGCCCCTTTGTTGAGAAACCAGCGCCATGGAAGCTATAGACTATCAATCACTGCAGACGGGGGTCAACTCCACCACCTAAACTTATCCGAACTGCAAGGAAGCCCACTTGTGTTTGCACTATACTCGGATGTGTTCTTCTGTCTGCAGTGCACTTATCAAACCCAAACAGCTGATCAGTGTGCTGCAAATCAGGCCAGTGACATATAGAGGAAAATAAAAGTAATTGTACTGCAATGCCAGACCAGTGGAGGGCAGTAAGACAAAGATGAAGGCCATTCAACAAAGATGACACCATAGAAGGAGACAGACAGAGCCGCATCATTATGAGCATGACAAAAGTTAGCTGTAACATGTAGGAGACAGTATTGGATTCACTGGCTCCAACACTTTGAAAGGACACAAGAATGAGTAGCTAAGCTGTTTTCAATGCAGCTTTGAAATAATTTTAAGTCGAGGCGAAGTAAGTTCCTGCAGTGGAAAAACACTTTATGTGGCATCACTAAGAATAGTGCAAAAACAAATGTGCCTCCTGAATGCAAAGTAAAGTGCTTGACATTTCTAAGTGGAGTGTACACTTACAACTATGTAAGTGTTTGGGTGAGAACCTTTTAGATTACATTAATTACTTGTAAGATCTGACCCTGATCTGCAGTGGTTGATTGTGTAGCTTCCATGATGGTTCTCTTACAGGATTTTCAAAAGAAGGAGCCCGAGGCTGACCACGCATCTCTGGTAGATACCACAACTACTGAACGGAACCTCATACAACCCAACCTTTCAACCACTTGTGTCCCTTAGATACATAAAACCTTCAAGGAGCCACCTACATGTTAGAGTTGTGGAAGCTTATATTAAACCTGTTTGATTAGTATTGGCCATTTAACCCTTCCTGATGTTATAAGTCACTACCGTTTCTGTTTACCATATATTCTGAAACATATTGAGAATTAGTAAGATATAGTTATTTCCTCTAGTGTTTTGAATATAAAGTCAATGACGTCAAACGTACTTTACACCTGTGGTAAGTTAACACATTCGTCAAAGTACTGGTTTCCCATCCACTGATGACAGTGACGTGCATTGATAATCTTGCCTTAAATGTGAAGATGCTGTAACAAGCAACATGTGTGATTTAATGTCAACATCTAACTGTTACACTGTCCAACAGGAACATTCAGATTGTGAGTAGTAAGTAAGTTCACATCAAACTATAAATATACAGCGACCAACATGAGCCGTGCACCGCTAGGGAGTGTTCAGTGGAACTCCTTGGAGACTGCAGTCTGCCAATCAGCCTGCACGAGTAATGTATTGTACCAACCACACACACACATAGTAAGCACCCCACAACACACACATACACACCGACAACAGAAGCTGACAAAGCCACCATCTCACCTGTCAGTCCATCCTGACAGGACATGTCTTTTAAACACACTTCCTGTCACAGTAGAGGCAGAGAGAGAGAGAGTGGCCTGAAACAATTGGGGCAATTTCCCATCTTCACTTCCCCCCCTCACCCACTCCACGGACACACACTGTGAATACTATGCCTTACAAAACGGCTGAGGAGCAGAATGAATCAGTGTGGTCGTCATGTTTGTTCATGAAGCTGCGATGTGTTGTCACTGTAGGATCTTGCTCACTGATACCCTATGGAGAAACAGCACCACAAACACAATGCATTATTTATGTCCTGGCATCCTCAGAGGCAGGTGCTCATTGCTATAGACATAATGCTTTTCCATCCAAGTAGTTTATGCAAATTATGATGTATCACATCAGAAAAGTGGAATGGGAATGGAATAAAATTATTAGAAAAGTGTTTTAGGTGAACATTCAGGAGAACACTGTTGTTTCATATAAAAGCAAAAAACATCACACCCTCCTCCCAATAAGTGCTACATGAATCAAAATGCATTCACTCTGCCTCAAAGCAAGAATCAACTGTTGTAATACCACTTGTGAAATAATTTTAAAAAGCCGTTAAAATAATGTCTTATAATGAGTGTATTACTGTGTTAATTTCATTTCATTTGTCCACCACTCTCCTTTATTAATGAGCCGTCATTTAGCAAAACAACCCGTCCCCCACTACTATTTAACACAGCAGTCATAAATCATTGACCAACATTTGAAGTTAAATTAGCTTCTCGCTAATTAATTTGCAGCTCATTAAGCTACCGCTGTGTTGTGCTGAAGAAATCCCAGTTTCTGCGTCTTGCAGATCAATAAGGCCATTCCATGTCTGTAGGCTGCAGTGGTGCTAAACTCACCCTACAGGACTGTTTTTAATTAAGCTACATGGCAGTATTTTCACAAGCAATGAGAGGAGTAGGAAAAATATACACCAAACCCTTTAGCTTGAAAGTAATCCCCTGCATTAGACACATTAAGAGGCTCAAAGTTACAATAAGAAGAAAAAAGTATTACTTGTGATTTAAACGAGTGATGACAGACGGATCGGGGTTCTGCTGCTCGCAGTGATGCGGGCGCTGTACCGGTCTGTTGTGGTTGCAGAGCGAGGCTGAGCCCGAGGCCCAAGCTCTCAATTTATCGGTCAATCTACGTTTCCGACCCTCACCCATGGTCACGAGCTGTGGGTAGTGACCGAAAGAACAAGATCGCGAATTAACAAGCGGCCCCGAAATGGGCTTGTTCTCCGCAGTTGTGGCTGGGCTCAGGCCTTAGCGATAGGGTTAGGAGCTCAGACATCTGAGAGAGGCTCAAAGTAGAGCCGCTGCTCCTCGGGAGCCAGATGAGGTGGTTCGGGCATCTGGTCGGGATGCCTCCCGGACGTCTCCCTGGGTAGGTGTTTCGGGCATGTCCGACTGGGAGGAGGCCACGGGGAAGGCCCAGGACACGCTGGCGAGACTATGTCTCTCAGCTGGCCTAGGAGCGCCTCGGTATCCTCCCAGAAGAGCTGGTGGAAGTGGCCGGGGAGAGGAGTGTCTGGGCTTTCCTGCTGAGGCTGCTGCCCCCGTGACCCGGACCCAGGATAAGTGGAAGAAGATGGATGGATGGATGGATTGTTGGTTAAAGCACTTAAAATTAACTGAGGTTTGGTTTTCATGACATTTGTCCACTTCATCATTCTATCACTCATTTTGTATATTTACAGCCCCAAATCTCACTCTCCAATCTTCAGCTCTCCTTTTAATAAGAGGCAAAGATTCCCTGAAAAAAACCTGAAAAAGATTAATGTCCGATCAGGATGAATATCAGCCTCTTACATTACAATCAGGCTCTTGCCAATTCTCATCATCATACCTCCTCTCTTCCTATCTCATCATCCTATCTCTCACTCAATGTGGCCTGACAGGCAGCATGGCTGAGGTTAATACCTATATATTACTATGCAGTTACACTCTGGGGCCACAAGGCTCTGTAATTAAAGCTCAGTCCGCATCAGATGAAGATATGAAAATATCATTATTACCTCTCCGATGAAGTGATATAAAAACCGGCAGCTCGTTCCTCCTGGGCTGGAGTTAATTTGTAAGCACAGGGTGGAATGAAACCGAGATGAAATACATCAAAGTTAATTTAACTTGGTTGGTTTGGGGTGAAAGTATCTGTGATTGTTAGATTAACCATTTATTCCAAATAATGAAATGCTATACTTTGGTTGCATTACAAATGTGCCACATCTAATGAGTGCCTTTTCCATTCCCAGTATATATAAAATTGCATTCAAATTAAGATGAATTAATTCTAAATTCTAATTGTGAATTTAAGACATTACATTTCAAACATTAATACAAACTATCTTCAGCACTGAAAACACAATTTGCACAGTGCCTGTACAAATGTCAGTGAGTGTTACTATGGTTTGCAGTTTTCTGAGATAATTTTGATTTATACACCGACATCCAGTGATTCCTGGATAATGCAACAGCCTTTGCACTTTTCAGGAGATCCAGTTTTTTTCTTTCACTTCGATTTAGTTTAATCAACAAGTCTATGGTGATTCCACACTCCATTGTCCAACCTGAGTCTGGTTCTGCTCGAGGTTTCTGCCTGTTTAAAAGGGAAGTTTTCTTGCTGCTGTAACTAGCTAAATACAGCGAGTGTGCTCTGCCATGGTGGATTAAGATGAGATAACGACTGAGTCTTATCCTGTCTTGGTGCTGGGTTTTTGTTAATAATATCACAGAGTGCGGTCTCGCCTTGCTATGTTTGTAAAGCTATTTAGATAACGTTTGTTGTGATGTTGATTGATTGATTGATTGATTTAATTGATTGGTTGATTGACTGATTGGTTCATTGACTGATTGATTGATTGATTGATTGATTGATTGATTGATTGATTGATTGATTGATTGATTGATTGATTGATTGATTGATTGATTGATTGATTGATTGATTGATTGATTGATTGATTGATTGATTGATTGATTGATTGATTGTGGTCTGCAAACCTTCGTGATGTAGTCTGACATCAGACTAGTAGCTGCCCTGAATGTGTAACTTGCAGTCGACACCTCAGGATCGTAGCTAAAACCCAAACTCTGTGAGATTGGAATTCCATTTGACACGTTTACTTTTGACTTGCCAACTGAGCCATCTGTGAGTTTTCTTACAGTCAAATGTGGTGTTGTCATTTTCAATCATGCTTCAGCAGCTTAGCTAAGATGTGCAGATATTCATTTTCATGTCTGATGGTTGATTTAGAAAAAATTAAATGCAAATCAGTTTTATTGTATGGAACTTCAGAGTAAGAAACATCAAACCCCATCCAAAGCATGTATTTAAAACATTTTATTCAAAATGTGAGTGACTCGGTCACATACAAGTAAAATACTGCTCTGAACACTTTTCTGTAAGAAGCCATTCTAACCTGACTTTGAATATAGCAGTGAGATTTGTCCCTGACACACTTTTGCTTTGAGCTTTCCTCTCAGTTTCTTCCCTTCTTTTTTCTTTGCCCTGACTCAGTTTCCTTCCTGCCCCCTCATATCAGAGCTGGCAGAGACAAACAGAGGCTGGATTGGAATTTATCCATCAGAAAATAGCAAACAACTGTTAAAGGAAATTCTACCATCCTTTGAATAGAACACCTTTGATTTATGCATCTGTGCTCCATTGATTAATATGATTACAGTTATTAAACCTGCAAGATAATGAGTTATGGAAATTCCAGCTCATGAAAGCTTCAGCAGAATGACTATTAAACATTGTAATCATAATCAGCTCCTTAGTGTACTGATAGGATAGATTTGTACCCCCACACACTGTGTAACAGATGGCTAATATTTGTCATGCAGCATCGGACTGACAGGAGGTAAATTAGAGCACTGACTTATTGACATTAATATTGGTGTGGAGAATTGCTGGAAAACCTATGGCTTAAGAGGATAATAAGAATAATCATATCATACATGTCATATGTTAAACGGTTCCTTTTCCCTCTCTATACAGCTAATATAATAAGCCAATATAATATGAACCACGCCAGTTGCAGAAAAAGCACCTTTATGGGATTCTAGTTATGAAGTGCCACTCATATTTGACTAAAGTATGAAGGACAGCTGAGATGTGTTCGTTAAACTGCAAGACAAGAATATAACATTTGTATTAGCCTGTCAGTTTTGAGGATGGTTAGTGCAGTGATGCAGCTTAACATCATTAACTCCTCACCATAGATTCAAGTGAGTTTTCAAATCAGTGGAATACGCACATGCATTATTAAGCCAAATGAGGACTCAACAAAGGAGACAATTATCAAAGTGCTGCATGACACAAGCATTCAGAGCTATCATGAGAGGAAAAGCACTGACCTACAATTTATTGTCACTTTACTTTTTTATTCATTCATTCTTCCTATACTACATAGACATGATTTGGAATCTGTGTAAAATATTGATAAAACAGATTTAATGGTTTGCAAATCATTTAAACTCAGTAAAAATGTGATTGTCTTATAAAAATATGTTCTCATTGTAAATTTGATGCAAGCAGCACGCTTATAAAAAGTAAGGCACTTGATCTCCTCGCTGCTCCAAGTCAACCTCAGACTCATTTTGTTGGTAGGTTCAATGGCAATGTTAGTTAGTGTTCAGTGTGGCCAGTACAGTGGTACACAGGGTATTTGTTTACCTACACATGAGAAGGAGACTGTGACTAATGACATAAGGGCAGCCATGCAGTGGTGTGTTCAGTGACCCGCTTTATAATAATGCAGTGTGAACACAACATTACCTAAGGGGAAAATGCAACAATGAACCAATTTTTTATTTTTTTATTCATGTATTTAAAGGGACAGTTCACTGTTAATGATCATTCCAGCATAGCATCCATGTTAATATGCCATAAGGCAAATTTTCATCCGCAGTATAGCACGATAATGAAAACACAATACATCACAAGAGCATCAGATATGTAAAGTAGTGCAACTAAGCACATCAAAGTGCGGTTCGGCAGAATTTAGTGATTTTGTTTTGTTTGGACCAAACAAAACCATCTCAATCAGGACAAGGAAAACAAGCCTTTTTATTTTTACATTTATTTTTCTGTTACTTCTCTGATTTTACTTTATTGATTGAACGCCCTGGTTTTCATTTACACATTTGTACAATTTATATCCATTTCCTTTCCACTTTACCTATTACTGTTGTTTTCTGCATCTGTTTTTTTTTTGTTTTGTGAAGCACTTTGGGCTGCATGCTTCAATGTATGAAAGGTGCTATATAAATAAAAATAAGTTGAGTTGAGTTACAGGTGTGAAAGCAACATTAGCTGAGATCATTGATACCTCCCAGCACCCATACACTCACCTGAGTCTCCTCACATTATGAACAACCTCCAGTTTGTTAAAATTATCATGATTTATTTGTTAACAACCTCCTGTTCTGACTCACTTTGTATTGCCAGAGAGAGAATAAAAAACAAACAACAACAAAAAAACCCAACATGTTTCATGTGGTGTCAAATGTGTGTATGCAAATGCAACATCATTCGTTTTGGAAATCAGTAGATTGAGGAAAGGGTACAACATGTGCTCTCAGAATGGGGAGGCAGATGATGGTCCGATTTCCTCTGAGACTTTGGTGGCTGTTATTATTATGTGTGTTATTTCCACCAAATGAATTATCTAAAAGGCAGCAGGCTGTGATAGAAAGCTGGGTTGGCCTGTTTTTAAAACAGAGTGAGCTGGCTGTTCAAATCCAAACACGTCGCGTGTGATTACAATGATGAGGGCATTGAAAACCTGTAATTGAGAAATGCAACTATATGATTGCAAACTGATTGAATGTCAGTATGGCTTTTACTTTGTTTGCATGCTCCTTTAATTGTAATATATCTCTCTTTTCACCTCCCCACATGTATTATGCAGGGATGTTTGATTAGTGATAAGCCTGATAAGTCGGCTCAGATAATAAACCGTTCAATCGTTTTTCTGTGTGCTGCGTTTGCCAAGAGACCTTCCTCTTATAAAGCTGTAAATAACTCGGCATGAACATATTTAACTCATGAAAAGATCAGAATAATATGTTCATTTGGAAATGTCATTCCTATGTGCAGTTCCTATGATCTCAGGTTGATTTGAACCCATGATTTATACTTTGACATGACTTCATTAGGTTCATATCTTATGACAGCTTCATGATGAGTTATACCTCAAATAGATCCTGTAGTAGCACCTTTATGTGTGACTACAGAAAACCCTCCCTTCTACACTCAGCTGCAGAGCTTTGAGTTGACACATCTCTTGCATTTCCACAGCTAGCTGGTTCCAAACACACTGTCTGCCTGCCTGCACTGAATATTAAGTCCACTCTCCTCCAGTGTCTCTGTGGGTGTGAGGCCTTGTCCTTGCAGAGCAGAGCACACTCCACCGCTGACAAGGGCTCTGCTTTTATCACCTGATGCCGTGAGAGCCAAATGAGGGCTGGGCCATGTTCAGCCATTTATCATCCTCGATCAGCAAGCAGCCACGGGGGCAGAAAGGACCTTGGCTCGCCTGTATGCGCTCCTCTCCCCGTCATTTGTTTTTAAAGTCAACCGGGGTTTAGTGTCACTGTGGTCGACTGCGTTCTCTGCGGGGAAAACAAACATCAACATGTTGGCTTTGTTTATACACAGTGGGACTTGAGTCTGCGCCTACTGTATCTCTCAGAAAATACTAGCTGCAAGGAAAAGCACAGGGTGATGATGAATGTGACAAATATTGTCAGAGGTGCGTTTAATGGGGTGCATATTTATTTTTGTCCTGACATCCGTTGTATTTGCCAGCAGAAGTACAAGGCGTTCAGCTGGGAAATGTCTGCACTTTTAATGAATTGGGAAATATGTTTACAGCAGGAAAAGTTATTGGCAAGCATCATTTGATAAACAAGCGAGTTGTTTTGTAAATCGTTCAATAGGCTAAAATTTAACTAGCTGAGTAAGTGCATAAAACCCACATGCTCAACTAACATGATTTTTATTGGGAGTTTGATGAATGTGTGCACAGAACCACCTCAAGCAGGCAGTTGTGGGACGTTGAGCCAAAAACAAAGGGGAGGATGGGATGGTAAATCTGTTGCTTTCCTTCATATTTCCCTAAGATGTCAGTGTACCTTGCTCATTATTTGTGTTAAAGAGATGGTTAGTATTTCCTTTCACCCACCTTGTTTTCAGCCGCACTCCCTTTGTCATCGCTTCTTCTGACCCTCTGATATATCCTCAAACCGTTTATTTTCTGTTTCCTGGCTGGTCGAGACTGCAGGGCAGGAGTCATTTGTATTCACTGTAGAAGGGTCATACTGCTGCCCACTTTCACTATTTCCTAAGTGTACTCTGGAGAATATGCTGCAGTCTGTAAACAAGAAGTGTTAGGGAGAAATAGCATTTGAAAAACAGCAATATTTTTAGCCATGTTAGCAGAGGGGCTCAAGGGATGGCAGTGTCGATCCACAGACGGCAAATCATTTTTGTCCTTACTAGATATTAGTGTTGTTCGATACCACTGATTTCCTTTCCGATCCGATACTCCGTAACATTCAGGCTGGTATCGGCGATACCGATCCGATACCAATACTTTGTGCGAATGCACCTAATGTGTCTGGTAAATCTAAAAAAAGTAGTATATTTCTGATTTATTTATGTATTTTAAACTTGTAAGTATATCAAGGTATGGGCCTCATTTACAATATAGCCGAGCTAATACAACAACAGAAAAACCAAACAGAGGACACAATCATACAAAATACATGAAAATGGTGTTTTAAAACAAAAGAAAAGAAAACAAACAATAAAACCACTACAATAAATTATTGTTTAATTATTAAGAACTAGAACTAGTAGTTCACACCAACCGTGTATCATTTAGACAAGATCTCAATGGTTTAGCTACTTCCACTGTGTTCCTGTTAATGATATACATTGCCTCAAATGACTGAAGTATCAAAAGTATCAATATTTTGATTTGAGAATCGATTTTAGAGCATAAAGATCTAGTATCGGAAGTATCAATATTTCAGTATCGATCCGCACATCACTACTAGATATCTCAGCGATTATGAGATGGGTTGCAGTGTAATTTAATGACATGTGCATTGTCTCCAGAGGATATTACCAATTGATTTCTGTCTCACCTTGACTTTTCCCATAGAGCTACAGTGAGTTTTACATTTTTTAATGTTATGAAGATATCTTAAGAAATATGTACGGGCAACCTGAGGATTTGGTACACACATTCATGGTCCCCAGGTGATGAATACCACATTCAAGATCCTCTGTGGATAAACCTCAGTGTCTTAAGTTATCCTGTAGCACCATCATCAAGTCAATATTTTCCCATGTCAAATATCACAATACTAACTGACTGAATTGGCACAGCATTTAGTGATGACATTCATGGACCCTGGAGGATAAATCCGGGTAACCCCTGTCTCAAAGGCAGCAGAGGGCAAATAGTCCTGCTTTTGATTGGAATGCCTTAACACCTGACCCATGTACAACCATGAAATTGTTTACTCACAATCTGTAAATTGGGTGCCTTATCTACCAAATGAGCTAAACCAGCATCCTGAAGGCTAACATTTTAAAAACAACAAATGTTATCCCGCGCTTCTTCACAAACAGAGTAGGTCTAGACTATACTCTTTGTTACATTATTAACAGAGACCCAACATCAAGACAGGATAACCTCCAGTTCCATCTCACAGACAGGACTCAGTCTGACCTCATCTTAATCCACCATGAGCAGAGCACTTTGCAGCATTTAGAAAGTTACAGCGGGAAGGACAAACTTCCTTTAACAGGCAGAAACCTCGAGCAGAACCAGAATCATGTAAGATTGCACTCAGTGGCACTGTTGTAAATATTGTTGTTGTTGTTATTATTGTTGGAAGAGGTTTGTTGCACTCAAGTTAGTTGGAAACATTCTCTGTTTCTTATTCCCGAACTATCTCCAAATAACTGAGCCAGTATTTTCTTTTTACCGACCACCAGCACCTCTTCAGCAGCATTTCCTTGTCCCCTTGTTGTGAGTGAGCAGGGTGAGGGGCGAGTGTTTTAGCTACCGTTCGCTCAAACAGGGAGATGAGACAGGGTGAAGAGGGACGGACTGTGACAAGAGAAAGAAGCAAACTTGCTGCTCTATGGGAGAAACGTAAAACATGATTTTACTGCAACAAACTATATAAATATATATAATATTGTCTTCCCATGTGTCTCATTCAACAGTATTCCCGATAAATATCTAAAAACTCAATATTTTGTGTATCATATACCTGACCCTAACCAAGTTGATAATAATTACACCTGTTGCCTCAGAGTACTACTGTGCCATACACAGTAGAGCCTCACAGAGGTTGTTAGCTCTGCTATGCTACGTCTTCTGCTAATTTTGGATACGTGGCTTTGACTGCAGAGGAGTTAAAGTTATTTGTGTCTGTTTTGATCCCAGCTGTATGGAGCAAGGGCAAAATGTATCAGTCTCTTACTATTATTGATAAATGCATTAACAAATCGAATGCAGAGTTCACAAACAAATAACTTAAACATGATGATGAATGAGCGCATTTCACTTTTCCAACTGTAACATTTATTCTCAGCCCTGTGGCACTTGTTTTCTTGACTTTATACTTAAATACATGCACTATAGTCAACATGATATCATTTGTAATTGTGTTTTACTAATGTACAATGTATTTTTAGCAGCCGACTCCTCTGTCTGCACCCAGGGAATTATAATAACAACAGCCAGATAATGTATTCCTGCTCCTTTGTAGAGATTTCTTTCTCCTACCTGTCTCGAGAATAGAAAGGGGTGATGCAATAGCCTGATATCAACATCGGTGCCTGAGTGAAGACAGCGCTGCCCTGATAAGATACTCACAAGTGTACAGACGAGGGCTGCACTGTTGGGAAAGAAATGCAGCACAGACGGATAACAAGAATAGAGCATATTGGAGTGGCAGCTGCAAAGAAAAATCCAATGGACAGTAACTACAAAATGACCCCAACGGATAAAAGCACTTTAACTCGTTTAACAGTTTATACCACGACCCAGCAGGCCTATGTGGTTACTTTATTTTATTACTATTATTTCAATGAGCCTCTCATCATGGACCCATGTTCTGCCTGTCAGATATACATGGCAGCAATCTGAGCTAGGATCTGAGTGAGGCTAAACAATGTCATATTGTGTGGCCGTTTCCTTAGAATTATCCACCTGAATAAAAGAGGCAATATCTAATAGTTATGAAAAAAAAAAAAAAAACAGGCAGTGATGGCTGATCAAGACAAAATGGTGATATAATTGTTTGCAGGCTTTTCAAGAAATAACATCTGTCGCAGAAAGCTGTAATCAACATTTCCACCTCAAAGAAAAACAATTCTGACACACAACAAAATAATCTCTTTAAATCCAATAGAGAAAATGTAACAATCAATTATAAAAAAGTTAAAGAATATCAACTACAACAATTTCAAAAAAGTGTGGTTTTAAGACCATCATTAGCATATTGAATAATTGTACATGATTAGATAGGAATAATGAAGACTTCCCCACAGCATAACATACAGTAATTGTGATGGTCCCAGGTGCAAATATTATTTAATCTCTCCTTCTTGCCCTAAAAAGAGGTGCATTCTTGTGTGAATGCACACATAAAAACACACACAACAATTTATACAGACAATTAATGTCACCCTGTAGAGACTTGCAGCACAGCTCTCGTCTAAGTCAGCCAATGATCAAAACAACAGACTAAAGCCGCCATGGCACATTTATCTCGGCTAATCTGACAACCTGCCACAAACCACCACAGTCTGACTTCTTTAAACTGAGAAACATACGAAACAGCACAGAGCTAAAGGAAGCCTCCTCTGTATGTTGATGAGCATTAAAAACACACAGTCTAAATGAAGGAATTATGCCCACACATTATTAACTAGAGCCCCAGATACAGTTACATGTAGAGTTAAACTTTTATCATTAATGGCTCGGCGGCCATATTTTATCATACACACAGTAGTTGCACATTTCCCAGCATATGCGAGTTGACAGTCATATTGCTATAAATTTGTATTCCATCACATTCCATAACAAAAGAAACCTGAACTCAACATACTCACCATTTATAGGAGTATATCCTAGAGGTCTTGCACTCAGCAAAGTTGGTGACAAGACTGTTTAAGTCTAAAGTTCTTCCTCTGCTGTTCTATGTTGATAGTATTGCCAATCTGCTGAGTCTATCCTGCCCCAAATAGGATTTTGGGGCAGCGTAACACTCATCCTGTTGTACAGCTCCCTCACACTTTTGAAAGTTGGTATTCTGTTTTGGCTTGCTAAAATGTATACAGATAACTGATCATCTGATTATCTTTCATATTATGGTGCTGGAAAAAAATAGGTTCACACAAGTAATCACATGACCTGGATTCATAAGGTCATTGGATGAACAAATAAGCTATACCTGGTGAGCCTTTCCTCTGTAACTTTTGAGAAGAAATCAAACAGATTAAGTAGGTGGCTGATTAAAAAAATGTTTTTAGTACCCCTTACATAAGCAAGAAAAAAAAAAGAAACTAGATTTAAAACTAACAGTGTACTGTATGGGTTAGAAGAGTGGTATAAATAACCATCACATGTATTGTTCTTCCCGCCGAGCTTGTTGGCTGCATGCTGAGAAATGCTGAATGGACGTGATTTCAAAATAAAAGCACCATCGCTTCAAAACAAAAGTACTTATAATGCATATGAATTAAAACACAAACGGAACTTTGAAATAAGAAAATATACATATTATATTTGTAATAATTACTATACATGCATTCTTAAGATAACTGGGAAAGTTTTTTGTCTCATATAAGCACACATCACAATACGTAACCTGAACCTGAACTGATACGTTCAATGAAATGACTTCGTAGGCCCCTCAAAGTGTAGGCCCTGGAGCAATGCATGTCTTGCAGTTGGAGGCCGTACATCAGATTATTGAAAGTAATGGTATGTAGCTTTTCATCCACTTTAATTTCCCTGCATGCCTCATTCTTTTCTCGCCTGGTTGGAAATGTAAAAGTTAAGATGTGTTCATTCAGTATGCCCTGTGTTGCTCCCAAGCTCTGTTATACAAAAAGTAACTGCTGTATGAATTGAAAACCCCTATATTGTACTTCTTTGCTTGAAAGCTCTGTTGGAGAAATCAGCAATTTTGTTTCTTCTGCAGTTTTTATGTTCCGGAGCTCGGGTTAGTATTGTGGTTTTATTTCTAACAAGTGCTCTTGTGTTCGTTCTTTTGGCTTGGAGTCTCCCTGGAGTTCAACTTCCATATTTAGCAAGAAAAAAAGCAGGAGTTTGAGCAAACTGACTTGCCATCCATAAACCTTAGTATTTCCTGCTGTATAAGTTCCAGACTCAGGAGACGATAAACATAGAACATAGTATAAAGGGAATAGTGCTCTTTATTAGAACTGAGGCAGTTTAGAAAACAGATTCAATCATATCACCACGGGAAACTTAGACACTTTAAAAGATGTTACAGACAATGTACAGAAATGTGTACTGAACCACTTACTCAGCTCCAGTGGGAGTCACCGCAATGTCAGGCAGAATAGTTCAGGAGAAGAGTCTGTCCCTGTAGGAGTCCATATAACTTGACAACTGAGAGTAAAGATAGAGCCATTAAAGTCTTGTCTTATTCAAGTCCTTAGAGGAACTTCTTGGATAGAACTTTTCAGTAGTAAGTTTTACAATTTAAAGGAAAAGAAGTCCCAACAAAATGTATTCAAAGCTGCAATTCATTTTAAATATACTTGCTATGTTGTCTGTGCAACAAAGGAGTTTGTTTCACTGTCTGGTTCGCAGTAAGGGCTCAGAATTCCATGCAGGTTTCTTGTCCAGACTATGTTTCTCCTACAGGAGGCGTGCTGCGACACAAGGCATGCATGTTATAGCTTGTGGCGGCTCATCAATAAGGTCACAGTGCAGCAGCACAGATGCTGGCTGAGGTCTGTGTCCTGGAGAGACGAGCTAATCACAGTCTCTGTGGGGAACAGCGGGGGAGCAGTCTGTCTCCTAATACCCGATCTGCATACACCAACACAAACACAGACATGCACATACACTCTTTACAGGGATGCAAGTGCACAGCAAACAGGAGGCAGACACCCCTCCACGGGTGTAAGCATAAACATGTCAGAGAGGAGAGGATGTAGTGCAGGAACATGCCTGTTATTGCCCTCCCTGCTGAGTCACTTTCATTTTTGTTGCTGCTTTTTGCCCAAATCCAAAAGCAATAGTCTTAGTTAGTGAGCATAAATATATTCAGGTTTATGGGCTCATTGCTTCTGCTGTGTTGCAACACAGTTGAAGGCATGTGTAACACTGAAAGAAGGAGAGTATGAGGTCATTTCTTGGTGTTTTAAAGTGAACTATTGAAGTTTTTCCACAATATGTTGTTGATTTTTTTAAGGTTTTCAGTTTCTGGCTTGCAATGTAACAATTGGAAATCAATGTGTGGAAAAGTGAATGTAACTTTTATTTTTCAAACTGTACCTCTATACGCAATATTGACTTCATGCTGCTAATATATAAAAAATACCCTAACTGTGACTTTGCAAGTTAGCAAAATCTCTTGTATTGTTTGTTTTGTTCTCTTGGTGAGGGCCAGAATCCCCAAAAAACAATTATATCTGAACAACTAACAGGACTTACCACAAAATACACACAAGCCTCACAACCACAACAGATAAGAAAACCAATTATTACTAAAAACCAGAGACAGGCGGTTAACACTCTGACCTGGACATGGGCCTTTTTTTGTCAAACACCAGGGTCAAGAATAAACATCCAGGGCGCCAGTTTAGTTAGTGGTTGAATAGCACGCCCCATATACAGAGGCTATAATCCTCGCAGCGGGTGGCCTGGGTTTGATTCCAACCTGTGGCCCTTTACTGCATGTCATTCCAACTCCCGGTTTTCTGCTCCATCCACTGTCTCTCAAATAAAGGCTTGAATTAAGACCAGAAATAAATTTAATAAAAAAATAATTATCTTTCAACTCATGTTGCTTTCAATTATGAAAACTTTAAATTATGATATCACCAGAACAATTGTTATCAAATAATTAATGTTTTCAATCTTGTATGAACATTTTCATTATTATTTTTTTTAATAGTAAGTCTCAGGAGTTTGATTCAGTTGGTTAAATAAATCAACTTTGAGAAAAAATATCTGTGCTGACATTTTTTTAAAGTTGTGGAATAAGCAGTTCAAAGGTGTGTTAAGTTCACACTCTGTATGAAGACATAGATGACACAACAGCTCATTGTGAGAAACCAAAACTCGTAGAGCTCCCCCCGGTGACTGGCTGGGTTACTCCTCTATAACAGATGGAATATGGGTCAAACTAGAAATTAAAACCATGTTAAATACTTTTTCACAAAACGGTTTCTGTCACTAAATGAATTATCATGCTGATTTATGTTCAAGTGTTCATTTTTTGGAGAAGTTAAGTTTTAATTAGTTGTTTGATTAGTTATTTTGTGAAAAGAGGGGGTGTGATGTCATGATTGACAGCTCTGTTGACAAATGAGGCTCCTGCAGCATTCTCTACCTGACTGGCAGTGTGGAGAAGAAGTGGAATAAACCCACAACACAAGAGTTAAGCAGCTTCACATGTGGACTACTGCTCACTCGAGTGATCTCTGATGTTATATCAGGAGGTTTAATGTGAGCTTTGATCAGAGGATCGGATGTGATGTGAATCCTGCAGCTCCACTCAGACGGCTTCTGTGCATGTCTTGACTTTAAAATCTAACATCAGTGTAATATATCAGTCCTATAACATGGCAGTATTTTGGCTTCACTTTGTTCACACAATGGGAGAAGTTGGAGGTGCGCCATCCACATCAGTATACAGTCACAGTTTGGCTACACAAAGAAAATTTTATATACAAATACTTGATCAATATTTAGCACACCACTGTTTTCATATTCTGTCAGTAATTATATGAATCCAGTTTTCTTTGTTCCTCTGTTTTGCAGGCTCAGGATTTCCTGTCAAAGTTTTGCACCTAATCTCAAAGTAGAGTAGCACTATCCTGTTGTGATGAGATATTTACCCATGTCTTTTTGTAGTTATTGAAATGTCTCCAGTTCAGCATTCACAGCGCTCAACAGAAACTTTGTTTATGCTTCAATCTGTCCTACAATTTTTTCTTCCAAGCAGTCAATAAAGCTTGATTCCATGAAAACATTTATACAAGATCATATTTTGTTTATTGTGAGGATAGCCTGACAGCTGTATCTAAGTGTGTGTACCAAGCCACAGTTACAATGTGATCCAATCAGCAATAAAACACCCTCAACTATGAAAATGTTGCTACAACATCTGTCTTTATAAAACAGGGGAATGGCAAGAGTGTTTCATAACACACACACACGTGCGCACGCACAGTTACAAGTGTGTAAATCATACACATCATCACTCATCAAAAGGGTCAAAGATGTTTATACAGTTTATAGGGAGTGAAATTGAGCTTTCAAAATGAGAAAGATTCATCATGAGAAATACGTATTTGCCTTCGATCAGCTGAATGAATCTACCTTTCAGCTTATCATTCATTGAAAAAACACAAAGATCTACAAACTTAACATTCTTCCATTTTATTGGAATTATTGGAAAATGACAGATGTTCATTAGTTTTTCTCTGAGACAAATGCCTTGCAATTAAGCAGCTCTGTTATTGAATACTTGACCTGCTGTCTGTGATCAATACTTAATTACACCAGCTTTTTGGTGTTAGGTGGTTTGAAACCCACTGGTTTGAAAAAAAGGGGCTTATCTGAGAGGTGGGAGCAACCCAGTGGTCTCATAAAGACAGAAAGTGTTGGAAGGATCAGTAGCTATGCATCATTACTCTGCAGTCAATGGTAACATAGTGTCTTGGATCGGGCTTAACGACATTAGAGGCAGAGAATAGGGAGGGAGAACAGATGCTTAGTTTGTTAGCCAGGCCGCTGCTGATGTAACTGTGTTAACCGTGGCTCCATGGTGCTGTAATGTGCCTGGCAAGAAGAGAATCAGACAATTAATAGTCCTGGTTCAAAACATATGCTTCTGTCTACTGTGTGAAAGCAACTTTGAGGGATTTCATTGATAAAAGGAATCAATTTGCAACCTTACTAACCTGAGGGGGGTGGATGAAAAAACAATGTTTTATTATCGTTTTCTTTAAAAGGATCAGTGTGTAGAAATGGGAATGTTTAGTGATGTCTGATGGTCAGATTCTAGATTGAAACACTCCACTGCTCACCCCTCCTGTCAGTGAAGCGACGGTGGCCTTCCAGGACAAGAGGCTCCTGTGATGCATGATTTTACCATTAAAAATGTTCATCAATACAAATTATTTTGTGCACATCAACCACTATGATCTTCTGCATTATATGCTGTCACTCATTGTTACTAGCTTGTTTGCTACTGTAGAAACGTGGACACAAGCATGCAAGATGGTGGCCATTGTGGACCTGCTCTTATAAAGATATGAGAGGCTTTTTCTTAGTTAACAAAATAAAAATATGAATATATTCAGGAGACACTATTTTAATCCTACTTGAATTTCCCCATTGTGGGACGAGTAAAGGACTATCTTATCTTAATATAATATTCAATTTCTGTTCTGCATAATATGGCTAAATCCTACTGATGCACCTGTAAGAGTGCATAATGATATTATTATTATTATTATTATTATTATTATTATTATTATTATTATTATTAATAATAATAATAATAATAATAATAATAATAATAATAATAATAATAATAATAATAATAATAAAAGATACAGTGAATAAATGCATTCTGTGTTTAATCTTTATACAGTATGTGATATGAATGCTCATTATATAAATGCACTGCTTCAAAATTCACATTTAGAACGAAATACTGATCACAAGACTGTTCCACTTTTTTCAATAACAGTACTAGAGACATTTTATCACTCCAGAAAAGTAGTTTCAGATTATATCATCTTCTAGTAACTCTGGTGTCAACTAGCAGTGAGTAAACACACCGGTTATCCTGGGAGAGAGGATGTTGCATACAGTAAACACACAAACAATGGCAATCATTCATGATCATCATGAGCTTTCATTCTGGGATATACCTGCATTATATTTCCTCCATGAGGTACAAGTCAAGAATATGGAGTAGTTGTAGACTTTGTCCACCACCAAGACGACAAAGCGTCTAACCAACGTTGCGTTTCTACTAAGCTAGCTACCAGAGAGCCCAGCTCTGCAAACAGCTGTGACCCAGGTGCAGCTCGTTAGCTCGTCAGACCAAGGATGAGTCCCTCCATCCAAGAGTCCAGGCTTGATTTTAAATCCCCACCAGCTCCACAATCTTTAAGTGGGGAAGAACTAAACAGACTGATGTGATGTATGTTGATGAAGACATGCTTTTCATATACACTGTGGAGTCTGGATACGTTTTGATAGTAGTAACTTGTAATTGTAACTATTAACTCATTTTCAGTAACTTTCCCAACACTGTTCATGACACATTAGCATGCAGATATATTCATCTATGATGTGACCTGCATAACATCCACGTGTAAGGTTTGTCACCATGAGCAATGTAACATTAAGCTTAAAGCTCTCCTGTTTTGAAGTACATCTTCCTAGATATGCTCGCTGTTGACTCTTGGTCTTTAGTGAAATCCTTGACAAACTTAAGCCATCTCTGTGACAACCTCGACAATAACATGATGTGCTTTGAGACTTAATTAACCCCACAGTTAGTTGTGTTCAACCTTGAGGATCTGTCACACTCTGATTTCATGTACTGACCTCATCATAGAATCTCTCCATATGAATAAGCCTCCTAACTCTCTTTGAAAAACAGCCGGCAAATTTGAACAAATCACCACTTAAAGAGAAGCTGCGCTGGAGATTATCCCTCCCATCAACCTGTCCTTTCTTTCTCTCTGTTCTCAAGGGCAGAGGCAGGTGTTAATAAGACTCATTTAGCACAATGCAGCAAACCAAGGCTCACCAGAATGCAAAGATAATGAGATAATGAGATAATAAGATTGCTCTGAAGTAGATAAACATCCAGTAAATATTCTCAGGCTGTCACAGGTGCTTTTGCATAGAGCCTGTTTAATCAGCACTCATCAACATTCAAGATGCAAAGGGTTTGTCCTTTGGAAGTCAAACAAGGGTATGAGATATGACTTCTGTGTAAACATTTTACAGTTTTTCCTGAAAAAGAAGCAAAATCAAATGAGTGATCCTGGAGGACGGATATGTCTTTATACAAATGCATGAGCGATTTAAAAGCTGACCCAAGCTAATTGCTCTGATGTCTTTCTAATGTGCTCTGCTTTATATCTGCATAAGGCAAATGCTGTTAAGCAGAACAGCTATGTTTGTCCATCAAAGAGAATACATAAAGATTCTTTTGGTCTTGACAAATGAATCGGCTGATGTCAGGGATGGTTGTTGTTATTAGCCAGGGGCTAAAACATCTACGCCTGTATCAGATCAATTATAGATTAAAGACTTTGGTTTGTTTGCATGTGTTTTCAAGCGTTTGTTGTCTTGAGGTTGGAATAGGATTGATTCAGATAAAAAAGCATGTGATGCTGCTTGTGTTGTTTCGTGGGGCCATTAGGCAGCATGTTGGCAAGTGTAGATATATGTATCCATGTTTGAAAACCTGAGTAATGAGAAAAGCTGTGAAAACTAAGGGTTGGTAAGTTTGTCTGTTTGACTGTAGTCTTAACGTTGACGACTGAAATATAGATTTATTGCTCAACAGAAGCAAAAAAAATACTAGAGCGACTGCACTCTCCCCACCTCACTGAGAATTCCTGGAGAAACACATCAAGCAGTCAGCTCCTATCCAGTCAACAGATTTGAGCAACCAAGGCTATGCTTGTCAACTCGAGCTGATTGCCTGACATATTTCCTCAGTGTCTCTTGGCTCATCTACAGTTGTCAGTTCTCCAGACGTGGCTGTTGAAGCCATGCCCCTGGCCGTTCAGTTAATTCCCCTTACAGCCTGTCTTTTTTTTCTTACCTGGATTCTGGCCAGTTCTGTCAGTCCTGATGTCTCCATTGCCCAGAGTGCCTCTGTCTTTCCGGCATTGGCACATTACATTTTTCTCTCTTTCTCTCTCTGTCCCTCCACTTCCCCCCTGGGTCTGTGACCTCTCTATATTTCTCTCTCACTTCCCCCTCTTCCCCTCAATTCAATCCTTCTCCTTTCATCTCACTCTATTCTGCCCCTCAACCCCTCTCGCACAACCTTCCTTTTCCTCTCTGAACTTTGCAGCACTCCCAAAGGTATTTCAGCGGAACAGCCGGCAGGGCCATATCAGACACTCTCAGACATATGGAGGAATGCTAAGCGCCAAAGCTGGTTGACTTCTCGTCTGAAGCAAAGTACCGTTGATGCATCGCAGATAAAAATGTTATGGGGTAAAGGTGAATTTGCTGCAAGTGACATAAAACACTTGCTACACCAGCTTGGACAGGAAAGGTTGTTTCATATAAAGATCAGCCTCAGTCACATTCGGCCTCAGCCACCCTGTAGTCTCTCTCAGATGCAAATCGATAAAGTAATTTTCCCCCAGACTTGTCGTAATTAACAATCTGCCATGTGTGCTCAGGGGAACTGTGGCATTTGAATAGAGGCGACTTCCAGCTGCTGCTGCGTCGCCTGAGATTTAAGAAGTTTAAGACAGGAAAGGCTCTCACTTTATATGAGTTAGCATTTAACCGGGCCCACACAGTCTTTAGAAATACTTTTATATTGTCTGGAACCTTAAGGCTGATCTCCGCTGACATAGAGAACTACTGTCTGTAGAAAATGTACTGTCTGAACCAAGTTTTCAAATGGAGCTGATTTTAATAGTGATGATTTCAGCCTCCTTCTTTGACATGTTTCTATTTTCTCTCTCAGGACTTTGATTTCAAGATTTTTTTTTTTATATTTTCAAGCAGGTTTTGGGAAAAACAACTCAGCACTATTCATCAGAAGTGAATTGATCTGATCCTTGTTGTGGATATTAGTCAAATCAGCTATCAGTGATCAAGGGCTTATCTATGGAGCAGTAGTAGTAGTAGTACTACTACTGAGTAGTAGTTATAGAAATAGGAAATGATGCCAAGCAATCAGGTTCTGTCCAATCAGAATCAAGAAGTGTCGTTCCTCCCCTTTCCGTTTTGTAAAATGTTGTCGTGTTTTCTGTAATGTCGTCATGTCTCCTGAAATGTTGTCGTGTTTTGCCCTTCAGGGCCACTGTATAAATCATCATAAATCAGGCAATTAAAATTATGTGGATGAAAGTCAGTTTAACTGCACGTCTGTTGTTATCAAAAAAAAATTGATGAATATTCCTCCACTAGTATTGACCCCCCTCTTTTGTTTTCGTTTTCTAACAGATAAACAATGTTATTGTCACAATGAGGCCTCAGAGGCTTTTCCACAGCTGTAAACATAAAAATAAGTACATCCAACGACAGTCTGAGTATGAGTTTTGAGATTAATGGAGGGGAACTGTATTGATATGTAATCAGCGTGATTAAAGTGACTTGTAATCCATGCCTGCATAACTTTTCCAAATGATCACTTTCATTTCCTCACAAATTTCTCTCTTTACATGTTCAGCTTGCCAGAAACAGAGCCACTGATAAGGAATAAGTAGCCTGCAAACACAGCAGCGGTATAAGCAGAGTGCCAGTGAGAGTGAATGGAGTTCATTGAGCAGGTATTGAATATGCTCTTTAACGGGGAGAATGCGGATGAGGTGAATATGAGTAAAAGTATACTATCATATGCTTAATTTGCCTCATTAAATCCATGCTAATCAGATAGAAGGGCATCTGAGCTTTGAGGTTAATGTGTAAAAAAGGGGACTGGAGTCAGCATTTACGCACCTTCTTTTTTCAAAATGTACAGAAACAGGTAAAAAACAAGGTAAAAAAAACAGGATCAATATAAAGGACTTTTATGTTATGCAACAGCATTATGACTTAATCACTACAATTAACAATTCATTTTACTGAATTATTTATTTTTTCTGTTATATTTTTGGGCATGTTTTCCTTTATTTGATAGGACATCTGAAGAGAGACTGGAAATAAGGGGAGCAGAGAGCCAGGAAAGACATTTAGCAAATAGTGAAGGCCGGTAGTTGAACCCATGACAGCTGCGGCAAGGACTATAGCCTCTGTATATGGGGCACGCTCCTAAACCGCTACGCCAACAGCGCCCACAGAATTTAAATTTTAATGTTTTACATATTATGAAATATCCTGCGCTAAATATGATAGACTGTACTACAGAAGGTGGTTACTTTGGAGTCATTCTGAAACTGACATGTCACCAGATTTATTTTACAAAAGGTACTGATTTTATTCAATTATGTATTTGATAAGGAAAGAGTAGGGTAGTTACATAACTATTAAAAAATAAATGTTAATATGCAAGATTGGTCACAATATTTTTTTAGATTTGGGCCAGTAGTTACATGTACCTTAAAAATTACTAAACATAATATTTGCTTACACAGAATATTAGCAACTAGTAACTTAATTTGCATTTGAATGTGTCTTCAAGCTGTCCGTACTTTCCATAGTTACTCTGGAAAAAGTCTTCTTTTGAGCTCTCAAATTATTTTGCCAAAGCTGCCACTGTTGTGTTACTTCAAAAAGTTAGAGAGCAGGTCTGTTAATGGCAACGCGATATTTCCGATCCATCGAGATCTGAAATACATTTTTTACAGGTGCAGCTAATGAAAATAAACACAAAAAAGTTTATCACAGAGCTTGGTAAAAGGGTGGGAACTGGTTGCAGACCAGGAAACACTGAGGAAGACTTGGGTCTAAGCTTTCCTACGGTGCGCATGTTGTGAATTAGTTGAAGACCTTACTGTCTCAGGGCACAGGTCTTTCATACAGGACCTGTATGACACAGAGAAAACAACCAAAGTGGAACTCCTGACAAGTGCATTCATTTGATTCCCAAACACTGGAATGGGTTGACGTTGTTTATATGGACTTTAAAATACAAAATACCAGAATTTTAAACATGGAATTAAAGATTCAATTTACTGAACTGAAATTAAGGGATTCATTACAATCAAAGAGTAGATTGTTAGACAGCTCTATCATATGATCTGTTTGATACCAAAATGTAATCTAAGTAGATATAATCAGTGGTGCCATTCTGGGTGAATAACTTCTATTCATTCATGTGTGTACACTTCATGCCATCTCTGCACAAGTCAGTGCCACAGTTGGCCCAGCTGAGTCAGTATATTGTTTTTCATCTCCATTTTAATTCCTGAGCTTTTTGTTATTTCTGTGCTACTTTCCCATACAGTTTTAATTCAAGGTGGCTAATCAGCTTTTAGGGCTGGCACTGGGCCTTTGGCAACCTTCTGGTTCCTGCCTCTGTTTGTACATTCATCGCAGCCACTCTAAATAACTGGATATGTGCTCATTTGAGCTTTTATGGGAGATTTTTTAGATGATGTGTGAAATAAGGGTTTTCACTGCCACCATAAAAGTGGAGAGTCCGGGAGATCAGTCAAATTTATGTTTGTGTTGAACTGCATATTTATTTCTCTGTGTGAAATGAACTGACCAGAAAACTGAACAACTCAGAGGGAAATGATGCAGTTAAAACTGCAGTCTATTAAGACTGCAGAGTGTAATTTGTTTATAGGTAATAACAGGCCGCATGTTACAGAGTGTCACTAATAAGTCTGTGTATTTGCAGAGCTAAAACTGTAGCAGTAAGCAACAATATCTGGTTTAATTTGGTTCCATTAGGAGTTATATGTCAATAAAATCTGAACTATTGACTGTGCAGAGCGGCTGAGAGAACATTGACTACTGTATATGACTTGTGTTGGTATTTGGGAGTGTATAGGTTTAATTTCACCGTTGACATGAGGGATGATGTTATCTGCATATGGAAAGCCATTTGAGCATTTATTCCATACCCTTGATATCAAGTGTGAGTTCCCTGCACTATTGAGGTCTTTTACAGCACTAGTTAACTAGTTGAATGTTGAAACCCTTACTAGTTAACTAGTCGACAGCAAAAGCTCCTACATGTTGACTAGTAAAGGCCAAAATCTTTACTAGTGTTACTAGATAGAGGGATTTTAACAATACTAGTTAACTAGTAAGCCTACAAAAAGTTTACTAGTTTACTAGTAACGACAAAAATGTCCACTAGTAACACTAGGTAAAGTATTTTTTGCAGGATTAGTTTACAAGTAAGGCTCAAAATTGTAACTAGTGAACTAGTGACAGCCAAAAGTCCAGTAGTAACACTAGTGATGGTGTTTGGCTTTTACTAGCTAACTAGTAAGACAAAATGATTCACTAGTTAACCAGTAACCACAAATAGAATACTCAATTGACTAGTGAGTTTCTTTCACACCTGACTTGTAAACTAATGAGGTGCCAAAGGGGACACTAGTTAACTAGCTAGAGCAAAAATGTCACTAGAAATCCTAGTTTGAGTCTTTTGGAACTGACTAAGTAACTAGTAGGGCTGAAAATATTGACTAGTACTACTAGTGAAAACCAAACTGCACTATACTTATACTAGTTACAGAGGAAGCTAATGAGTAGGCGGAGAGATTCATAAACTGAAACGTTCCATTGGCTCTCCAGAGAGAATAACATCCATAAGAAAATTAACCTCTTGAAGCCTAATGATATTTCCCTGATGCTAATCACACAATCTTCTTCACCTTTGGAAAACCCCATGACATGATTTTCTATTCAGTATATCAAAGCCTGTACTTTATTTCTGATTTCTTTCCGTTGGCTTTTGAACAGCCATATATTAATCTATGTTATCATAGATCATATTTATCTTCTTCTTCTTCTTCTTAATAACAATAATAATAATAATAATAATAATAATAATAATAATAATAATAATAATAATATCTATTTATATTGCGCCTTTAAAAACACAGTTACAAAGTGCTTTACACCAAGGGTACAAATAGATAGCATTAAATAGCATTTAAAGCAAGGAAAGACATTAGGTGTAGGACCGGAATGTTAAAAGTGTGTGAAAGATACAGTCAGGTTGTGCTGAAATTACATTGAGTAAAACAATTGAGCCAAAAAACAGTTTAACTGGATTCAGAATAAGACAAATTAAAAACAAAACTTTTGAACATGAGAGCCAATAGAATGCCATAATGAAAAAATATTTCCCGCCTCTTCATTACCAATTTGTACAACTAGTGTGACTAGTGAGCCTTTTATTCCCAATAGCTTTACTAGTAAATGCATTTAAGCCAACAAGTTCACTAGCAAGATTTATAAAACGTCACGAGTGCAGCAAGTGGATATTTTGGCTTTTGCTAGTTGACTAGTGAACATTTGAGACCTCATAAATTAACTAGTAAGGTTCCTTGTTCCATCCCTAATGTTACTAGTTGACACATTTTTGCTGACTAGTTTACTAGGTACAATGTTGAGCCTTACATGTAAACTAGTCCTGCAAAAAATACTTTACCTAGTGTTACTAGTGGACATTTTCGTCGTTACTAGTAAACTAGTAAACTTTTTGTTGGCTTACTAGTTAACTAGTAAGGTTAAAATCCCTCTAACTAGTAACACTAGTAAAGATTTTGGCCTTTACTAGTCAACATGTAGGAGTTTTTGCTGTCGACTAGTTAACTAGTAAGGGTTTCAACATTCAACTAGTTTACAAGCGCTGTAAAAGACGTCACTAGTGCAGGGAACTGACGCTTGATATCAAGGATATGGAATAAATGCTCAAACGGCTTTCCATATCTGCAGCTAATCTTGAAATAACAACATGTTCCGCCTGGCAGCATGGCAAGGAGATAAAAAGTCTTGACTCCTCTTTCTGTCTTGACCTCACCTTACTGTACACTGACACTTGAGGGTATTGCTGCCCTGTCCCTCACCCTCTCGCTTTATTCTTTGTGTATTTGTAAGTCAGGTTGGCTGTTGATTGGCCTTTTGATTGAGTGAAATAAAGCAGTGAGCAGGAAAGCGATCTGATGTGCTCACATTCGATGGTTCTTGTCCGCAGTTTTTACCATGGGAGGCAACAAACAACAAACAGATTCACCAACACCAGGCACCTCGGCCAACATATAAACAAGATAAAGCATGTCTCCAGGGGTAAGTGAGAGGAGCAGAGAAGGCATGGAAAGGCTGTGTTTGTTTTCTGATCGATGCCATACATAGTGCATGAGTTCTCTAAAAACCATGGGTAGAAGTTGTTCACTTCTATGTGGGAAAGTTTAGTTGAAGGGAGTAATGTGGTATTGATGTGAGGGTGAATAAAGGTAAAATATACAAAGTGCTATGCACACCTCTGTGTTTGTTCCTGAGAAAGTAAGAAGCAAAGAGAGCGTCTCATCTCAGATAATAAATTCAATGATAGCTGAGATGAGAAGCAGGTTCAGCCAAGCCAAGGCCAGAGACATGCATGCTCTGTGAAGGAAAATTCAGACTGAAAACCAAAACATTTTGATTAAACCATCATATCCTTCCACAGATGTTTGATTCCATCCAATCAACACCCATAAACCCTGGCTATTGCCAAGCTCTCTGAGAAAATTAAAAGACAAAATTGCCTTCATAAATATTAATCTGTGGAAGGCAGAGGTTGTGCCCTTCACAATTATTCATGCTCTCTGGAGCGCATTTGTCAAGAGTAAACAGTATCCTCCTGTTTACCTAATGTGGAACATTCGCTAGGTGAGTGGGTATAATTGATGCCTTCATATTCTATTCGAACGGATGTAATTAAACATAGTCTGCAGTAGAGCACATTTATCTCTCTCTTTCCTTCCTTGTCCTTTTGGCTTACGCACAAGCAAACCTGCAGGGTGAACTTTCTCCCAGTTGCAGCCAGTTTTTCAATAGCAGTGCCTTGGTTTGGTTGGAACGAAAGGTGGTAAGAGAGTTAATTTCACAGCACTTTGCCATGTTATTAACACTTGGGAACCTGCATGCTGTAAACTTTAGACGGCCTCTGCGTTCATGGCTTTGTTATTTAATGGTAATATATTATTAACTGCCTCTTTAAGTGTGACAAATTTATTGGTGGGTAGAAAATAAGTCAATAAGACTTTTCTCTACGTGATGTTTTTTTACACCAGTCTGCCAAACTTTTATATTTTTAGTCACACACTTTTAATGACAGTGATAAAATATTTTGTGAGATGAACATAATCTTTTATTTGATATAAGAGGGTATGAACAAAAGTACAATATCATTGATGCAGTGGACCCTTTACACACATTTGAATAGTTGACAAAAATCTAAAAGAGCATTTTGAAAAATAGTGTTAAATCTGGGCAGTAACAGAATGCATGCACAGACTGAATCCATGCCAGACGACAACAACGCCCAAATTCTATTCATTCACTTCAGTTGAAAATTTCAGCTCAAGTGAGAAATTTGTGAAATGGCACCTTTAAGATTATCTCGAGATTGCATCAGAGCTGGGTCTTTTTTTTAAATTGCTTGCATGTCCTCTTGCGGAAAATCCTGCATATTAAAGTTTTAACTTTAGCGTAGTAGTTGAGTCACAAACCTCATACCTGAATTGAGTCTGAGTCACAGAGGAAGAAGTCCACGTCGAGTCCCCATTACCTTAGTCCTCATTCTTAAAATGAACATTTAGCATAAGGAGGGCTGAGGTTTCACTAGTACACACTGTGTGAACCTGGGCTGACTGAGGGGGAACTTTTGGAGGTGTAGAACACACATTTCATTCATCAGCATTTGACTCTGACTGATGCTGTCAGCATGTCTGGAGATGTAAGCTATCAATGCAGTCAATGCGCTGTGCCTCGTGCTGAAATGCACACCCTGCCTCTCTTAATGGGGCCATGCACTCATGGATGCAATCTGACTTTTAACCAATCAAACATCTTGTAAAGTTTGCCAGCAGCTAGCTAACAGTAATGTAATCAAAAGTCCCTGTAACTTTGGTATTTAACTTACTACCTTGGGTGCATCCTGGACAGATGTCTGTTTAAGTTTCAGGTTGTTCCCATCTTTTCGTTTTTAATTTTTCTTTCCTAAGTCCAACATATTGACCTACTCTTGTTTGCATTTGCTGTTAACTATTTAAAAGCAAAACTCATGATTTGTGGCACTAATTGAAATTGTTGCAGGAGCTGTTTCAGAACAAGGCGGCACGTGAATGTGCATGCAGACATATACACACTAGCAAGCCCCTGCTAAAAACTGAGTAAACGATTAGATGATCAATGATTTCCAAAAAACTAACAAAAAGGAATCAACCGTCACATCAATAAATAAGTCTGAGCCCTTCTCTCCATCTTCTGAGTTCTAATGCAGTTGATGCTTGAGTCCGAGTGCAAGCCTGACGCCTAATTTCGGACGTGCCCTGCTACACGGCTAAGCCGTACTGAAGGAACACAACCCTTCCGTTAGGCTTGAGTCATCAGTGCTCTAGTCCAAGTTAAGTCACAAGTCTAAAAATGAGTACCCATGTCGGACTTATATTATGTCTTATATTTGTATGTCCTGTTTAATGCATGCACAAGATACACAATACAAGAGATCCTGCATTCAAACTTGTTTGTTTAAAGCAGGGGGAAAACATGTTTAATTTAAAATAATGATAATGTCTGATTCCAAGGAAACAGGCCATATTCCCCATACTTCCACACTGCTGCCAAGTAAACACATGTTAACTTTGTCTAAAGGCTGTTTTAAAATAGGCACCAATGTCATTTTGAGTAATGTGATGATTTTACAGAAGTATTTCAGAGCATATGTTCACAGATAAATTAGATTAATGTGTTTTTGTCTTTCCATTTTTGACTTTGACTCAGAAGTTCAGAGCCACACACACCAAAGCGACACACTCACACCCCTCTCTTCTCTCCTTTTCCTGTCCACCCAGCGGAAGGAATCGAAGGCTGAGCTTTGCCCTGGTGGCTGGACTCTGGGGACCTGCTGGTTTACCTGTAGACAGCCACTCAGATCTTATTCCCTGCACAGGAACACAATCATACAGGGAGAGGGAGAGCGAGCTCCATCTGAGGAATACTGATGCAGGGGTAGGGCGTCTACGGGACATGCTCAGAGAGGCTAAAGAAACATGGAGGTTAGGGATTGAATTCTTAAAGATACAGTCTGCAGGACTTAACAGTGTTCTCTGAGGAGTCATATGAGAAGCAAAAACAATGGAGGATTGGAGGGCTTGTGGAGGCAGAAGAAGTGAAGATAAAATGGGGAATAAATTCACAGTGACCTTACGGTTGTTGTTGCAAAACTTCCATTTCTCAAAGGAGACACAAAGCTGTTGCTCAAAGAAAAGTTTTGAGTTATGTTTTTAAAGCTGATGGAATCTTCGTCTTGACTCATCTTTTTGTGGACACTTTATCCATGTTAGCAGCCTGGCTCTAGTGATGTCTGAGCACCTGTTTGTTGGTACCATCTTCAAGAGCACTGTTTTGAAGCCAATCGTCAGCGGATGCCATATTGGAAATGATGAACACAACCAAACTTCATCTGAGCTAGATAAAGAGGCGAGCCTTTAGCCTTTTCGCTAACAGGTACAGGGTGCCCACCTGACAATCAAGTCAGCCATGTCCTTATTTATGCGAAACTCCTAAGTTTAATACCTTCGGAAATACCGGGTTATAAAAAATGCATCCCCCGTACAGTGTGTGCCGATAGAGAAATAAGCTACTCAGACCTAAACAGTTTTTTGAACCAAGCTGTAAACATGTTTATTATTGCTCTAAAGATCGCCTTTTTTAATGAAATGTGGCCAGCCCCAAGCCAACGCTTGATGAACTGCAGTTTATAACACATCCACATGGGCTTCATATTTTAAGACAGAGGTTGCTGCTTGGCTACTGTCAGTCAATTCAGCCATTTACCAAATTATGTAAAGTTATGCAAAACTCTGATGTAATGAAATGGATAAGTCATAAAAAATTGTTATTAAGTAATAAGATAAGCCATGAAAAATAAGGTTAGAGATATAGATATGTCAGGATATCATCTGGAGTTTTTGTTGAAGTTTCTTGCCCAGTCCAAATCCAAATATACAGACAGCAAACATGGGAGTGACTCCAATGATGGGGGGCAGCCATTTCTTTTTGGAAACCTTTCACATCCTCTTTGGCTAAAGTCTTTTTACAACAATCAATGGTACCAGAATACAGAAGCCTCACTCCAGGTTTTGGTTTGGGTCAACGCACCAATGGTTGTTTGTACCAGGCTGTAAACATGTTGAAATTTGCAGCAAAATTGGGCATTGGGTGTTAACGGGTATTGGCCTTGGCATGTGAAGTAAAGTGGATACTTGAGGAACTGAACACAAAATGAATAAATACATTTAAACTCTAAACTCCTCTGCTAAGGCTTTCTATTCTGACATGTGAGGTTGCTGCTTGGTTTGAACTTGTGGTTTGAAGTCGGATATCTCTACAGTTATTTTATGGGGTGACATGAAATTTAGTTCAGATATTCCTGCGCCCTGAGGATTAATATAATTGTTGATCATGTGAGTCAAAGTCAAAGTTTTAATTTTTGACCAAAGAAAGTTAACCTCAGCCTCAGCTTATTTGTGTTAAGTGCTAACAAGCAAATATTAGCATGCTTGCACAAAGGTATACATTTTTTGAACTCCTATATTTACATGTTGCCAAAGTGAGATACTATGAAGATGTTGACACTTTGAGTACATCTCAAACTAAATATAGCCTCACTTCTTGTTTATAGGAGAGACAAGATGTTCTTCGGTACACAAACATCGGTTGGTTTAAAAGGTATTTTTTAAATTTCCTCTAAATATAAAAAAGTTTGGAGAACTGTTGTACTATTTCCTTTCACTGAAATATAGATGTTTAGTATGAATTATGAACTTTGACAATTCTTTCAACTGGTTCAGGCATTCTTAAATTCAATATGGAGGTAGCATTAGCCCAAAGGATAGTAAGGGAAGATTTGTGCCCGGAAAGAAGCCAGTTCAAATCAAGACCATCTGGTAGCTGGAGAAGAGAAACTGAATGAGAAGCACTCTCTCCTCCTTCTACAGCTGACATTAATAAGCCCCATTTGCACCCGAGGAGCTGTTCAGAGGCCAAAAGTAGAAGCCTGGTAGTGCTGAGCAGCTCCAAAAGTGAGAGTGAGAATCAGGTTACCGTTGAAAAAAGGAAAGTCATGCTGGAAAATCTTCCCTGAGTAAATAAACAATTCAAAAGACTGTACTTAATTTTTCTTGTACAGCTCCACAAGGAGTTCTCCAAAAGTCTGTTTACATCTCCCGTTTCAGGTTATTAGAATAGTTCATGCAGACTATAGAGCAGTCAAAACACTGCAAGCCATTTTAGGTGAATTACAGTATTATTCTCATCTAATAGCTGGCTCAGAACGCTAATCATGCATGCTAATTCCTGGCTTAGTGTGCCTGTGGATTAGAAGCCCATGTAATGTACAGTTAATCTCATATACAGTGCACTCAAAATCCGCCTGGAAGTGTTTCTCATCATCAAAATGTTCCCTCTAATTATGTTCCCTGAGAGAGGCTCAACTCCCTCTTGAGATGAGTTTGTCCATACAGTGTTCTCAGACTCACATGCATGAGGAATACAGAATCTGTGCCCTTGATCAAGCGCTCAGCCCATTACACAGATCCATAGATTAAAAATGATGGATGCCGTACTGCATATTATAAAGCTGGTAATAGAATTGAATCGCGCCAACGGCAGAATATTTCTATCCTCCCATCCCTTTTACATCTTAGATAATCAATTCTGCTTCCCCTCCTTATTTCAGTCGCACTGAATAGCCAGTCAGTCTCTTTAAAGTTCAGTCGAGTTCTTCAAAAGCACTTTCCAAAACTGCTCCCTTAGTGAAATCCCAAACAACAGAAGAAACCAAATTCAACATGACTCCTCTCCTTTCAGTGAGCGTGTGTCCTTCCATGCTCTGCTGAAATATTAATTACTTATTAATTATCGGGAAAGTGGGGAGTGAGAGTTAGAGGGATTGAGGCCACACAGATCTGAAAGAATAACAAGAGGAGTGGAAAACAAGGCTGGATTTGGCTTTATTCTCTCCAACCCCGCAGATCCTCCGCAGAGACTTGTGATTGTTCTGCCCTTTTCAAAGCATCAGCCTGTGGTCCCATTTCTCAGCTGCTCTCACATTTTGATCAAATCTAGAAGTAAAACGACATCATTACTGTCTCTTTTATCAGCGGAATGCACAATGAAACAGTAGGTTTTAAAAAGTGACTGATCTCACTCCTGCTTCCATTGAAAATAGAAAGGTATAAAGTTATAATCGTCTCATCTCAGTTCAAGTTAAACATCTATGATATAAACCCAATCTGCAGACAGTATTGTGTGATTGTCTGTATTTTCATTCAGTGAAAAATAAGTTAATAGTATGGCTTCTGCTATCTCAGTATTTGCCAATTAACAAATGTTTGCATGCTAACATCCAAAATACACAAATATAGTAGCTGACATTATACCTGCTTTGAATTAGGGGTGAGACAAAATATGGTAATTCATTGTTATCCTACTCTGTGTGATGCAATTTGTGGTACATGAGGTTAAATATCAATACATTTAAATTGAATAAATATGGCGCTCTAAATGGATTTCACTACCAGTTTAACTTACCAGGTCACAGCTTCATGACACCTCGCAAAAGGCACAAATGAGGATGAAGAGAATGGCAGTTAATTGGACGAAAAACAGGAGGACAGCTGCAAAATACCAGACAATGACAGTGGGATGTCAGACAGAGGTTAAAAGAAGCGGTGTGCTGGTCACTTCTAAAACCAAAAAGAAGGAAACAAAAACTAACTATTCCAGCTCTGTGTGCTGAGGCAAGAGGAAAAGTGGAGGATGCACTCAAGTTTGCAGAGAGAGTTTCACTCATCTGTGATGGTTGACTTCACAAGTCACAGAGTCCTACTAGCTGAATACTGTCCATTCTACAGACAACGCTGTGTGGTAAAAACTAGTGGGATGCTGAAGACTTTTACTGCTCATATGTTAAAGTTTCACTGAAGAAAAGATACATAAATGCAGCACTTTGCTTTTTAAGGGGCATTTTTTATTCAGTTAATTAAATATTGGAATGTATCATTGTATAGCCATTTTGCAATGTATTGATTGTTGCAATGTATTATTGTTATTGTTGGCCAATTATCCCATGTAATGTGGTATCGTATTGTATGGTATCCTATCATTTCCAGTGTCACTCCGTGTTAGCACAGTCACTGTAATGAGGTTAGTATGTTTGTGTTGCTCTTGGACTTCAGCCGACTGTACTTCCTCACGTGCCAGGTACAGTGAAATGTCTCTTCCATCAAATTGCACAGTTTGCTAAAGCTTGTCTGAGAAATGCTAACTGATTATTGCAGGTTTGTTACCTTGGTTGTATTATAGTCATTGTAAAAAAAACTGAATAAATAAAAAACAAATGAACTATGCATGCATCCCCAACCTACAAACACGTACCTTCAGCTTTGCTACATAAAGGACACACTCCTACAGATATACATGGGCACTGGACATAACTGTTGAGGAGCAGAAATCCAAAAAGTGATTTCTTTATGATACCAGGGACAGCAGGTAGCATTTAACAAGATGAATTATCTGGGTACAAGGTTAGAGTAATTGTGAGTACTCTTACAAACTTATAGTTTTGTAGTTCCTTCAATACATGTGAACCATGGCAAAATCCATCACTGCTCTAATCTGACTGGGAGAAAGTCATTTAGTTGTAAAAGGGAGTGAGAAAAATCTGTTCAAGTTTAACATCCAGATCAGATGATTAATCAAAGTCTTTACGATGCAGCAGTACGAGCAGGGTTTTTAACATGGGACACATTTTGCTTTACGTTCCCTCCACTATGCAGTTCCAAACGGCTAGCACTCAACTCATTGTATTTATACAGCACGTTTCATACATTGAAGCATGCAGCCTAAAGTGCTTCACAAAAGAACAGAGAGACAGAAAATAACAGCAATAGATAAAATGATAGAAGGTTAAAACAAGATAAAGGAAAGTAATATGAAATACGTCAATTAAATTAAATCATTACAATAAAAAAAATCAGATAATTACTTTAATTTATTAAAAATAATAAAAATGATGCTAAAACAGTGGCAATAATGCTTATCATGCAGTCCAGGGCTAAAAAGCAATTTAAACCTTAAAAGTTAAAAGCCAGGAAATGGTACTTCCAAAGTTTACTTTGAAAAACACCCAAAGAGTCGTCTTAATGTCCAGAGACGAAGAGCACTATTTACTTTACAGATGGTGCACTTCTGGTTGTCACACAGTACAGATATGTTTAGTCCTCAGTAAAGGGAAATCTTGTCTACTTTTTGTTCCTGTAATGTGACGATGAAATGTTTTCACAGAAAAAGGGACCCATCACATCAAAAACAGCAAATCTAATCACATAAAGATAAATTTGTGCTGATGCATCAAACTTGAAGCAAATTTGGTTTTCATGCAAATGTGTGCTGAAGGAGGAAATAACAGTCAATGCAATGGAGAGTTTTTATGAACATTTAGGGTTGACATGGAGTCTTTATGCAAATTTAAAGGGTACTTTTGACATTGGGATTCTTTTATGCAAATGTCTTGTGATCTAGAATGTTGTCTTGCAAATCTACAGCAGCGTTGGGATTTGTTATGCAAATTTGTGGTGACAAGCACAAAGTTGGAGAGAAAATTTTGATTTGTTCTTTGGTGGGAAACAATTCTTCCACAAAAGGTTGCAGTTTTTTTTTTTTTTTCAAATGCGTGGTGTTAAAATCATGAAACTGTCAACTGACACATGCAAGATTAACTTCTGCTGCCTTTATTAACTTTGGCATTCAGAGAAGATGAAATATGCAAATATTGTACATCTTATAAGTAATAAAGAAAGATAGAAATTGCTTATCTAGGGTCTATCTTTAGCCTTTTGTGAGACCTAATGCATTTTAATTAACTAATATTCCATGTGTAGGTTATGGATAGTTATTGAGTTCAGCTATTTATATTCCTGCAGCTACTTTAAAGCCGTGGATCTCCTCACAGTCCTGTTCTCTTCGTATATTCCCTGAAGTCAATGTTTGAGGGCCAGAGGAGAAAGTATTGATTTTTTTTTTTAACTAATGCATATGCATTTTCTGACATTTCACAATGCACTTTCACTTTCATTTCTGCAGAGACTCTATCACAAGGTTTTTTTTTTTTTCTCTAACAGTGTTTCATGACAGGCAAGTTTCTTATCTCATCTTGTCGGCTGGTGATAAACTCGGGCAAATTCCTATGTTTGATCACTGACATGAAAAATGTTCCCTTTGATATGCATTATATCCTCTATAGCTTCAAAAACAGTAAGTATATGAAAAGAGTCCTCATCAAAGATTCTCTTTGTTGGAGAGACGTTGCTCTTAATCTGCTTCGCCTCTTGTCTGTGAAGACGTAAATGGGTGGAACAATATGCTGTCTTCTCCTCTGGATATTGCTGCTTGTAAAACTAATCAGGTTGGAAATGATGGTTGTGTGAATTAGTGTGCAGGCTAACCCACACCAGAGCATGTTGGTTCAAATGGCCATTATCTCCTGTCCTCATTCAAACCTAATCCATGCAACACATTCACCTCTTTGCCTTTCTATTACTTTTACATACATCTGAAATGTGCTTAGAGTATCAAAAATGTAATATGTTTACACATCTTATCTTATAGAGACGCCTGCCTCATTTGCACCATGATAAATGTACTATAATGTATGTAAATGTTCACAGCTCTCTCCCAGATGTGTGTTGAGAACAGACAGGCTAGCAAGCAACATAAGCCGCTCCCTGCTGATCACTGTGCCTCAGTTTGATTATAAAGGCATTTGCTACCCACTATGAAGGTCATGTTAGAGTGTAAAGTCAGCACAAGCCCACATCAGAACGGCAGAATGCATGCAAACTATTAATGCTCTTGATCTGGATTAAAGCATGTTCCAAGACATTGCATGAAGACTTTTAAAATTATATGGACTGTGTTTATAAAGCGCTCTCTTCAGTCTCCTGACCACTCAATGTGCTTCTACATTACATGTCACATTGACTCATTCACACCACTGTCGCACACTGAAGGCAGAGGCAGCCATGTGAAGCGTCCCTGGCCTTTTGATGGAGAGAGACAACCTACTATACCACTGAGCTACAGCCACACCATTAATCATTTAGGATTCCAATAAGGATGCACGTTTCTAGTTTTCGTCTCAGATATTGACTCACACTCAGAGCCCTTTTCCCCCCCTAATTTCTTTTACAGATTATACATGAAAATATAGAATCTGTACACAGGTCTGGGCATTCAGAATGCATCAGCAGGCTTTAGTGTATGGATGGCAAGCAAAAGCAAACTACCAAAATTACATGCTGACTCCTATGGGTGATCTATCTCATAATGATTAATTTATGTCTATCTACGTGTATCTTCATGCGAGTGCAGCAAACCATCTGTGCTGGATCAAACATTTCAACTTCAGCAACACATGCTTAATGCTGTGTTGGATGAAGCCAATCAGCTTAGTTTCCTGAGTCAGTGTAGCTTTCCTGACTTACAGAATACATCAAAGTCAGAGATTGATCTGACCTCTACTCAACAAATAAACATTGACGAGTTGTTGTCTTTTCATCTTGAGGACAGGCCTGACTTTTAACAAATCTGCATCATCATTTTTATTTCAGCAATCAAGTATAAGAACTAGCTTGGCGCACACTAGCTAGCATCAGTAGGAGAAGTCATTGAGCTGTTGCTAACGTCAGTCTGTCAGAGCTGGTGTTCAGGTATTGGGGGATATTACTCTGTATGTGTAAACATATAAAATTATTTATTTCTCCCTGTGGAGCTGCTGTCCCGATGGAGACCTATCCACTACTTACTAACATAAGCTGTTGTTAGATGAATGGCATCCCAATGGAGACCTATCCACTACTTACTAACATAAGCTGTTGTTAGATGAATGGCATCCCAAGTAATCAAGTTGCCAGGTGTCGCCAAGGGAAAACAGTATGTGGAATAATTAAGATTATGTTTCTGGTCCTACTGCAGAAACTGTGATGCTTCATCCAACAATGCTAGGAAAGTGCATAGCTATTTCAGTCTTTTCAGAAGTTTGGGGTTGTCAACACCAGCCAAGAGCATAAAAAGGGCTACAGCTAACACCATGGGAATAAACTTTACTTCTTGATGGTCTCAATGGCGGTCTTTTAGCTTCATTATCATCAACAGCCACCAGTGACTCTTCAAAAGAATCCTCAAACAGTCTCAGCCTTTGGTGATACTCTTGAAGCTCCAGTTTTCACTGGGGAATGAACATCTCTTACACCCTGATGCACATTTTTAGTTATCTCCTCTGGGTGTCTGGGAGAAAAAGACTGACCAGAGACATGTCCCAGAGCGCCATTCGATGGCAGGTGTGTGTACGCTAAGTGAGAACAACTTGCCAAGATGACACGGGTCACATCCCTGCCTCTTGAGTCGGCAATACAGTTTGCTCCCTTGCCTCCCAAGTGTTCTACTTTTAGCTGTCACCTTACTTTGAAATGTGCACAAAAGGAAACAGCAAGATATTACTGTGATCAGACTTATGACAAGATGGTCAGGAAGTATTTAGAAGGCATTATTCACAAAAGGTTGTGAGCTCTTTGTTGAGGACGTTGTTGAGAATTAAGCTTTATAAAGCTGATGATGGATTAGGTGGATGAAAGGCTCTTCCAGACTACTTTTTCTAGCTGTCATATGAGTCTAAGGCTCTTAATAAAAGATAGAGCTGGCAGCATCCTGCCTTTTTCATTTAAAATGTATCCCTAGATCAAGGTAAAATGGATTGATACATCAAATATGTATGCAGAAAACACTGAAAAAACAGAGAAATCCAAGACAAGGGCATAAAGTTATTGAGCGGTTGATGCAAATTTAACTATTAAAGTAGAAAGTAAAGGCCCAATGTTAAACACATCCACAGTATCTTCCATTTGGCATTAGTCACTGTATAATGTACGACGTGTTGACTAACATGCAAGAGTGCTCATTTGAATGCGGTTGTGAGCAGCAGTCAACATATGATGTGTGAAATGAGACAGACAGAGTTTGGATGGCTGCAGCATGCTCAGCGTAAAGGTGATGCCTTTAGGGAACAGTGAACACAGTCAGTCATATGTCACAGATTTACATTATTTCCGAGATGCAACTCACAACTGAATTAGTCAGTCAGCAAGCGCCTACGGTTTTATGTAGCATTGTACATTTTACACATGGAGTACAGTCTGCTTAGTAATCTGAAATGCTTGGTTCCAAATATGTCAGTGCAGTTTGTGCATCGTGTATTCTGTCTATGTATCCCATGTAGTGACAGGATACATATATAGTCATAATGATGGAAGGGATTGCAATATTTCATTGTCCTCCATATTTATAATATTTAAGATTCATAATAACTATCAAGGAACTACTGGGTGAAGAGATCTCAGGTTGAAACAAATTTGGTCATTTTAAGGCTGAGTTACAAATTAGCAAATGGGATGTCATTTGTATTTTGTCTATAACTGTGGTTGTTTTGGGTCCGGCCTTGAGAAACTGTGTGAGTTTTTCTGTCTTTTGTTGTGAGGCAAATAAAATGAAGGAGCAGTCGTAGGACTGTGATCATGTTGGTCTGCTGAAACCCACGTTTGGCACAGAATAAATGAGTCTTTGTTTTTTTTTTTGTTTTCTTTTACAGCGCCTTAGAAATAAAAACAGGCTTTACTCATGAAAGACATCATGTACAGTGAACAAGATGTTATGGCGGATTGGAACCCCGTTGCTTCCCTTGGTTTTCCCAAAATGATGTGAAATTAACTGGACTTCTTCCTGTGATTTGATAACATTTATTCTTCCAGAGAATCTGGTTAGAGCTGCAACTCAAACAGCAGTGTATGCATTCTGTATTTAGGGCCCCATGTAAAGATATCACTCTGGACCCTGCCACAACCACCCAAGCCAACTCTATAATTTCATTCTGAACTCCATCACATAAAGACCCGTTGCTTTGGATAACTGTACTTTGTTACATTCTGAATATTTGAGTTATATAATCAAAAGACAGAAAGCATGCTACTTCCTCAGCATCATCTGCTACGGAGGATTACACTGTAATGAGTAAGACTAATATCCTCCTGAGGAAATGTTCTGAAGGCTGTCTCTTTGGATGTTTCTTCATGCTGAGATTTTTGAATAAAAATTCTGCTGGCTTAATGAATTACTAACAACAAATATGAATGAAAACATTTCATTTTTGAGGAAGTATAACAGTCTCAGTTTATAAACTAGTGTGATGTGATATCATTCAAATCTAAAGATTGTTATGAATCAGATGAAGGTGCTTAATATTGCTCCAAAGTGGACTGTTTCTACTGTGAGGTAATAGGGTCAAAATAGAGATAAAATAGGGTCATATGAGCTTGTACCTATGGTGCCTATATATTCACTCATGAATACGATAAATGTATCCAACTCAAATATGACCCAAGTAAGATTCCTAGATCACCACCTTCAAACTCAATTGCTAGTATTAGCTTTAACCTTTTATTAAACTGTGGGTCAGTGTCATCTGAAAACCTGACCTTTTGACCTGTGGCCTGGCTCCACTCATTATGACAGTTTGTTGATGAAACCCGATTTGGTGTTGTGGGGAATGTTTTATTCTGAAAAATAACCAGATGTTTAAATGTTGTGAGTCAGTGTCTGACTTCCTGTCTGTCCTATGTGGATCAATGCACTCTGCTCCTGCATCTGGGAAAAATAGAGGTCTTGAGTATTTGTGGGAGCTGGGATGGAGCAGAGACACAACGCAACTGACAATAGTTGAAACTTGTCAGCTCTAGTGCCAAGGCATAAACAGACTAAACATGGATCTGGTGGAAGTTCCTTGTTAAGGCAGTCCAACTTTTCCCCCCACTTAAGACACCCTTGCAAACACCTGAACTAAAAACTCTGAATAAGTAACTAGGTACCAGTAAGGTTAAAGCTTATATCGGTGTAATTACAGCTCTGTGGATCTAGAAAGCTTTTTGTTACACATCCAAAAGGAATTCTCTTTTTATTTTATGTTTATAATGTTCTGTGCACAAAATGATACAAAAAGACTTTTCCTTTTCATGATGGGTATTGAATGTGTTGCACAACTCAAATGTGGAGTGCACAGGTGTTTAGTTGTTGAATTAGGAGTATTATGAATACTATGGCCAATAGAAGCAGTTCCTTTCATTCCATTTGCAGCGCTGGGCTCCTCTCCACAGAGCTCTGACAGTTGTGTTATGGATGAGAAGCCCAGCTGTGCCATAGAAAGAAGAAATGGATGTCCCTGTCCTGGAGGTGCTGAGCTGAAAGGTACAATTTTGCAGCGTTATTTCAGCTTTCAGTTTGAGTTAATAATATAATAAAGCTCAATCAATGTCTACATCAAGCATTACATAAATATCCATGCTTTCACACACATCTCTTTGAGCGCTGGCCTTGATGTTGCGACACTTTGCCGTCTCTCATCATGGATAACACATCAAGTCCCTGAAATCCTCTTACCCCATGGAAAATTAGCCTCGTTTGTTTACCTCCAGGGCTGAGTTATATCTAACAATCATTCGTCACAGGACACAGTGCCCTGTCTCCCGCTTTCATCTCGCTCCAGTTTGGCCTTGAAGTACGACCTGAATATGATGCACACCCACACATGCACGCATGCACACACACGTCCCCTCGCCTCGCTCCAATCCTCCGCACACAAAAACTCACAACAAACAGGCTTTTATTTTAACTTATCCTACCTTAGAGACACATAGCATAAACATTCGACTGTCGTGCATTTCAGTATGCATGAAGTGATGGAGCTCGGGTAACCGCGCTTCGAGAGCAGAGAACAAATCAGGGGAGGATGATTGTTCCCACTCACCTTTCAGCGCTGCAATTTTAGGGAAATTAAATGAAGTGCCAACACAGAATTCAGAGGAGATAGCATGAAATTTTGAATATATTTGGCAGATTTTTACTTTGCACCTGAATCCCTTTTTCCTCTCTGTCAAGAGCAGCCAGAGGAGAGTCTGGCTAATGTGTGATGTCCATAATGCGGACATAATTGGTCAGCAACACCAATGTTGCTCAGCCAACAGTGGAAATGTCATAGCTGACACATGGGGCTCAGTGGAAAAGTGATTAGCATAAACACAGGAGCTACAAACAACAAAGGAGCGACATATAGCCTCAGAGTGAGAGAGAGAGAGAGGGAGAGAGAGAGAGAGAGAGAGAGAGAGAGAGAGAGAGAGAGAGAGAGAGAGAGAGAGAGAGTCAGTGAGGGATGTGATGTGGGGAAAAAAAGAGTGACAGAATGACAAATTTATGCAGAGACTGTTTCAGGCGCCTCAAACGTGGCTGCTGCCCGGCTCTTTTGTCAATCAAAGAGGCCGAACAAAAGATGACTCATCAATTTGCCACACCAAATTACCCCTTGCTTTTTTCTAACCTCTACCCCTCCTCCTCATTCCACATTAACCTAAATTGCCTCTGCTTTGCAGTTCAACATGAACCAAATGACAAGAAGCACTCGCCTGGCTTTGCCTCTTTTTCCATCTCATTTCACATTCAGCCACGGAAATTTAATCAGGACACTCGTTTTTTGACACTATTGTACTCTGGTAATGAACGCAGCAATTAGGTGGTGGAAATTAATTTAGGGGAAAAAAGAGGGGCTTCATTTAGCTTTAAGAGCCTTGAGCTGATTGTGGATGTGATGGTATTTTAACCAGCTGTGTGTGATTTAATGTTTCACCACTAGGGGCTGCTCTTTAACACACTCCTTCCTCATGCACAGTGGAGGTGGAGTAATGCTGATTGATGTGCAGAGGCTTGGCCCTCTCTCAGCTGCTGGCGCTGGTAATTGCCTCCATCCTCCTCCCAATGCGAAGCAGCACAGTGAGAGAAAGAGAACACGTTTCCACACCCAACCCCTCCGGCAGGGAAGCACACTTCCCAGAGTCCCTCTAGGAACATTCACCAAAATATTCAGCTGCCATCCATGCTTGAGTTTGACGTTTTCTCCTGAATTTGACAGCAGCTGACAGGGAATGATGGGCAGAGTCAGGCTGGGCTAAATTTCCCACTTTTCCTTCTTGGGTTTGGTGCAGGACCTGCTGGGCCAACTAGCCGCAGGTGTGGGGAAGATTTCAACACTTTATTTCACAGAAGGAAAAAGAGTGTCCAGGTTAATGCCAGGCTTTAATCTATCAGAATGAAGCTTTTAATGAGAAAATATGTTTTCATGACACACATTAATCATATTAAGCCTGAAACAAAGGGGATAAGGGCCTCAGAAAAACTCTTAGGAATTGAAGGATTGTCACTTTGTCCAAACGTATCAAAGAGACAATCCTTCAATGCCCTCTCAAAAATAATTCAGGAATAAAAGCAGTCTATTGCAGGCACGGCTGAAATCAAAAGACTGTTTTTAAATCGTTGAGGAAAACACACCCAAAAACTAAAGCTCAGACAAACTGTTACGAAAACAAAGTAGTCGTTAATGACTAATCTGTTTTTTACAAATGCAGAAACTTTCTTAAATTCTCATCAGTCACACTGATTTTAATTTTAATGGCTTTGGGCAGTTTTTGAGCATTAGTGCATTAGCTCATTCAGAATAATAAAAGGTGCCTTGTGGAAATGTCTATTTATTATATCTAAAGGAACTTTGTGTATGATATTATTCAAATGTTTTCTTAATATTTCAAATAGCACAACTTCAACTCTTTTCCATGTTAGTTTGATGTCCTCTTCATTATTCCCGTGTTCGTGCATCACTACCAGTATGTGTAAATTTCTACCACCTATTGTCAATCAATGAAATTACATGAAATGGTTGCAGGATTGGTTATCATATCCACTGCAGGTTTTCCTTATGTTCATTGATGTCAAAACAAGAATGACCCAATGTACTTCAATTTTTTTATCCTATTTTCCCACTGAGGTGGCCATACATGTAAACACTTAGAAAAAAAAGTCAATGGAAATTTAAAGTCAGACAACTCTAACTGTACTCAAAGCCTGTCCTTGCAGGTTAGTGCCCACATCTCTGTGCTGGTTACGCCAGCTTCAGTATTTATAAGCCAATTTAACCAGACACAGCCTGCATACAACTTTATTTCTATTTTACAGATCAACATATTGCCAAACACAGCCCACTACAAGTTACCATCTGTCTGTGCCTGTTTACTTTAAAATATTAATCGTTAGTTTAATTGACTAGTTACTCTGATAGCGAAGGTGATGACGTTTTATTAAGTCGACTAATCAATCACATCCTATATACAGAGTTCAAATAGTACACTTACAAAATGATGCACTACTTTATATGAAACTACCATCGGTATGAAGCAGTGTAACTGAAATTATATCATCATTTGGCACTAGTTCAATTACAATGTTTGAAAAATTGAAACTTAGGTCCATCCTTTTTTGTCCAATATTACAATATCACCTGTGGAGGCTCATAACGTGTGGTTTCATTTTATATAAATAATCTTTAGTCTTATTTATTTTGAATTTTTGCTTTATTGGAGCAATGATGTAAATACATTTGGTATCAAATAAACTAATTTTAATGCAACACAGCGTTGATAAATCATTTTTAAAAAACTGTCCTTTCACAAAACTAATTGTTTTTAACCTAAGTCTTTTCATATATAAAAGTATTGCTACCTCTTTAAATAATCAAAGTAATTCCATCAGTGGTTGTGTCTGACCATTTGTGTATTTATTTTCTGCTTTCTTAATTTAAGCCAGAGGTGACATTTAAAGAGTTGGAAAGTTCCTGTTATGAAGCAGCTGCCTGAAGTGCTGTAAATTGTTTGTGGCTGAAGCATGGCATAGGGAGGACTGGACTGGGAAAGTTTTCTCAACTGTGCGATGAATACTAAAATAGTTTGGGAGCAGAATCAAACTCCAATCTACACTGCATCATTTGTTTTGGAGGAGCTATCAAATGCTGCTGAATGCAAACACTCTCCTGAATCCATCCATGTGAGCAGCTGAATTGTGAACACAGCAAGATGTTTTAACTTTCCAGACCAGTTGAAACCATTCACCCCTTTTTCACACCCAAGTACACATGCACAACCAATTTACAGAGCCGGTGTAGACTTTCAGATTGTTGGTTTTGGAAATTTACACAATGGGGCAAACACACCACCTCCAGTCCGGACATTGGAAAGAAGCTTTCTAACACTGTGTGACACTTGAAACAGCAGGTCGGTTAAATGGTGTGTCAGCTTTAAATCAGGAGTGTGGCAACAACAGTCACCTGGCACGCTGCTTGATTTATGCTCGACGGTTTAACTGCCCAGCTCTCGTTGTCATCAAGCAGGCACTGGAGCACATACATGCGCACAATGCCTACACACACACACACATAAAAAAAAAAAAAAAAAAAAAAAAAATATATATATATATATATATATATATATTTATATATATATATACAGTATATATAAAAGCACACAGTCCACAGAGGTTCCTGTCAAACATGGCAGAGACCAACAGAGGCAGCATGCAGAGAATATCAGACAAAGGAGGAAAAGCACAAAGAGAGCATAGGAGGAAGAAGGAGATGGTAACAGAACACAATGTTCTCCTCTCTGCCTAAGGTTTGATGCAAGTCCAGTGGAGAGATTCTGACATTATGCTTATTTTTTCAGGATTTTAAAGCTCAACAATGAAAAAAAAAACAAGGAAAATAATACATGCACATTATCACCTGTTTTTTCAGAGTGATCCCATGTTCTAAAGTTTCATGTTCACTTGGTGAAACTGTTCTCTGGCAGGTGATCTCTGACCTCAGGAGGCAGGCAGAGCTAATTAGTGACAACCATGCAGCAGCAATCAGGCTTATTGTCTGGCTTACTTATTTAGTTGGTGTCTCTTTGTGCTCAATTGTAACTCCAAAACTGTCTACATACACTGGCTTTTTTCAACAGGCGCATACTTTTATGCAGTTAACATGAATTTGCCTCATTTATTGAGCTATTATGTGAACAATTTTTTTAACAGAGCACATTCACCCTGTTTCCTCTAAGAGTTTTAAAGTGTACTTAGTTAACAGTTTTACGCAATTGATTTGAATCTTATTGTGGCAAGGCGAGCAGTGATGTGTAAATAAGAGCAACGCCACCTGGGGACTTACACCCCAGGATGTAAACTAAATAAACTAAAACACACAGACAGGAAGGGCACGCGGTTCGAATTATCCACAGGACAAGAGAATGTGATTTCACAATATAAAAATACTTTATTAAACAGTTATTAAAACAGACTAAATGAAAGCAGACTAAATAAGGGAAAATATCAGTTGTATGGGGACTGACAAAAGGAAATAAGGACAGGGCTGGGGCTTACCACGACAGCGGAAACAAAAAGGGGAGGGATCCAAAACGACACAGCACCCGTGAGACAGCAAACCAAAAGTGAACCAGGGAGCCGCTGCCGTTCTGGGGCCCTCAGCACGTGTAACAAAATGAGAAAACACACAATTAAAATCAAGCAATAATGGCAGCCCTCACGGCCCGAGCAAAGCCACCGGGCAGTTATTTCGCCTCACACAGTCCTGTGAAAGCGCCCGTGGTGTTCTTCAATCAAACACTTATTTCAGTGTTACACTCCAAGAAAAAGCCAGCAGCCAAGACAGCAGCAGCTCATACAACGGCAGACGTTGTCCGAGAAATTGGAAAAATAAACAAATAAATCAATCAGTGTCTAAATATAAACAATAACAACTTAACCTAAACTACAAATAAAATAATTCCTACCGGAGAGCAGGGCAACTGTATGTTGGCGCCAGCAGGAGGAAGTACGCAGCCCAGGCTCGGCGAGTGATGGCTGGGAGAGAAAAGCTGTTAATTTCCTCACCAGACCATCAACAGCTAAATGTTATAAATGACAGACAAACACGCCTTACCCGCAGGAAAACACACTGCGCACCCAGACTCCGCAGAACAGCTCAGCTCCCGTCAAACCACACTGCTGTAACGGAGCGAAAACCGGAGTAAACAACCCGCACAGGTGAATGAATGAATCAAGCAGACAATGGAGCACGCCTACCTTCGGAAACCCGACACCACTCTCCGCGCCGAACAGGCACAACACCGGACGTATCTCACGTCTGCCGGCTCTGTGAGGGAGGAAGAGGAAGAGGGAGAAGAAGAGGCCGACCAGGTGATTTTATAGGCGTGCGCCCAGTAACTACGGGCCACACTGACCCTTAAAGGTAGGGAGTGCAACTCCCTATCTTGCCACATTATGGAAATAATTTTAGACCAGCAGCTGAAAGAAAAATTCAAAAACGAAAAAGGACCAATATAATTTTTTTTGCAGTATGAAAATACCATTTCAGACACCCATGGTAACACAATGATCATAACCTTTATTTATCTCTTAACAAAAGTACAAAGTGCTTTACAAAAGGCTTAAGGTAGAGTACAAGTTAAATTAATAAAATGCAGAATTACAAAATACACTCTCAAAAAACAGAACAAAATGTTTCCCTGAAATAGAAGCGTTCTAAAAAAAACATTTCATGAAAAGATCAAAAGCAAACCAGATCTCAGCAGGTGGGTCATATCAGAGTTTCTGGATTACTCATTAGATCATGTTCATGCTATTAATAAAACTGTAATACTTTTGAGTAAATTAACCTTGTGGACAGCAGGGGTGATTGAGAAGACTCCTAAGTTTAACATAACCCTTGATTGGCAGGGGATGGCACAACTCTAGATGAAAAGCTATGATAGTTACCGTAGGCTGAGCTCATCTACTGCACTGGTAGCTGGCAGGGTCGTTTACTTGACACGGATTCAAGGAGACGCTACTAAAAGGAGTTACACAGCTGCAATAGAAATAGAACAGTGTAGACTTTGCTGGACTCAAAAGAAATCTAAACACACCATAAAAGTTTGAACGTTTTCCATTTGAGAAACATGTATGAACCATATCGTTATTTCTATAGATTTATTTGGTAATATCATACTGAATGGTTTAAGTTTCTTTGTAGCGACCAGTTACTTACAGTTTCACTCACCTGCTCCGCTGCTGTTATCCAATATGAAAATATCTGTAAAAACAAAAGTAATGTTTTAGCCACATTATTTTGATGCTAACAGTTTAACCTCACCTTACAGTCTATGGTGTCAACAAGCAGAAGCTAAATGTGCCTGAACTCTTTTGCGCAAATTTATTTGACATGACGTGTGATCAGTTTTCCTCTGGCGTTGCTCATGTTAGTGAGTGAACGTTAATAACCATTGTCAAGGGGTTTTTGACCAATCAGAATCAAGCATCTTACACAGATGACACGTGGAATTCATAGATAACATACTGCATTAAAATCTATAGAGGATCATACAGTCATCCTCAGCATTCAAAGCTGAGCACCTGTGTGCAAAACAAACCTTTCAGTATCTCATAATACTCATTAAAGCTGCCTGATTAACTGAGCTCATCATGATGACACAGACTAAAATGTATTACACTCCAGTGCTGCAGCATTTGTTTTCAAGTCTTCATACACTCCCACTGCTTCAACTGACTTTGAAAGGACTTTTTTGTCTGATAAACATTTTCAGTATTCGTACTGTGACATTGTAAACATCAGCAGTTTAGAGATTTTAAAACAGTTTTGCCTCTTTGAATAGACAACATCAATACTTCAGGTAAATATGGCAGCACTTTACTTTCAATCACCTTAGCCCTGATTATGGAAATGATTCATTATCCACTGAAATGTTTCAAATGTGTGTGTACGTGCGTGTTTGCAGAGTTGCTATTGAAATGCTAATCATCCTATTAAATCGGGTTGACTCCAACATTTCGTTCCTGCATTCCGAGAGACGTGTGAAGCTTTTTATCTGAGAAGAAAGGGAGAAAAGACTCATGAAAATCGATATCTGACTCTGATAATGTCGCTTTGGCTGTCATTGTCAATTCCAACTTTGTCAACATTCCCTGTTCTGAGTGTCCTGTGGGTTTTTGTGTTTATCAGACTTCACACAATAGATCACACCACAAAAAAAAAAAAAAAAAAAATCACTGAATAAGTTAGTCTGACATTTTTTCAGTCTATCTGCAAACAGTGAAACTGCACAATATGAGTTACATCTGTTGCCTGTGTGTTACCATTCCTCCTAAGGTGATCATTATAATCTGTCCTGTGTTTTTTTCAAGGTCACATGTGAACATGACATTGGACAATATGCTAACTATTTTATCTGACAATGTGGTTGATTCAGAACACCACATCTCGTCAGACACCAACTTTAAAACTTTTGTCACAACTTCTTCTCAGAACCATGAATAACAAGAAATAATAAGAGTTCAAAGGTAAAATGAAGGGAAAGAAGTCAGTCTTTGAAGCACTTGCAAAAGTTAGATATCATGTATTTTTCAGAATGTGCATTGTAGGGCTTAGCATTGATATTTACCACAGTTAAATACAAAAATACATATAAATAAAAATAAATCATAAACATTTAAACTGTAAGGGTATAAAGGAAAACTGAACCATGAACCTTGGCTAAAGATAGACTGTCATGACAGTAAAAGTTAACCACCCATGATCAATTATATCATAATAATACTTTCAACAAACTTAAATCTTTATGTCGTTGTAAGGTCACAAGGAGTTTTTGGTTTCCCTTGTCTCGTAGGTTCCTCAGGTCATTGATGAAGACCAGCTGCTGTCTTGGACCTTCCTGACTCCAAATGCTACAAATATTAAGGGATTCAACAATAAACAATAATGCAACAATAATGCAATTACTTGGTCAAGTTTTAAAGGAACAGCAAGGGGTTAAAGAGAATGACATGCAAAATGTTTCCTTTTCCTTTACACTATACATATGCGTATCCTAACTGAAAGAAAAGCTCTGTGATGTGATGCACAATCTGTGTACTGTAACTTTATTTCATGACTTTATTACAGTTTCAGATATTTGTATTTACATGTTATTTTAGCTTAGCATCTACACTGCCCAGGTAATGATTACAGAAAGGACTGTACTTTTCAGCCTATTTGGTGCAAAACAGGCCCTTTTCTATTTAAATGAGCCTCATTACAAATAACACCTAATTCACTAACACTGGCACTATACAGCCCAGAGGAGTTAGACCCCCTTGAAACAAGATGATACATCTCAAAAGACTATCCTAATAAATACATTGAATTGAAGAGAGGGACATTTTCACTGTCAGCTGAAAGCTGGTGGTAACTGCACCACGGTTAAGAAGCTTTTTACACTTAAACTTTTCAATGATCAAAACAATACTTCTGCTTCTGAATGACCCAAAAATAACACATCCTTACATGAAGTATTTTATTACTTTGATATATTTGCACTCACTCAGAAACTCAATCTATCTATGCTGATTCTCAGATTGCTAAGGCTGGAATTACCTTCTTAGTATTTGTGTTAGAGATCGAAATGACAAATGTAACTTCTGCTGCACGGAGCTTGTAGTTGTTGTTTTTTGTTGTTTGTTTTTTGGCAGGGCAAATGTTCAGAGGCCCTAGGTCTAGGATCTTTCAGTTGAGTCAGCTAATGTTTTTCATTGTGGCTGAGAATGCCAGTACTTTCTAAAAAACTGAGGTAGTTCTCAAAAGTGCCTGCAGGGGCCAAACTGTTCTGTGTTCTCTGGAAAAAATCAATTACACCCAAAAAGAGAGTGTTTGCAACATCTGTCACTGCGACATAACAGTGTGGTATGAATATCATCAGTGACTGCATCATCTGAGACTCTGAAGGTCTAACACCAAACACATATTTCATTTGAAAAAGCAGCAACACCTGTTACAATGTCTCTCCACACCAGACATCATCTCTCATGCATCACAAGGGAAGGTCATCAAAGCAGATGCAAACTTCAAGATATATCCATTTTTATGATTCACAACTTCACCCCTCTCAGTGTCACTTTATATGATACCTACTGTATCAACAAATGTTAGACACACAAATGATAACTGAAGTCAGGCATCTAGCAGCTGAGGAACCAGATATTTTCCTCAGGGATTGGTGAAGTTTAAATGAGGCTTGGCATATACTGTACAAATCAAAGCCCACCCGGACACGATTTTGAGTCACGCAACTGATTTTCAAGTCAGGACAAACTTCAGCTCGATATTGTCGTGCAGTGTACAGGGGGGCAAGGTTGGGTGAATGCCTGGCATGTCAGAAATTTAGGTCAGCCGACAGCAAACTGTTGCACAGCGACAGTGCCATAGCCATGAGCTGATTCCCAAGTCGAGGACTTTTGTCCCTGATTGTGCTGGCCCATAATGGTAGACAGTGTCTGGAAAGCACCATGGTGACATGCCACATGATGTGGACAACTGAAATGCCACCTGTGCAATCTAATGCAATCCAAAGCAACAGCCTGACCATGAATTCAACTTTTAAGAAACTACTACTACTACTACTACAGCATACTTGATATTAATTGAAGCCTCTGGGAGTGTGACTTTGAATGTTTATTCATATAGAATATCAAAATGTAATGTGTAATTAAGCATCATCATAAATCTGAGAAAAAATAAACATCTGTAACTGCGAAAAAAACATTGTTCAAAAACAGCTTATTTTCCATTTAAGTCCATTTCTTAGGACTGTTTGGGCGTGGCAGCTAACTTTTTGATTGACACGCCAATTGAACTAAACCATGGCAACAGTCACAGGACAACACGGAGCAGCACAGAGACAGAGTGTTCAAAGCCTTCATGTTTGAGCTGTCTGACTCTGAATCTGAAGACAAAAACACTCCAGCATCTGAATTTTTTTTCATTTCAAAATGAATGGTCTCTGAGTGTTGTATTAGAAAATATGTATATAATTTATTACATTTATTACTATATAGTCTCCAACAGGAACATGTGATGCCCAGAGCATCAGAGTCTAAAGTGCAGGAAACAGAGCACGGCTCTGGCTGCCAGACCAAGCCATTTGGCTGAGCTGTGAGCTGTTTGGGGGTTAGTTGGTGAGCCGGTCCTGGAGAAATGAGCAAAGCATATGCACGACTGCTTTAGCCACTGTTTTTCCTATTTGACCAAAGCAATTAAACTACACTGCAATGAAAGGTTTCCAATGGCAAATTTAAACTTAATGACATCTTTATGGTTATTTAGCCCACTAGCTAGCTAGCTAGCCAAGGTGCACAATGAGCTTCTTTTCATGAAGTGTGTCACTATGATATAAAGGGGAAAGGTCCCTTCATCACCTAGAACTGATATTCATCTAACCACCATGCCATGACTGTTGAGTGGATGAAAATAATTAGCAAGTTCATTAAAGCCAGCCTCCTTCCAATTACTTTTTAACTTGACAAACTGCTCAACTTTTTAATAAATTACAGTACAGCTTCATATAGATGATCATGTTAAAACTACAAAGATGAAGAAGGAAAAAATGAACATGCCTACAACATCTGAGGCACAGTTAATGACATTTTTTGGTACCCCTGGGCATAGCGTTACACTGAGCACCAAACAACAAGAGTTCCTAAAAATTAATGTTTCTGAAATTTTCACTCAATCTAATCTTCATCCTTCCTTTTTACTCTCTTTCTTGTTGTTTTCAAAAGTTGTTCTTGTATGGCAATATGACTCTGACATAATCAGAGCCAAGTCACTTTTTAATTACAATTTACCAGGGTGCTGGCTTGTGCCATGACATCATGTTTTTTCAGAGAGTGTTGTTAACACTTCACAGAGTAAAGGAGCCGGGTCTCCCCGAAATAGTAAAACAATAACCCTCAGAAAGGATTAGATGACACCAAGAAGCAATCTGGTGCGGATCAAGTGAATTCCATCAAAAGCTTGTAACCACGGCCACACACACACACACACACACACACACACACACACACACACACACACACACACACACACACACACACACACACACACACACTTGGGGACTTGGGTGGTGTGTTTTGAAATCTGGACCCCAGGAGCAAACCTGGCCTTGTGAAAGGTTGTGCGACAGGAAACAGTCGATCACAGACCTTTCTTTCATCTTGCTTTTCCTTTTTTCCTCTTCCCTCCAAATAAACAATGGCTGTAAGGTAATGAGGCCCCTGGGTGTTCTGAGGACATGAGATGAGAGGGAGACCTGGCCACACAGAACGTATAAAACAAGGAGACATGAGGAGAGGCAAGGTCCCAGCTGCCTCATTAGGGAACTATGAACGATGGTGGCAACTATTCATTTCTCTGCAAACGACTGCTGCCCACACACACACACACACACACACACACACACACACACACACACACACACACACACACAAACACATAAATATAAACACACTCATAGCATGACCAAATAGACACATGCAAAAACACCAAAACACAGAGGAGACATTGATGCACGCTGTGGTGCTCTTCAAGATTATAATTATTTTTTTATGGTCGGGAAAGAGCCAGAGAGAGACACAGAGAAGGGTCAATTAAGAAAGTAAGGGCTGCCGGGGGGCCCACTGTTTCCAAAAGTATACTTTATATCTTAAATCAATGACATGATTTACAAGACAAGAGGATGAAAACACCCCTAACTCTTTTTTTAGTATAAAAAGCCTTCACTTGAAGGTGAGCTAAAGTGTGTAAAAAAGCCAGAATTATAAAAAAAATATTACATGTCAACAAAGCAACTGTTGTCAAGTTCAACATAAGCAAGGTCCTAATGTTGATCACACATTCAGGCTGGTTCTACTTTAATCTGTCTGTAGATTCGGTATGGCTCAACAGACTTTGGCTGTACGCGGTAAAACAGTCTATGTGGAGAGCAAAGCAGGTGGAACACAGATGCCTTAACTTAACCCTTCAGTCCCTTTGGTTGCCACCTGAGCATCCAAGTGCATCCTAAAATAAAAAAATCACGAAACAGTTCGAGTCAGCTCATTACATGTAAACCTCAATTTTCCATGGGTATTTCTATTCTTATTTTGATCATTATGGCCTACAGCTCAATCAGTGTTAAAAAAAACATCTCATGTTTAGTCTAAAAAGAAAAAGGAACAGGGACTGTGGCTCAGTGGTCCAAAGTCCTCTTTGCAGACGTAAGTTAGTTTAGCATTTCAATTGGAAATCAAAGTCCCAGAGTATGGAGGAAGATTGGAGAGGCCCAGAGTTCAAAGTGTTTGAAGTCCAGTGTAAAGTTTCTGCAGTCTGTGATGATTTAGGGTTCCATGTCATCTGCTGGTGTTGGTCCACTGTGTTTCATCAAGTCCAAAGTCAACACAGCCGTCTAGGAGGTTTCAGAGCACTGCATGCTTCCAGCTGACAGGCTGCATGGAGATGTTGATTTCCTTCTCCAGGACTTAGCACCTGCCCACAGCACCAACACTACTACCAAATGGGTCAGTGACCATGATATTACTTTGTTTGATTGGCCAGCCAACCTGTCTGACCTGAACGCAATAGAGAATACCCTGTGGGGTATTTCTTAAGAGGAAGAGGAGAAACACCGGACCCATAAATACAGACCAGCTGTAGGCAGCTATTGAAACAGCCCGGGCTTCAATAACTACTCACAGACTGATTACCTGCCACGCCACATTGATGCACAATTCATTTTAAAGTATGGAGTGCGTAAATGATTATACATTTTCAGAAGTTGGAAATTTCTGTATTGTAAATCATTGTTTTGTTGATCTGAGGAAATATTCTTAAATTTCAGATACTGGATTTCAGATTTTCATGAGCCCATTATGGTCAAAACAAAAATAAAAAAGATTGAAATTTATCACTTCACTGAATATACAATACATGAAAGTTTACCTTTTTAAATTGAAATAGGAAAAAAATTAACTTTTTCAATTTTGTAAATCTATGAGATACACTAGTATAGCAAGTATTATTCTTGAGAAGCAAACATCTTCATGCAAGTGTAACAATATGCTATTTAACGAGGTCCCTCCACACCAGTTCGTCCTTGCTCTTCAAGCTGCCAGCCTGACTATGAATTATGGAAATGCATGGGAAATTTCCTGGTCTAAGCACTACTAAATGTTGGTCCAAAATAACCAGCTATACTTGTCCTTACACTTAGGTTTACCTTTTGTTTTTTTCTATTAATATTTCACTAAATGATTTACAAACTCAGTAGCATCTGTTCATTAGACCTTCCCTGCTTTGTTAACGCCAATTTATTTTCAATCCGCATATCCTCAGTTTGCAGTGGAGGCTTTCAGAGAGAAATTGCAGTGTGAAGCCCAGGCTGAGATGGTGATATCTTCAGGGTTACTTTCAAATAAAGCAAAGCGCCGCCTGAGCAACAGAAGACATTATACAACTGTCTGCACAGGCTGAGTAGAAACACCTCGTGATATTTGAATTGATTTTCTGACACAGTGGAGGTCTGCTTTGAAAGAAAAGCCTGGAGAGATGCTGTATTTTAGTTTCTGCCAACGAGGAATATTAAAACCACTGGTGCTTCATTTGTTTTTAAATATAACATGACTTCCCTACCACATTTGTGGCATACAGCACCAAGCCCAATGGTTCCTACCAAACATGTTAAACTTTAAACACAAGTGGAGGATATGTTCCCTTTTTAAAAACTAGATACATGACTCTAGCAGGGCACCGTTACAAACTTATTGGAACAGGAAAAAGAAGCACATTTGTTTGGGACTATTTTCTGTCACAATTGACTGTCATCCATTTGGTGCTCTGCTGAGTAATCATAGCAGTGGGATGGTGTTTGTGGAATTGAATGAAAAACCCTGCAGTGTGTGGGTTGATGGTAATGAAAGAATTTCAGCCAGTGCAGCTCATTGATGTATTTTTAATAGTTTTTGGACAACAATGGTGCTCCAAAGCAAAAAGTAATAAGATCGGGCCATCAGGCTTGGATACACACAGATCTGTTGGTTTTGGTCTTTATGTGGAATAGAGAGCATCAGACTGGTCAGTTAAGGCTTTGTGTGTAAAATAAAATGGAATTGTATAACTTTGGTTTCCTCAGTTGTAATGCAAAATTAAAAAGAAAAAAAACACTTCTTTCCATGCCTGGCCTGAGGACAACACATAGACTGCGTATTTCCTGAGACTGTCTACTTTTACCAAAAATAAATACAAAACTATTTAGAATTTGCATGTTCATACTTTCTTCACTCTGGATATCTGCCATTCATCTTTGCAGTCAGATTAGTCATTAAGGCAAATATCGCAGCATGCCAGCTGCTGTGAATCAGGGCACCTGCAAAGATGTTCTTTTAGATACTTATCAAATACCTCAGAAAAGTCTGTGGCCCTGAGATTCAAATTCAGACTACGAAGGTTCCATTTTATTTGGCACATGCATTTAGCCATTAGAACAATGCAAAATCATGTTCGACTTTCAACTAAAGCTTTTTTACAAACACTTCACATTTTATTACTCTTGGATATGCTTAGTCCAAAAGTTAGCTTGTTAATGTAAAAAAATAATCAGAGACCTAAACTTGATTAGGTTGGGGACAGTGACATAGATTAGGTTTAAATGAGTACCAACAAGTTTGACTCACGTATCACAAATGAGTGTAAACTTCTTAAAAATGTCCACAATGATAGATGGGAAGGGAACCAAAGTCTCCTGTAGGACGTAATGCTTTGTTTGTTCAACCCATTACTACTACTACAAGTGTACGTTTGCAATTTTCCTACTGGCTCACCTGTTTAACACCACACCATTATAATGAGCTAAAGCTGCTGTTGCAAATGTAACAATGTTAGTCTACACATTTAATCCTAAAACTATTTTGGATCCCACCAAATCTTTAATCATCTTTTACTATGGACACATACAAACCTCACCCACACCCTTAACCTCCAAATTCCACAGGAAGCGTGTGCGTCCTGTTTCGTCAGCGCTGTCAGCACTCCAAAGCTGATCCATGCCAATTTTAGTCATGCATGTACGTATGCTTACTCCTTTATTTTCCTGTCCGTTCACAGATCTGCTGTTGAAGTTGGCCTGTCCTCAGCCCAATTGTTGCTGTAGATGAAGTTTAGCACTTTTTTCCCTTTTTTTACAGAATCTCGAACCTTCACCCTCCATAACTGCACGTAAGATTGCTTTTAACAGTGGTTTTAAGGGTTATATCATAATATTTAATTTCAGTTAAGTTCATCCCATGATTTGATTTGTGATTGGTGAAGCATAAAGGCTGCTGGCTTCCCTAGGCGTGGTCCTAACTCAATTGATCACAGTTTGGCCATTGCTTCTTCTTATTGGTTCATTCTTGATTTTATTCTCTATCAAGAGATTCCAATGTGACCTGGCAGAGACTGACAGACCCAAAGAAATTCATGGCTGCTGTAGTTTCACCACACATGGCACATGTGGAATTTAGAGGGGCACTGTTTCACCATTGTAAGAGAAAAAATGTAGACTATAGGAAATAGTCCCAACAGCACAGAAGATTAGACCTAATCTGTAAAAATAATATATTTTTTTTCATTCTCTTGGGAACTAAAATGACAATCATAGTCTGAATAAGGAGAAGAAGCCTGCCTTCTCTTTGCCTCTGTGAAGAAACATCACTGCTGACCATATGGTCCACAGACTCATCCATAAAACAAACAGCAGATTAAGGCATCAACTTCTTCAAGACAGTCTCTGATTTTAAGGTTGGAAACAGATGTCACAGGGCCAGTTTCTTCTCTGTTTGCCTACAGAGGCGCATGGACACCATAAACATTTACATATACATGACAAGACACACACTGCACATACCACTGGGTGTTGCACAGAGAGTATTAGCTTTGGCAAACAGGAGTGTGCGTTCATCAAGCGGCTGTCCTATTTCATTTCCCCCGACAGGTTTTGGGCCTCAGCAGAGGTCAGAGAGAGTGTTATCGTTTCACCTAAGCTCCTGCATGTTTAATTTCCTACTTGCCATCCTTCTGCAAACCTCCTTCTTTCTCCTCTTTCTTGCATTGTTCATAATATCCACCGCCCTCCAAACCTAATTTGTCCTGCCTTTTCACCACCTCTTCTCAACTTCACTTCATCGATCAATCCCTCTCAATCCACCCCCTTGTCCCTCCCTCTCTCCCTCTTCCTTTATCAATCCATCCAGCCCTCACTCCTCTTCTTCGTCTTCTGCTAAAGACAAACACTCCACAGGTTGGACTCTCTCCCTCCTCCATCTTCTCCTCCATCCACCCTGCGGACGGCATATTTGCTCTGGGATTAGGCTGGGCTTTGTGCTGTTGAAGGAGGAAGGAACTAATCAGACTCTTATTTGTCGTTGTATTCTGTGTCTTATGGTAAGAAGGGAACCTGACCCGCTGGAGGCACACACACACACACACACACACACACACACACACACACACACACACACACACACACACAAACACACACACACACACACACACACACAGACTCACAAATGCACAGATGCACACATGGCAAGCGGGTGAAAGCTGAGAGCCGTCCAGAGAAAACACACACACATGAGCACACACGCCAGCCAGACGCAACCCAACACCCCGCCCGTCTCAGAGTGCGTGGGTGTGCGTTCGCCCCTGGACTGCTCTGCTCTGCTGTTTGTGTGTGCACATGTGTGTTCTGAGCCGCTCTATTGCTGTCTTTGTTCCCAGGGCAGGCCTGTGTCCTGATTGGCTGGCTGGTTGTGTGGGACACCGATCTGTGTTTTTCCTCATCAGCGCTGGTTTGGATTTGACAAATCCTGTTTTCCCGTCTGTCGGCGGGCACTCGGGGTCATCGCTGCGGCTGGAGGCAGCTGCACATACGAGCTGTTCGTACGACGCACGCTGTCTGTGTGAGTGTGTTTCAACAGTCCGTATACATTTATAGTCATTTATACAGAGACTGACGTGCCTATGTCTAGGACTTCATAGTCACACACACACATACACACACACTTTACTCACACTTGCAACCTTATACAATCGGCATGCTGATTAGTCATTGCTCACATCTTCTCCGCCACTTGTGTGCTCCATAATTCATGGATGTAACAGATGGGCTTGGTTGGGATCACATTCTCTCCCTCTACATGTTAGACAGACCAGCTCTGTTCCAGGTAAGTCAGGTATTGAGCATCAAACCAGACTACAACAGGTGTCTTGACCTCCTATTCAGTTTACCAGACACATTCTTTGGCGTATTTGAGACAGAGTGAAGAGCAGATGTTGCTGTCCTTGTTAACACAAATTATGACTCTCCTTTGTAACCAGGGATGTGAGGGCAAAGAATTATTTGTAGTTTCATTGATTCAGTTTGTTCACAAGCCACACTTTGTCTCTGAAGAGTCCCGTATTAGTCTTAGAGCAATTTGTTTGTCTTTGTGTCTCTTCCTTGCCCTCTGATTGTGTCTAACTTTAGGGTAGATTGCATGTGTTCTTTTGTTCTCATACCTTCAAAAACGCTCCATAAATTAAGTACCTACATTTACTTGTTCTTCATTTCCCTTAAAGGGGTACTCCCGCGGTATCTTAGTGCATTCCTTTGAAGTTTTAAGGACTCATATAATAGACAGGATGAATGAGAGTGAGCAGAATCCATTAGGCAGACGAGAGTATCTGGACTTTTAGAGGGATACTAATCACCCATTAATACAATTTATTACCCGGCTTTCTTACTAATCAGCAGTGATTACACCTTGCTGTGTTGAATACTTGATTCTGATAAGTCTTTACCCTCTGACAAAGGTGATTCCAGGGACATCCTGATCGCATGTCACACATATCAAATCAATATTTTGAAAGGCGTAAAAGCACATCAAGCGAACTGTTCATAATTTAACCTCTTCCTGTTGACAATGTGACAAAAACATTACTTTAGATAGCAGATAGCATGGAAGAACATTTTTTATAAGGCTTAATTTATTTGGAGAGCACAAAGCTTCAGATAGTTGGTTAATGCTGCAAGGTGTGTTAAAATACACATGTGCTAATTACAGTATAGACTTATACAAGTGCTACTGCATGAGGTCCACAATACTGCATGTCAGCTTGTTTTATTTAGCTGGTCGCCAAGTAATGAGCAAGACGATGTGTAGTATTAGTTGGGTGAAATCTGAAACAAAGACTTAAACACCAAACTGTCTTTTGAGGGTTTTTTTCTTTGCAAAGAAGGTGGCAGTGATACAGGGTGACATGTATTTCTGCAGAGTATGCCAAAAATCAGATGAAACAACCTTCTCTTTATAATACAGAGTGCACCAGTCTCTAGTTATCAGTTCCTCTTTCAAAAGAAGTAAAACTGAGGCCAAATCTAAATCTATCTGTGGTTCGGTCTACACGGCGCTGTAGGCGTGAAGATACCGTTACCCGTCGAAACACAAAGCTCATGGTCATAGCAGATATAGAAAAGTAACAGTAAGGTCAGAGGAGCAAGCTGCACTAACTTACCCATACCTATACTTTACATTACAGTAGTGAGCCAGTAGGTTTGCCAAATTGAATCCCTCAGTACTATACATTATTCCTCATTCATTACTTCGATGTGTTAATTACTGACATGTCATATCAAACAATCTGAAGAAAGGAGTCCAGCACATTTCATCACTGCCTGTTGACACTGTGCCTAAAATGTAAGCCTCTGCCAGCATCCTAAATTGGTGGGCTAAACATCTGAGGACATACTTTTGATATTACTTTCTTGTATCTAGAGAACATAAAAAAATTTGATTGAGGAGCTACTGGGCCTCACCATCTCTGATAGGGAAGAATGCTGCAAGATCCTGTTCTGCAATGACAAAAGGTAAAAAAATATCATGAATCACATTCATCTATAAATACATTGAGGATGTGGATGTATCAGTGTTAACGAATCCCATTCATATGTACTCACATACTGCTCACTACGTCATCTTGGGTGAAAATGTCTTGCCCTAGGAGACTTCAGCATGATATGGAAGCTGTAATTAAACCGCCAAGCTTCCGTCTGAGAGATGACCAACTCCACCACAGACCCACAGCCGCCTGTAATCTAGGCAATGGGAGCAAAGCTAGTGAATGCATCTTCAAGTTACTGATTCCTGTAAAGTAACTTAAACCATCAGTGTAAGTGATGATAGTAAGCATGTTGAAAGTTGTGACGTCATACTGAAAGGTGTTTTAATTCCAAGGCTCTGAGAAAAAGTAGAGCTGAGTGAGGACAGAAATGTCAGTTTAATGTAAATTAAAACAAACTAGCAGGATGATGTTTTAACATGACTGTGGAGGGAAATGTTCATTTTAATGCTAATTTAATCCGCAAGGAGGCTAGAAGAATCTGTTTCCATAGAAGCATTACCAACCATGGAATCTGAGGGAGTATTTTTTTCGCTGGGTAATTAATCACATTTAGATAAATTATATTTTTAAATGAACATTTTTAGTCAACTTCTTTTTTAGTTGTAGCCGAGTAATATGTGGTTCTAGCCACCTGTAATCCTTGTAACCACCTGCTCACTACACATAATCCTTAACATGGTAATGTTTCTATCAGCCCACTCAAACTCTTATGTCTCAGTTATTAAGACTATTCATTTATGTTGTGGCCTACAAGTCTGGGACAAGGTACTAAATGGCTTAATTAGGGGGCTAGCTTCAGGGCTGACTCCTGGTTTCAGCCTTGAAAAAAGGTTTTACTTCTTACTGGGATGCATTAACACTTAATGTTAAATACTCAACCTACTCTGGAGTAGGATATGTTTTAAAGCAAAGATCAACAAGTATAAAAGTAAAATCAATAGACCAATCAGTTCTTGTGAAACAGGTGCTCCAGAGCTCAGTAAGCAGATCATGAGAAAGAGGAGGACGACACAGTTCAGGGACCAGTGAAATACTTTCATTTCTCCCACATGATTTTTAATTGATTTGTACTTTTTAGCTCCATCATCCCATAACAGAGACTGCTGGAAGCACTAAAGCCTTGTAATCATACTTATAAGATGCAAAGCAAGCCTCATAGGATTGAACTAAGTTTTTATATGCTTTTTTTATTAGCGCCATAATTCCATCTGACACTGCCTGGGCTGCAGTAGAAATAATAAGTCTCAAACTGTCACACCATCTGAGCCACTGTTTAATTTAATGGGATACACAGATAAAATAACAATCAGATTGTTTTGTGCTCTAATAATGAAACACTGATATTATAAGCCTTAACTTGATTATCACACAGTTGGTGGTTTGTTGCCAGCTGTCGTTCTTGCATTTAGCGCTGTTAACTCTGATACTTTTAGCTGAAATTATGTGTTTAACTTCTCTTTCTTTGTCTAGAATTAAAGATTGCGCCAAGTTTGCAGAATACTCTGATGAAGTAAACTTCTGCATGTTAGTGTTGGCCATATGCTGCAAACTAAGTTTCTTTCATGCAAATCCTGTAAATATAGCAAGTTTATCACCAGCAGCTATAGATACCTGGGAATGATGATCATGCTTCATCATCCATGCCTCTGTACATTCTGTAACAAAGTTAGATTTAACTCGTATTGCAGTGCTCACATGGCCAAAGCAATACATTATAATGAAGGCCCAGCTTTAAAGTAAATGGAAAAAAACTTTCCTTGAATCACAAAACATTTGTACACTATGTTTTCAGTATATATCTAATGATGCCTTCCAATTGACATGAATAAAGAAACATGCTTAAGTGCAGAGGTTGTAGCTAGCATTGGGCAAATACAGAGCATAATTGTAGAGGTTTTAATACTGAAAAATGGTTTGTAAAGTTATTTATTCATCCAAACAGACTGAAATGAGGCAACAAACTAAATCTGATACCACTCCTAAAATATATAACAGTTGTTAATTGTCAAAAAAAAAGAAAAAAAAGAAGGCATCTACTGTATCCAGGCCAACCAAACAAATCAATTTTCTGTTCAGAATCAGTTACAAGCTTTCCCCTCAAATTAATGATGCAAACCCTATCAGAGGTCCCCATCCTCAGTTTTGGAAACATTTTCCAAAATCAATCTTATCTTAAGCTTTACAGATTAAAGCGAAAACCTCCACACCTTACTGACGTCGGATTTGTGGCACACAATCTATCAATCATCTTTGTTCAGATGTATGGAGAAGGCTCAGTTTCTTTTCTTTAAATATCTCTTCTTTTGTTTCCCTCTTTAGTTTACCTTTCCATCACCTCTCTCGTGTACACTTCCACACCTTGACTGTCTCTGAAAGGGGACTGTCCATAAAAGTGTTCATGCTTTTCAAGATTAATTGCTATGCAGTGAATAGGTCCTGGAGAGAGATTAGGAAGACAGAGGAACTAGGAAGGTAATTTGTTTGCAACTTTTGGCTCAGTTCCATTTCTTATTTTTACCCCTACCCTCTTCCTTTTTTTGAGGGCCCAGTTGCCCCTCAGAACAGAGTTGTAATGGGCATTGGTGAAATCTTCCTCGACAAAAAGGGACAACCCTTTGTGACCCTTCATCTGGTGTTGTTAACAGCATTTAGTTAAACAAATGAGTCATTAGCTAGCTAGCTAGATTTACCGAGACATCAGCATGCTTTTGAAAATGACCATAATATATTTATTTATTAAGCTGACATAATGCAATAGTTACTGTAATTTTCACATCTTATTAACAAAAAAAGGACACTGTTTGGAGTGTGCCTCTGATAAATCTCCATTTTAAGGTCAGTGTAACTTAACACTTCACCCTACCCCTCCATGCCAACAAAGATTTAGACGTCCTGCCTCTAGATGTGAATGCTCAAAACATAAAGCTAGGGCTAAGAGATAGGGACAAGGGTGACAAGTGATTGAGCCTGAGACCTTGTCCTTCAAAAATATTTTCTCTGTGCAAAACATTTCTTTTTTCAAACCCTTGCAAGAATAGGTTATTCTAAGAGCCTTATTTATATTGTTATTATATATTGTGTTCCATTCTTTACAAGTGTGAATTTAGATGTCCAGTAATGAAATAACTTGTACTCTGTTAAAGCAGGCCACAGGAGGATAATCATTTATAGTAGGGAAACCATACGCTGTCAAACACAAAGCTCCCATGTCATGCCTCAAATGTACACTGTTGTGGTCTGGCTTCAGGGAATGTGTCATTATACCAGCTGGCTCTTTCTGTAAGTCACACTGGCCATTTCTCATGTAGAACTTTTGTCATGGATGGAGTGATGCTGAGTTGGCCGATGGTGCCACTAATGAGAGCAAAATCCCTGGGCTGCTGCCACCCAAACATACCCAGAGAAGCAGCGGGCAGCTCTCACACACACTGATGCAAACACACAGAACTGTGCGCACATCTCTTTATCCCGACAATCATATGACTCATGCTGTCATGATTTTCTCAGAAAATGATTAATTAAGACAGGATCTAATTATGGAAAGCAATGTGACCGGACTGTGTCAGTTGATCATTGCCCCGGGCACTCACTGAATGAATGGAGTGCATAAAAAGGCTTTATTAAGAGGAGCACATGCCGTATGAGGCCGCTCTGCCTTTCCCATGGATTTGGCAAGTACCTCAAATTTACAAGATTTATATTTATTTGAAATATATATGTCAGAATGATTTTTGAAAATGCCAGCTCCCCGAATGAATGTGTAAAATACATGGCGAAAAAGGCATGCAATACTCTGGGAAAGCTGTCCAACAGTGAGCAAAAGTGAGAGCCCAGCTTGGGTTAGCCCATGGAAAGAGTGGCATCATCCCATTGGTCCAAATATTAAGTAAAGACAGCATGCCTAATGGCTGCAGAGCCCAGATGGAGGACTGGAAACAAAAGTCCAAAACCTCCAAAATCATCCACACAGAAGAACAAATATGTGTACACAAGAGAAGCTGGGTGTTTCCATAGCATGTGTCTCCAAATCCCACACATGGGGTAATATGATATAAAGAGTAATGTGCCTTTTAATAATCAGAGGAATAAACAGCTAATAAAGGGAGGAGCTAAAGTGTCCAGCTGCCTCCTCACCGCTCCGTTTCCCGTCATCATTAGCAAGCGATTCATGGAAAAGTTCAGCGTTTTCCTGCCAGACTGAACTTGCCAGCCGTTTGGAGGTTGAAACACAACTCTTTTTAAGCCAACTAAATCAAACACAACTCCTCTTTGCCAAATATCTCACACACATATTTGTCACGGGTTTGATCATTAGCATGCCTGTGAGGACATGCGGGTACCAAAAATGCTATATAATCTGACATTTGGCAATTCGGAGCAAGTGAAGGCATGTTGTGGCTGTGCGTTCCGACTCCTGACAGCTTTTCTGCTTGATTTATGACCTTGAGGTGAAACAGAGTTCCCCTGTCCACCCCGGAGTGAACAATCTAATGAACCAGATGCATTATTTATTATTGAAAAGGCAAACTCCAGAACAAAAGCTGTGGTTGGGTTAAAAAATACTGAAACATTCCAAATGCAGAAAGCAGGAATGCTTTTTCTTCCTGCCTTCTTTTGTTCATCAACCTGAAACCTGTGCCAAGTATAATATTTGTTGGATCAAAGATTGTTTCAGTGTTCTTGGTAATGTGAGTAGATGGGGACGGCAGTTCTTACGCTCTAATTCAGGAATCAAAGTGGTTGTTGCTTATCTTGATCTTGCTAGCTGTGAGAGCCAGTGGACTAGATTAGATCTTAATTGTCAGACATTACAGTGTGATGGCAAGCAGAGAGACAGGGAGACACACTACTGTGCATTGTAATAATACCCCATGATGTTGACACTGAGATCCGACCAAGAATAAAACTAACAAGCACCCAGGATTGTGTCATTCCTTCTCTGGTTACGTTAATGAGAGAGGACTTATTCTTGAAATATTACCTAACGTCTGCCAAGGCGTTCACCAAGCTGGCACGAATGTTTCAACATTTCTATCTGATGTACTCAGTTAAGACCCTCTCACTTTGCAGAGAAATCTAAGCACCTACTAGTTTCTGCTTTTACATATTTGTTCAGAATTCATTTGCAATCAAGACTAAAATCTGATTTTTTTGGCATGTGCTACCAAAATTAAAGTACTGCAAAACAAACACACCAGCAGCTTGTAACATGTACAGTGTGCTCACTCATAACCAGTCAGTAAATGTTCTGATGAAACCACAAGAAGACATTCATCAGGACTGCTTCAAAAGCTACACTGACTAAAAAGTAGCTGATGATGTAGATAGGCCTAACTTAGCTTAAGGTAAAGCTACATTTCAGTGATTGATTTGTTCCTAGCTGCAACTTGTAAATGAAAAGCATACATTTTTATAAACCAATATTTAAGAGACTCAGAGGAAGATTCACTAGAATAATTGCACATCATCTACCCCAGCTATCTGCTCAATCTCAATGTCTAAGTCACAAAGCAAACTGCGCCAATAATATAATATGATAATAACACCCACCAAGGTCTGCAGCTTTGTGCAATTCACTCAAATTTTGCACCTGATTGTGACTGAGACGAGCTGCACATCTCCACTCTGAGCAGCACAGAGCTGCACTGTGGGCTCTAATCCTGATGGCGCTTAATTCCATCCACATACATGATGAGCTGAATGGAAAAGGAGGCTCCTTATGTTTTTCTTTAGGAGTCGATTCATGACAGATGTGACAAACAACTCAGTTTAGTTTACATCCAGCTTACTTCCTGGAGTGAGCCATCAAAAAGCTGCTCGCTCAGATGAATCAAAATAATTAAAAACACATTTTGTTGTGCGTAATGGTAAAGTTTGTATGTGCCAGGGAAAAATTGTATTTTCAAAGCAATATTAGCAGACTTGATGTGCAGATATTTTATTTTTGGGTCATCCAGAGGTAGAATTGTTGTCTTGATGCCTTAAAACTTCTCTCTAACTGCACTGGTCTGTTAGCGCAGGTGTTAGTGAAGAAGTGCTATTTGCAATGAGGCTCATTTGCATAGAAAAGGGTCGGTTTTGCTCATAATAGATGCGTAATGGCTCATTTTAAATGTATGCAAACAACATTGGTGCACAGTGACACTATTTGCACAGCAGTGAATGGTGCAGCTAACTCTCTGTGAATCAGACAATGTCGTTTTGTGTCTTTTTGTCTAATTTGCACCTGTTTAGCGGTCGTAAAAGTCATGCAATCCTTTTGAGAATCAGGCCCTTAGTCTAAATTCTGCAAATGAGTCATGACCAAACCCGGCTCTAAAATGTAATTAAGTGATCAATTCTGCATGGTTTTATACGGTATGTGATAAAATGGTTAATGGACTAGTCTTCTAACCACCTGAAGTGCCTCACGCCATGAGTCCATTAACCCTTCACACAATGGTAGCAGAGGCTGCTTTGCAAATAGGTGGAGTGGAGGAGTCAGGGATTGAACTGGAAACGATCTGTTTAGAATATGACAGCCAGCCAAGCTAGAAATAGAAACATACTGTATTACACCATTGAAGAAGACAACCCTGATTATTAGACCAACCACTGGCTTTTCAAGAAAATATGAAAAAATAATAATGATGGAAACACATTGAACAAAAGACAAAGTATGTTATTATTTTAAGAATAAATTGTTACATTTCAATAAATCAAAATGTTAGCACACATGTAAAAGAAATACTTATGGCAGCGTCTTATACTGTTTAACACCATTAAAATTAACACCTGTCAGTCTCTTGGAAGCGTTTGCTACAAGGATGATATTCTGTGACTGTTAGCATTTTTAGGTTGTGTTTTTAGGCTCACCATCTTTTTACACAACTTTGGCTGCAGCATTGACACCCATTGTTTTAAAACTGGCATCATAGCTCCATCTCACTTGGCCTACATGTCCACCACTTTGTTCAAGACTGTCACTGGGTCTCTCCATCTTTCATCCCCCTTGCACTGTGGTTGTGAGTGACAGCTGGCCTCAGTCAAGAAGAGTAACTCCTTACTCTACAGATAAGTAGTGCCATCCATCCACATTTTTAAATGTACTGTATATGTTCGGGTCAACACAGTAATGAAACATGGTTCGGTATCTATTTTGCACACTCCACAGCTCTCAGATTATTTAAGTTTTAAGACAAAGACATCGAGAATCTCTGGGTTCTGCGGAGATGCACAGCAGTAATCACGTTGCATGCTACTCAAGACAGTAAAACCTCTTGGGCACATAATCAAGCTAAGTTAAACACAGTCATTCATTTTTACTAGGACACACAGCGCAGAAGTAAACACGGGAAAAAGTAAGCGGTGGCTGCAGCCAAAGGGTCTCACCCTTGCTATAACTGTTTATCTTTGTTTTTCTTTCATGTGATAAGCCCGTCCTCCGGCCTACGAGCTGTTGTTCTTGCCATTAACATCATCAATCACAGCAGCATTTAGCACTCCCTTCACATTAATAACAGGACTTGTTTATTTAAACCCTTATTGGTTTGACAGCAACAATGATAACATGTAGATGTGTAATGAACCTCTATGTGTGTGTGCGAGAGAGAAAGAGAGAGAGAGAGAGAGAGAGAGAGAGAGAGAGAGAGAGAGAGAGAGAGAGAGCAGGGTTGACAGAATATGGAGCACAATGCTGCTGGGAAAAGAAAGTACAGATAAAAGTTTCTCTTGATACCATTATAGTTTTTCTTCTTAAGACATACAAGGACACAGTTTGTAGATATAATGAACCTAGACTTTGACTGTCCCTTGTTTCCTTTAAAAGCACTTCAAAACTATTTTACCCTAAAATCACAGCTTTAAAATCATTTTAATGATACCTCGGCTTATATTGATGAGAGCAGATACACTTCCATTCCTTTTTTGTTCCCCAGAAGTCTTTTTTTGCAGAATGTAACTTTGGTTCTCCCATGAGAAGTAGTAATGCTGTACTGGAAAGAGAATGAGGGGCTTAAGAACCTCCGAACAAAAACAGACTCAAAAGAGACTGACTGAGCATGAGGGCTACCGAGGCCTAGCTTTTAAGTAATGAAAAAGGCTGTACAGCACTTTAAAACTGCAGAGGGCCACAGCACAAAACCAAACCTCATTTTGCATAGTTCTGCTTTTAATGGCACAAATGAGGTATCCCCAACTGAAAGAAATTGTTACTATGAATCACTGAATTTTTATTGTTAACTGCGATTAACCACGTTTAAAATTCCATTATTTTGCGTTTTAATACGGAAGCATATTGCATTCACATAAAAAAAATTCTGCTCTGTTTTTCGGAATTAACCATATACCATTAAATAAAAATCCCAACAGCACCTCAAGGTGACGCAATGACGTAAACATGCCCTGATTTCTCAGTTTATTTCAGTTTCATTTACTTTGGGTTTAAGACATTGGGAGATACTGATGTCTAGAAGTAGCACAGATGGTGTTGTCAACTTTGCGTAGGCACTTTAGGACTTTGCAGTTTTTTGATTAAGGTCCGTTCTGATCTGGTGCACATTGCAGCATTTCTACTAGATCAGCTGAGCAAATTTAGAGCATCTGAGCAAATATGGCCCGTGTCATGGATATAAGACAATGCATCTGAAATGTATTCAAGCTGGCGACGTGGTGACTCAACAGACAATCAGACAATTGCTGGAAATAATGGTCACCCCGGTGTACAACTGTAAAACAGACTTTGCTCTTTTCATTCAGAAAAAAACTTTTCTCATAATTCTGAGATGATCATCTTTTTAATTCAGAAAAACAGAACACTTTATTTTGCTCATGTGAATGTAATATGCTTCTGTATTTTAAAGCAGTTTGAAGTCCAGATTTTCTCCTCAAGTATGAGGAATCACAATGACTGATCAAAAAAAAAATTAGCTTTAGGCTTCATTTCCTAGCAAAGCAAGATTATTTGTGAATGTTCATTATCTCCTGTTTATTTAGCTTGCAAGACACATGATGTGAAACAGGTTAGACTTCAGATATATTTATATCCATGATTGTTACAAATGTGTTCATTTCAAAATAGATACAGAGAATGGATCAACAGCTACATGTCTAGGGGCAGCATGCAAAGGAATGTCATATGACAAGTGTGTTGGAAAATAATCCTGATATAAATCTTCAACATTTTAATTCCAAGAAAAAGCTCCCCGCACACCCTGATATTGTCAACCCCCTTACCCAGTAGACCAAAACAAGCATGCAACAACCAGCCTCCCTGCACAAACACTTGAAACATTTTCACAATAATTTCTTCATGAATATTTACCCTGGCAGAGATCCAACGCTTTTTTTTCCCATCACAGAAGCAAACAGGAAATACCAACAGCATCCTTGAACTTTATCTCAACATCAGAGCGACGCCATCCACTTTGCACTGATCACAGAAATCCACACTCCAGTCCAAACACAAGGCCTCGACACGGCTGAATCAGAGGCTTGAAATCCCGTCAGGAGTGGCAGTGAGGCACCACTTGGGTGATTACAACAAGTCGATGTACATGTATGTGCTTTTACACTCTGTTCAATCCTGATCCAACATGGAGGCAGCAGAAAAGGCAGGCATCTCTCTGACTGCTGGTCTGGCTAACCTACTTTGACAGCTGTGCGATGACATCAGGAATTAGTTGTTGCTCATGCAAATAGAGTGCATATGCTAATACTGGAGCTAATTGGTGGAAAGAGGAGGGGGTGTATGGGAAGGCTTGTCAGTTGGAAGATGGCTGGATGGAGACATGTGCCATCTCCGCTCTCAGCAGTCTGAAAAGCTTCCAGCAGCCCTCATTACACATGCGGAGGAGACTGAGCACTGAGATAACAGCATTCAGTTTTGACTAATGCAGATGGCAAATTTGCTGAGTCCTTATATCTCTGCCACTTTGAACAGATTCAAACCTCTGCTGGCTGTGATGAATACATCGACATTTCTAATGCTAATACACTCAGTGAATACCATGATTATGAACAAACCTATGAGCTAATAGCTGCCATTAGCTGCACTGAAGTACCTTCATTAGAGAAAGAAGCTTAATCCTGGGTATTACAGCCCTTTTACAACAGTTGTCATGGACACTTTATTCTGTGGGAGATGTGATTCACATAAAACATAATCCAAGTCTAAACAAGAGGGATAATTCTCTTCTTTACAGAGGCAGGGTTGGTAAAGAGGCGCTAATATTGGTCATACAGTGATACTTAAATACACCGAGCGCCGGTCTGCCCTTTCCTCGCTCCAAAGCATCTTTCACATGAACTGCTGACATTTTCTTGATCATTTCAGGTTGGGTAGCCTTCTGCACATAAACCTCACCAGGAAGAGCCTTTACAGTTTGAAAGACTCTTTGATTAGGTGAGTTTGTGTGTGTGTGCGGGTGAAGGGGATAGAGCCTGCTGGAGGGTTTCAGCAATGGTGAAGAAGGGAAGAGAAGAAAACATAATACAGAAAACTGAGGCATGCGGCAAAGAGTATAAAACAGCAAAACTCCCCTTTACTTTAATGACCTCATCACCCTGCTAACCCTCTATCTGTAGGTAATTTCCAGACTATTACCTGCTACATTCCCCCTGATTTCAGGGATGCATTTGCTTTGGGATATGAGGGACAAAAGTCTGAAGAGTCAGTCATTTTCGTTCTCACGCTCAACTGATGTCAGGAAATCTTCATGAGTGCAGTGCATGTGTGAAATTGGCTTATCTGAGTGCATCCTTAACAATCACAGGCTTTATTAATTCCACTAAATTATTGTATTTTAATTTGAAAATTCGCTTTGAAAAAACTTGGAATTACAAGCTTGGGTTTGAAGTTAAAAGAACATACTACATGTAATATCTAAAGGAAAACAAATACACTTTTTATCCAAACAATTATATTCATTCAGGTTTTCAAAACTTTAATATTAATATTTCTTGATGTGACATTTGAACACAGCATGATGATGTTTTATTCACCTCTGCCCTCATCATCATACTACTGACCCAACCCTGAACACATCATAATATGACCTCATGCCATCTTGTTTAGTTTACCAATTAGTTTTTATCCTGCAGATTTCAACACTGGATTTTTTTTTTTACTAACTTAGCTTGCAACAAAGTTTGGGTGAAATTACCATAGCTGCTTTGAGTGAGGACTTGAGGATGACTATGCAGCAGCTGCAGCAATATTGAGCCACCTGAATGTTGCATTATTTTGCAACATAAGTTGCAATTCCCTCTCTGCTTGTCTATTGCTTGTGGTCCTCAACTCAGACCCTGAAATCTTCCATGTGTAGGATAATACCTGTTAGTAAAGAATTCAATTTCTATTTTTTAACCTTTATTTGACTATCAAGGCATTTTTGTGCAGTCTAGTGATTTCATTTAAATGTGTGATTTGAATGAAGAAATAATGTTACATCTTACGTGCCATGAGACACGAGAGGAGAGTCATTACCCTTAAATGTTATGGCTTTCTTTTTTTGAAAATTTGAAACTGGGTTCCAAATAAAACCATATTCATATCCTTGTCCTTGTTCATGTCCCATTCATGCAATATATACACCTTCCATCTTCTTTAGAGTTTTGATCTTACTTTACGGGTTCATTGGGATGTAATTGCAGAACGCTTGCTACTAAACAATGGTGGCTGGTGCTATTTCTCCAGGGGAAGCTGTAACAAAATCCAAAATATACATATTCCATATAACATATATTATTCCACTGTACTAAATTAAGTGAAATAAAACACATGTATCTGTATTTGCTAAGTTGAATAAACTTTATTTCCTGAGAGGTGTTTAGAACTCATACCTGTCTGATCCATGCTGGGTCTCATTCTGATGTTTGAAAAAAGAATCAGGGGAAGTAAATTAAAGCATTAGCATCACAACATGCAACATTAGCATTCTTAGTAAACCAGCTCCTTGAAAACAACCAAGTGTATTTTCGCCCTCTGTGGTTGGAATGCTGTCTAATTTAGATGTCTGTCTGATCAGGTCCAAGCTCTTTAACTCTCAGCGTCTCCTGCAGAGATCTCCTCTCAAACAACATTATCTACAGCGACTTAACTCAGTCTTCTTTCTGAGTTTGTTTGTAGCTCTCTCTGTGACTGCAGCCTCAAACTTGTTTCACAGGTTCATCAACTCATTTCTGGACCATGGATTTATGTCCCATGTCTGTCTATTTATGCATGTCTCATTTAAAGAGACGTAGTAGCCCTTTTGCTGCCACTTGTGGAGTTTGGTTTCAGAGTAACTCCCATATCTTGTACTGAAGAGTAGCAAATGAGCATGTGCAACTTCCCTAATCAATGGAGGCCTGAGGGAGTAAACGATTGCACCATTGACCAGAAATGCTTGATCGATCAGTAACTTTAGACACGTAAAACATTATAATTGCAGCTGATTCATTTTACTCACTAACTGTAAGATATTTATCTTGGTATATCACTGTTTTTTCTATATATTTCAAACTTATTTTTAAGGTCTTATTGAATCATGGTCTACCATTCCCCTTGTGGAAAGAGGTGGGGCGGTGCTCTAGCGCCCCCATCGACGAGCCGCCACCAACATAAAACTGCTTGACTCCCAATTAACATCAACAACACTTAAATTATCATTATTAAAGGTACTATTGCTAACACTTGTCAAACCTTTCTGAGGGGGACTGTCCCTTCAAGTGTTCCTAAGGTCAGAAAAAAGACGCTTGTTAAAACTCTATTATTCCTGCTTTACAACACAGTTAGCATTTCCCTGTCATAAAAGTAGTACCCCATAATACAGTACCAACATACTTCTGTCTGTGTAATATAAACCAATTATTTTTAACTCTTTAAATACCTCTTTGATCAAGCAGCTACTTTCCCATCAACATGACAATCTGTAGATTGTTCCAGCAGCGTCTAGACTCTGTGGTGGCCTTACTCTTCACGGGCCTAGATTTAATGAGTACGTGACATGTTGAAGGAGTTCTGCTGCCAACGCTCTCTTTGTTGCTAACTCAATAAAATTTGATCCATTTCAAATTATTATCTCCTTATTGAACTAATTTCTTGGGGTAAAAGCATGACAATCAGGGGTGCTGTGGACCCCGAAACTCTCTGTACTGTAGACCGCCAGCCGCTCAGACGGTGAGCCGATCAAAGGACAAACTTTCTTGGCACAGTCCTGCTTCCTGGGTTCACATTTCCAGTTAACCAAACTGGTTGTAATTAAAATGTCCGCCTGAGGAAAAAGAGTATGGAGGGAGAGCTGAATGGAAAAAAGGACAGATCTGATTCTGGCTAGAGCATGTGACCGCGCACACATATAAAGACACAAATAT